>NC_081826.1:107130714-107450535 GCF_030867095.1 Alligator mississippiensis
CTGTATCTGTAGCTTATCCTCAAGCATGACCACACTTCCCCATAACTTGGTGTCATCCGTGAACTTGGTCAGTGAGCTCTTCACCCCCACATCTAAATCATTAATAAAGATGTTGAAAAGTATTAGACCAAGCACCGACCCCTGTGGGATACTGCTGCCCACTTCTCACCAGGATGACACAGATCCATTCACTGTGACTCTCTGGGTCCTATCCTGCAGCCATTTTCTCACCCACCTGTCTCAGAATTAAGCCCACCATCCTACAATTTTATTGTGAGGTCATCATGGGATACTAGATAAAAGGCCTTTTGGAATTCTAGGTAACAATATCAACCTGCTCTCTCATGTCCGGGTGGCAAGTTACCTGGGCATAGAAGGAGATGAAGTTGGTAAGGCAAGACCTGCCTGTGATGAAGCCATGCTGTCTGTCATTCAGAATCTTACCGTCTGCAAGCTAATTGCAGATAGACTCTTTGATGAACTTTTCCAGGATTTTCCCTAGGATGGAAGTTAGGCTGACTGGCCTATAGTTATCTGGGTCCTCCCTCCTGCCCTTCTTGTCGATGGGCACAACACTGGCAACCTTCCAGTCCTCAGGGGCTACTCCAGAGTGCCACAAGTTATGGAAGAGTTTTGCCAGGTGTTCCACAATGACTTCAGCCAGCTCCTTCAGCACTCTTGGATGAAGATCATCCAGTCCTGCTGACTTGTATACAACTAATTTTATTAATTGGTCATACATCAATTCTACGGCAATAGTAGAAAGGTGATTATTCCTACTATGTTGATACTCTACTCTACCTGGTATGGTTTTCCCCTTGGTCTGGTTAAAGACCAAGGCAAAGTAATCATTCAGGAGTTCAGCTTTCTCCTGGGTGCTGGTAACCAGCTCTCCTGAGTTGTTAAGCAATGTCCCCACACTTTTGTTTGTTTTCCTCCTGTTCCCTATGTACTTAAAGAAGGACTTCTTGTTGTCCTTGATTTCCATTGCTAATCTAAGTTCGGTTACCATTTTAGCCTTTCTTATCTGTTCCCTGTAATGCGGGCTGTTGTGAAATAGTCCCTTTTTGGGCCTGCCTCGGGTTTCCATTGTTTATAAGCTTCTTTCTTCTTTCTTAAGAGGACCGTGATTTCCCTGTTTAGCCAAGAGGGATTCCCAGCCCTTCTGTTACCTTTTCTCTGCATGGGAATGGACTTCCTTTGTGCTTCAAGGATCATGTACTCAAGGAACAACCACTCTTCATGCACACCTTTTGCCTTTGGTCCCTGGTCCCACAGCATTTTCCCTACTAGTGATGTAAGCTTGTTGAAATTTGCATTTTTGAAGTCCAAAACTTCAATCCTGTAATCCAACTTGTCTGCTTTGTCAGACAGTGAACATGATGGTTTCATGGTTGCTGTCACCCAGACTTCCCTCTATATTTAAGTTGGTCACCAAGTCATCTCCTTTGGCCAGGACCAAGTCTAGCAGATGATTTGGTTCATAATTGTTTTCAGCTTTAGGAAAATGAAACACTTTTAAAACACACACACACATTTTATATACATATATTACTGATGGGACTTAATTTAGCTAGCACATAACAAATATAATCAAGGCAGAATCAACTTACATGTTCTTTGCAAGCTAGGAGATTGTATGATTTTTGGAGATTTTAAAAACATTTTAATACTGGCAGCATGCAAGCTCTAACATATGTCATTTAAAGTTCCCAAATGTTAACATGATAGGTCTCTTCACATTATAGGTGGCATGACTAGTCCTTCAGCAGTAGCCCTGATTAGGCCCTGGCAGGGGAGGAGATGTGGCCCAACCCCATTTCACCTGCATGTGAGGGAGAAAAAAGGGACATGACCAGCATGCCCAGGCCTGATCTGGCCCCACATGCTTGGGAATTTGGCAGTGGGGGAGGCCTGGCAGTATTACTTGCCACTGCTTCTCTGCCACCAAATTTTCCAACCCACAGGGAGCCTCACAGATTGGAAGCCATGGCTCTGCTTGCCACATTTGGCCCATAAGACAGAGGTTGAGGACCCCCGATTTAGAACACTGATTCACAACCATTGAGAATCATTTACTTCTGAGCTGTCAGCAGCTCGGAGACTGGTAATGCCTTCCTTGATGATGTATTCATTCTTGTTTTGCCCACTCATTCTTCCTAAAATAAGTTATCACCATTGATTTTAACATTCCAGCCATGCAGATCTTCTCACTGTGCTTCAGTAATACCACTTGTTATAACCCAGGCTCCTAGCTTTAGTGTATAAGCGATTAAAGAACGTCTTTTCTTTATACTGTTTTATAATTTTGTTCTCAACAGCCTGATTTTTTTTCTAAATGAGTTCCTGATTTAACACTACTCTTTCTCTTGTTAGATTAATATCCTCCAGACTTGACTAATCAGATAATTTCCTAGTATTTCATTTCCCATTGCTGCAGTGGCCCTCAAACTACGCAAGCTTTTTCTCTCGTAGTGGCTAGCCCACTGTTCTATAAAACTTAAACCCTTTACTTTGCCATTTGTTCACTCCAACAACCATCTGCCTTTTGCTTTCCTTCACTAACAGGACAGGAGGCATCCCCCAGAAGTGAACATTCCATTCACAAATTCTCTGAAATCATCTACCATCTGTAAGACATCATTTGAAATAGTGTACTTAGTGCAGATTAACACCATGGACTTTAGAAACCCATCTAAACCTGTGGTCATCACATCTCTATTTTGATTGCATGTTGTTGCCTGTCCCTTTTGCAGAATGCTCTTTCAGTTACTTTTGGTACTGAATCCATGACAAGAATATCTTACCTTTGTGTTCTTTGGATGGTTGAAGACCACTTCATGGGTACACTTGATAACCTTGTTGTCAGTCTCAGCCACCATACAACTCTCCATTCCATTTGACCAGATAAACCTTTCAGGCTAAAAACATAAACAGTATGAAGTAGGGCTGTGCAAAGTTTCACACCGTGCTTCAGATCTGGAGAAGCTTCAGACGCTTTGGTGTCTGAAGCAGCATGTCTGGATCAAAGTGCTGGCTTTGTTAGGCTTTCTGAAGCAGTTTAGAGCTTCCGAACTGCTTTGGAAAAGCTTGGGAGCCACTTTGGAGATCTGGCCATGGGGTATAATGGGGAATCAATGAAATATCTATAACTTTATTGTTTTTTGTCTGATTTAGATAAAATTTACAGAAGTGGTAGCCTCTGCTAAGAACATGAAACCTGCCAAGTTTCACAAAGATTGGTATGGGGGTTTGGGGGTAACTACACCCCTACTTCTTGAAAGCAAAACTCATGTCATGTGTATGTGTTACACTACAGGGGGCTGAAAACTGCAGGGGTGGTGGCCCCTGGAAACACTACAAAGTCTACCAAGTTTCAAGAAGATTGGTGCAGGAGCTTTTGGGGAACTGCACCTCAAGCTGCTGACAGGCAAAACTCATGACACGAGTGACACTGTGTGTTAAGGTGCAGCAGGGTGAAAGCTGCAGGGATGGTAGCCTCTGCTGAGGCCATGAAGCCTGCCAAGTTTCAAGGAGATAGGTGGAGGAGTTTGGGGGAAGCTGCACCTCAAGCTGCTGACAGGCAAAACTGATGACATGGGCACTTGTGCAACTGCATCTGTCTTGGGGGGGGAGAACTACTGCAGATCTGGCTGCTAAGCTACTGTGTTACCAGTTACCAATCAATCATGATTCACTCAGGGACCAGCTCAATACACAGTTGCTAGCTAATGTAACCAGTTAATTAGCAAAAATTAACACCTACAAAACCACAGACTAAGGAGAGGAAAGAATCAATACAGACAATCAACTGCCCCAAGACTGAGACAGTTGCACAAGCACTCATGTCATGAGTTTTCCCTGTCAGCAGCCAGAGGTGCAGGGCCCCAGAATCCCCCTGCACCAATCTCCTCGACAGCTGGCAGGCTTCGTGGCTGCAGCAGGGGCTACCCTCTCTGCAGCTTTCACCCTGATGCGCCTTAACACACACAGTGCCACCCATGTCACGAGTTTTGCTTGTCTGCAGCTTCAGGTGCAGTTCCCCCCCAAACCCCTGCACTGATCTTCTTGAAACTTGGCAGGCTTTGTGGCCACCCTAGGAGCTACCACCCCTGTAGTTTTCACCCCACTCTGGTGTAACAAATACACATGACATGAGTTTTGCTTTCAAGAATTTGGGGTGCAGTTCCCCCCAACCCTTCCACTTATCTCCTTGAAACTTGGCAAGCTTTGTGGTCTCATGAGGGGCTACCACTTCTGTGGTTTTCACCTCCCTGTGGTGTAATACATACATGTGACATAAGCTTTGCTTTCAAGAATTTGGGGTAGTTACCGCCAAACCCCTGCATTGATCTTCTTGAATCTTGGCAGGCTTCATTCTCTCATAAGAGGCTACCGTTTTTGCAAGATTCATCCAAATCAGACAAAAAAACAACAAAGTGATAGATATTTCATTGATTCCCCATTATACCCTATGGCTGGATCTCCAAGGTGGCTCCGAGGCTTCAGAGCCACTTCGGCCGGATCAAAGCAGGAACTTGGTCCGGAGCTCTGGATCAGATTGCTGGCATCTGAAGTGGCTGGATCCGAAGCCAGATAGAATAGCTGCTTACTCGCACAGGCCTAGTATGCAGTACTTCTAAGTGATACAGAATGACTTTCAGTAAGCCATTTGCATGTTTTCTTTTGGATTAGGGATGTGTGAACTAGCTGGCCACATCAACACAGGGCTCTGGCTGCACTTTGAGAACACAACCATTAGTTAGAGTTCCTGTGTTACTTTCGCCCACAACACAAGAAAGAACAACAGTTGCATGTTGCAGTCACTCCAAATCTCTCAGCTTGGTCATGAGGCATCGCTTTCCTAAGACAGAGGACTTGCTGGTTTTCCACTCAACAATTTAGTCAACAGCAACCCAGTTCTTGAGAGGTTTACTAAAAATAGATAGTTAAATTTGCCTCAAATCTATTGGAAGCTGTGGTCACGACATCATTTTAAGTGACAGTTGACAAGATGGAGGTCCATTTACCTTGGCAGAGAGAGACCATTTACCTTGGAGAGTATTTAACTTGGAGGCGGGGGGAGGGACTATTATTCTTCAGTCAAAGCATTGTATAAGAGGTACTGTTGCAAGAGACCAAGAACTGTTGAGCAATCTCAGGTACACCAAGCTGTGTTTATAATGGCTTTAGCTATTTCTAGCTTTGAGTGTCACTACAACCCCAAGCTGCTACTCCCCATCTCAGAATACAAACTCGAAATCTAACTATGACAGTACCTAGTCCCAACTTTGAGTTTCTACTCTGGCACATAATTGAGTCTGGAGTGTATGGAGTACAGTCTTCTGTACTGTTTCTGACAAACCCGTGACAGTAAAATAGTTGAACTGGTTATCAAATAAAAGGCAGGAATGTGGTAACATCAAATCTTACTGAGCAGTGGGCTCAGAGAGTAGTAATCAATGGCTCAATGTCTAGTTGGCATCTGGTATACGTGGAGTGCCCCAAGGGTCAGTCCTGGGGCTGGTTTTGTTCAATACCTTCATCAACAACCTGGAAGATGGCATATAGTGCACCCTCAACAAGTTTGCAGATGACACCAAGCTGGCAGGAGTAGTAAATATGTTGGAGAGTAGGGCTAAAATTCAGAGTGACCTAGTCAAATTGGAGGATTGGGCCAAAAGAAATTTCATGAGGTTCAACAAGGACAAGTGAAAAGTCCTGCACTTAGGACAGAACAATCCCATGCACAGATACAGGCTGGGGGCTGACAGGCTGGGCAGCAGCTCTACAGAAAAGGACCTGGGTGTTACAGTGGACAACTAGATGAATGTAAGCCAGCAGTGTGCCATTATTGCTAAGAAGACTAACAGAATACTGGGCTGCATTGGTAGGTGTGTTGGCAGTAGGTCAATGGAAATGATTATTCCTTTCTATTAAGCACTGCTGTAGCCACATCTAGAGTACTATGTTCAGTTTTGGGCCCCCTACTACAGAAAAGAAGTGGAAAAATTGGAGAGCGCCCAGCAGAGGGCAACAAAAATGGTGAGGGGGTTGAGGCACATGACTTATGAGGAGAGGCTGAGGGAACTGAGTTTATTTAATCTAGAGAAGACTGAGGGGGGGATTTAATAGCAGCCTTCAACTACCTGGACTGGGGTTCAGAAAGAGAATGGAGCTATATTATTCTTAATGGTGGCAGATGACAGAACAAGGAGCAGTCCCAAGTTGCAACAAGGGAAGTTTAGGTTAGAAATTAGGAAGAATTTTCTCACTAGGAGGGTGTTAAAGCACTGGAACAGGTTACCCAGATTGGTGGTGGAATTTCTATCCTTGGAAGTTTTCAAGACCCAGCTAGACAAAACATTGGTTGGGATGATCTACTTGGGGATGGTCCTGCTTTGAGCAGGGGTTTGGAGTAGATGACCTCCTGAGGTCCCGTCCAACCCTAATTTTCTATTATTCTATGATGCATAAAAAAAATGAAGTTCCATGTATATGTTTACTTACCTAGCACAATAAATGAAACATAAAATGCACAAAAAATTCCAGAAACATTAAAAGTGCACTGGTGTGAGGCAGGACAAAATGAATGAGATGAAGGTGGAAAAAGATCTAAAGGCAAGTTAAGGGTAATAGTACAGACTACCATTCTACAGAACAAAAACAAATAGAATCATCAAAAATGCATAGGAAGCACTTCCAAGAAAAATGATACTGACTCTTGTTGAAAAATAAAAAGAAATATACTTTGGATCAGTGGGGGAAGACTGCACACAAATAACTGTAACTGCAGTACCACAAAACTATATTAATGCTTCTGTGGAGTTGACTTATCTCCATCCCCAATCCTGTCTCTCTAATTTGCTCTGATAGATAGAAAAGATAAGAAATCTTTGGGAAAGTTAATATATTTGCTTAAGTAAGTTTCATCTTATTATTATTATCCTCTCTCTCTCTCTTTGAAATCCACCTATACTTGGACCATGGCTCTGAAGCCAAAAGTAACTCTTACTTATCTGTGGCTCTTCAAAGGAAATGTTACCTGAGTTTTAGTTTTCTTACATTGGGCATTTCTTTCTACAGTCATAAATAATGCAACACAGCAGGTGTTTCTTTCCTGCGGAGCCAATTATAATTTATGTTCTGTAGATGCATTTGCTGAAATTCACCTGTTGTATCTCTTTGGCTAACACTGACCTCAACCAAACTCTTCACTGTATTATCTGAACACCTTACAAACTCAAAATCAAACAACCAATTTCTTCTCTCCTCAGATCAGTGCCTCTTTTTCTATCCTGTCAAAAGGAAGGATCTGTTTGCTTTAATTTAGAAAATCCAGATTGGTAAGAAAATAATGCAGTTTTAGATCTTTTTCCCATATCCTGTTCTAACAGTAGACTGGTATTTGCTATCGCTATCCGTATCCTTTGTGGTTAGGCTACTCAGCCCAAAAATGGGAAATCCCTAATTCTAGTCTTTGTTCCAAGGCTTTTTTATGTATTTCATACTTATATAAATGAATAAAATACAGAAAGAGAAACCTTGAACAGGGACTAAAACCAGGCACTTTTTTTATTCTGGATAAATGTCCCCTAACCACAAGGGAGCATATTCATTCTTCTGTGCACTCATTCACACTTGCTCACTGTCAATAAATATTCAGTTATTTAAGACAAAATAAAACAATTCCAACAGGTAGGACTGTCAGTGCCTCTTTACCAGAGTAGGTAGCAAGTTAGGAACACTCCCTGGTTGAATTTTGTTGAATCCTCTCAGGGAGAGAAGAGTATTGAAACTACATCTCCTACATCCTGAAAAGGCTTCTCATCACTAAGTGTGACCACTCACTAAAGGAAAAGAGTAATCTTTGCTTGATTCTTTAAAGAAAAGTTAGACTGTATTTACTTGAATCCAAGATGAGGTCCCCCTCCCCGCCCCCTCCCCCCCCCCGCAAAGACATAGGATGGAACAAAAGCCTTGTCTTAGATTTGAGTACTAACCTGGGGCAGATGACTACTCAACTCTGGTTTTGGCTCCAAGCTTAGGGTTGAAGCTGGAGCTGAGTCTCTGCCTGTCAGCTTGTATGGTGAGAGAGGGGGCATGTAGCTGTGCCTGTCCCTCTGCCCCTCTTCCCATGCCTGTGCTGGAACCATGACTCTAGAGGGGCAGGCAGCAGGGGGGCACATGATAAGGGGTGCATGACAGGGGGCAGAGGGACATGTGGGAGGGCAAGGTGTAGTGGTGCAAGGTGTAGAAATCTGGCTCCTAGCCCCCTGACAATCCTTTCCCCATCATAGTAGTAAGGTAGACAAATTGAAGATGATCATCTATGAATTAGATTCAATAGATGAAAAATTGTAACAAATTTATCATTTTTCCATGTATAGAATGTAGTTATTGGGGGTCAATATTTTTCCACGTATAGAATGTAGTTACTAAGGGTCATCTTAAATTCAAAGTCATCTTGGATTTGCGTAAGTTACTTAACTGTCTACAAGAGAGAGCCATTGGCTCTGAGCATCAAATGGAAGGAAGCACTCCCTGGTTGTGTTGATACCTAAATTCTAAAGACTGAAAACACATGCTAGTCATCAGCTTTTTCCCTATTGGCTGTCTTAAGAGGCTCCCTTCGTAGGGTTTTCTGGATCCCATTCTGAGGTTCTACCTTTCCTTATGCATAGTATATGTAGCCTATGTACCTGATTAAGGATTGTAGATTCTACTACAAGGCCTGTGCATCTAAAAGTTGCTTAGCATTGATGTACCCAAGTCCACTTTATTATTATTATCTGATCCTAAGGGTATGGGAATAAAAACAGTTTACCATATTCCAATGGGAGCTTAGCCTTAAATGAAAGAGGAATATTTTACTGCTGCTTAGTTTTCACTTCACATGAATCAAAAGGATGTAGTTACCATGAAAGCAACCTATATTTGGTAAAGATCCCCCCAGCCTTTTACATTAATTGTATGTCCAAAGTCCAAGTTTTTTAGAATACATTTGGTGTGGAAGGTACAGGATAAAGCCTCCTGCCCAAATTCTATCATCTAATATGTCTGAAAGTAGAAGCTCCAGGCAAAAGAACATTTTTAGATTCAAAGAACCACTTGTTCCAACTGAAATGTTTGTCAAGAAATAATGTTTCTTATACAGCATCTTTAGGCAATAATGGACAGTGCAATGGGAGATATTGTAGCATCCAAATAGAAAAACAGAAAGAAAAATTATTGCTTTAGCCAAAAGCTGGCAGATATCAGAATTCTTATAAGAATATGTCCCAAGATTAAGAAATATTGTTCATTGTGACTTCTTAATGATATCCTGCTGATAGAAATGCTGAGGTAAAATCAGAATATTTAGTTTCAAAGTGGGAGTCCATTATATAGTTTTAACATACAATTATTTTTATTATTTGTATTACTATTACATTGATATGCCATCTGATTCTGTTGAAAATGTAAATGAAATAAAATGCTGTGTAGTCATCCATCAATATTATGTTCATAATGGAACCCAGCATGACTTGCAGATAAAACACAAAGGCCAATTAATTGGAAAAAAAAGGTGGGGGAGCCTTTTTATTAAACATCCATCTTAATAAAAACAAAAGCAGGTAAAAGTAAAGTTAGCTTAAAAGATAGTGAGCACCATGGGGTAGGTTAAGAGAGACTTCTTACAGGAAAACTTTTATTAATAACACTAAACACATATTCATAAGTTAGACCATGATTGTAATGTTAGCTCTGTAAAACAACCGTTAAGATCTGAACCATGACAGCAATAACACACACCTGAGGATACATGTATTTGGCACTGGTATTTGTGGCCATAATTTTCAGTACATATAGTGGGTATCAAAACTGAGAGACTCAGGACACAATAGTCAGGAATGCTCAGCACACAGCAGTTCCCAACAATGTTGGTGGGACTGTGGGTCCTCAGAAAGACAATATAAGACTAAGCCTAATAACTTGTAAGAATTGGATCTATAATGCTTCAAGTTATCATTTGAAACCACAAGATGAACATGCCTGCAGTGCGATGCTGCGGCTAGTAAAGCGACCAAAACGCTAGTTTGCATCCATAGATGCTTCTCAAGCAAATCCCGGGACGTCATTCTCCCCTTGTACTCGGCCTTAGTGAGGCCGCAGCTGGAGTACTGCGTCCAGTTTTGGGCTGCACAATTCAAAAAGGATGTGGAGAAGCTTGAGAGAGTCCAGAGAAGAGCCACGCGCATGATCAGAGGTCAGGGAAGCAGACCCTACGATGACAGGATGAGAGCCCTGGGGCTCTTTAGCCTGGAAAAGCGCAGGCTCAGGGGTGATCTGATGGCCACCTACAAGTTTATCAGGGGTGTTCACCAGTATCTGGGGGAACGTTTGTTCACCAGAGCGCCCCAAGGGATGACGGCTAGGTCAAATGGTCATAAACTACTACAAGGCCGTTTCAGGCTGGACATAAGGAAGAATTTCTTTACTGTCTGAGCCCCCAAGGTCTGGAACAGCCTGCCGCCGGAGGTGGTTCAAGCGCTTACATTGAACACCTTCAAAAGCAAACTGGATGCTTATCTTGCTGGGATCCTATGACCCCAGCTGACTTCCTGCCCTTTGGGCGGGGGGCTGGACTCGATGATCTTCCGAGGTCCCTTCTAGCCCTAATGTCTACGAAATCTATTAAAATGGGGGTAGCTATTTACAAGTAGTACAATGGATACACACTGCCTCAGAACATGTCCTCTCCCCTTCTTCCCCCCTCCCTGCTCCCACACACACATACCACTCAATGTAATTACATTGGGACCAGGAACAGACAAGTGTTTTTCATCCCTAGGGAAGCTCTCCAATTAGGTGGCCACTATTGTGCCGTGATGTCAAGTGGCCTTTTTGCCTTTAGCAATCTGCAATCCAGAAAAAGATGCAGAGATGTGTAACTGTGTGTAATAGACACCGGTAGCATTTTCCCCAAGTCGTTCAGGGCACGTCTACACATTCAGGCATGTGCACTTGCAGCAGCACAAATTTCTGCCAGAGATTTGTGTCTCAGCACACATGCCTGAACATACATTTTGGTGTGCTACTGGCCCCAACAGTATAAAAAGCTGCCCTGGAGAACAGCTCACAGCTCAGAACTACTTGCACACAGGAGCTTTTGAGGCCCAGCCAGTTGGCATCTGGGGACTCTAATCTAGAATGGCCCCTGCACCTTCTACCCATTGCAGCAGTTTGGCAGTGGGCTGCTGCTGCCTGTCTGACCTGCAGCATCCACCCGTTTGGATGTGCAGGCCAATGGCTGCAACCCTGCCAGACCCAGATGGGGACCGTACGGCCCTCTGGGCTCTGGTATGGACATTGCAGCCTCTGGGCCAGCTGTCAGGGAGCCATGGATGCGCTGCTGGCCTTCATGCGGCACCGCTGTCATGTATTCTGGTGCCCCAACTCTGCTATCTGGGCAGCTATCACCCAAAAGATGTGCTCATTGCAGTGGCTCACTTTGAAATGTCAAAGCATGTCCTCCTGGTGCCAAATGGCCAGGAGGTCAGCCACCTCATCTGCCCTCCAGCTGGGTCCCCAGTGCTGGCCCTGGACAGGCTTCTCTGCCCGGGTCCCACCTTGCCTCACCAGCAGAGATCCTGATGTTCCCTGTTTAAAAATGGCAAATCCTCTGATTAAAAAACCCACTTTCTCTTTAAAATACCCAAAATCCATGTTCTTCCATGATTAAAGTGAAATGCCACTATATAGAGAGAGATCAGCTGGACAATGTTTTATTGTTATATTTACAAGTTTAAAGCAAGTTGGAAGCCTACCAGTGTCTCTATCATGATAATAAAAGGAATTCTAACTATCTATACACTTTGATGTTTGCTTTTGGTTTTTTATCATAGAAAAAATCAGAGCTGCCCCTGCCTCCTTCACTCACCAGGATGCAGTGCATTGAGCAGCACTGATATGCTAGTGCTCTGCCTCTGCCCTTGCTCCTCACTCTCAACACACAGCTCCCCCAGTGATCCTCACTCCTGACCTGCAGCCCCCGCCTGCCCCCACTAGCACCCTCCCGGCACCCACTGCTTTGTGGCTCTGAGCAGTGCCAGCCCTTACCGTTCTGCTCCCTGCACCTGTGCCCGGGCCCCAGCAATCCCCATGCCATTCCTGAGAAGCCCTCAACTGGGGCTCAGGGACTGGGTTGGGCAAGTCTCTCCTTTTCCAGGCTGGTCTCCCTCTGCACACACTGCTCTAGGAGGGAGGCAGGGCTCTAAGCCTGGCTTTGGTGACCTCTCCTATCTGGAGCAGTAGGAGAGGTTACCAGAGCCAGGCTAATTCAGTCCTGGGAGTGAGAGGGAAAAATCTAACTTCCTGCTATGATTTGAGATATCTGTCAGAGATTTCCAGAACAGTAATATTTGATTCTGTTTTCTGTATGTGATATGAACTTGATTTATCAGAACATATAACAGCCAAAACAATAAAAAAATAACAACTTTCTATTACAATCAACAAGCTAGCTAGGTACAAAAGACATTCCCTCTGTCCTTGCCCCATTGATTGCTCTTACTCTTTAAACCAATTCAATGCCTTTTCATTGTGTTCCTTTAAGGGAAACCATCAACTTAAAATCGTACCAAAGGCTTTTGTTGGGATTTTTTAAAACTTCCTATTGTTTCAGGTGTTGTGATAACAGTTTATTGTTTCAAGTGTACTAGATTTCAAACTGGCAGTTATGTAAGCGTCATACTTTTTTTTTCTTTTTTCACTCAGTGCCACCTACAAATGTATGTAAGGACTCCTAGTAAATAGTCCTAGATTTTTTCTGGTCCAATGGCAAGTGATGGTAGCTAATACTCTACTTGTACCTTCCTCCTCTATTATTAATTTTGCTTGCATGATTTGAATAAATAAGTTTCTTTCCTTCTTTCCTTCTCATAGCCTACTGGAGACATGTCCTTCTCATCTCTGGATTTTGCCATACAGTTTCTCAAGTTGCTTAATATGCTTACAGTTTAGTTCTAGTCCACTTAAGTTGTCTGATGACTTCATGAAATATCACCCCTGATGGCGCTTCCTCATGATTGCTTATGGCATGAAGATCAAAGATTTACTATACCTAAGCCAGTGATACTCTGCAGCTATATGATTGTATCCCCTTCAAAGCAGCAGCACATAAAATATATACTTATCTTTTGAATGTCTTAATCTTTGGGATGTGGCTACTTTAGAGGTGATACTGAACTAGATTAACAACTGGACAATGATATGTTTAGATTGTGTCTAAATGTATTCATAGCAGTAATGAATGAGCCAAAATGAAGCTGCACTTCAAAAGTCTATGGGGAGAAGAATCTTTCAATTAAGAAAGGCTCTTAGGTTATTGATATGAGAGTTATTCGATAGTATGTTTAACACCTATACTGTTAATCTGGAGAGTTTGTTCTTTTTGGTGATTATTTTACTAGCAATGGTAGTAATAATGAAATAATATGTAAAAGCTAATCACTGGGTTAGTATCACACCAGGTTGTGGGCCAGGTCTGGGGCCATTCAGGGATTAATGTGCTGACAAGGGTCAGGAAGAGCAAACACAATCCAGTAACAAGCCGAGTCAGGAAGCTAGGAGATCAGGCAGACAGCAAGCCTGGCTAAAAAGCCAGGAGATCAAGCAGAGGTTGGAAACAGAGATCAGAAGCAGGGAGCAAGGCAGAGAGAATAGCAAAGCATTCTAGGATCAAACTGAACCCTGTTGCCCAGACACTTCTTGTTCCTGTACAGGGGATTATATGGGGAAAAGTGGGGGGTCAACTGACTCTGGTGATGGGGTGGGTGGAGGGTTAGGCCCTGCTGTAGGTTTCAGGCCATCCTGGATCAGTCTGAAAAACCAGGCTGGCATGAACGATGTGTGCTCCTGATGGATGGAGTGGCACGACAGTGGCGGGAGCACGGCAGCAGTAAGCGGGAGTTCCCACAGATGCCGCTGGCACTGGCAGTGGCAGAAGGGAGTGGTGAGCACTAACCAGGGGCCAGTGACCACCCACAGATGCCGCTGACAGCGTCGGCAGCAGCCAGTGGGGATTGCTGACTGCCCGCAGGCGCCACTGACAGTGTCAGTGGTGCCTTTTTGTAGGGGGGTAAAAACTGCAAAGATACTAACTCCTGCTGAGGTCACAAAGCCTGCCAAGTTTCAAGGAGATAGGTGTAGAGGTTTCTGGTGTTGGGCCCCAGCCCAAGTCTGGGTTTGTGCCCGGTATGCAAAGGCCAATAAAGATACCAGGGGTGAAAGTATAAAGAAGATTTATTGCTAGCAATAAAAGGTGCAAGCGGAATAATTTCACAGAACAAGCACATCAGATTTCAATTCTAAGCCCCTTTTATACAGGAGTTTTAAACCTTCATAAGCATCCTTGTTTGCTAATTGGCTATAAAGGAGTGATGTAAGGAGTTCTTTACTGAGCATGTCTCTATACCTGTGTTTTAGCTATGTATCTCATTAACATACATGCATGTTTCATTAGCATATCTTTTGCCCACCTAGGGGTGTGATTTTTAGTATTTTAATGAGCTCTTTGACCTAGTACTCTGATTCTGCTTTTGTTTTCAAGCCTCCTTTATCTAAGACTGTCTCCTCCTTATCATTGCAGATGGGCATTCGTCACATAACATTCACTTTTGCTTAGGCTTTGCATAGTAGTTTCTTGGTCAAACCTCACACTGGGAAGCTGCACCTCAAACTGCTGACAAGCAAAACTCATGTTGTGTGTATGTTATGGTGCAGTGGAGTGAAAGCAGCATGCATGGTAGCCCTGATAAGGCCATGAAGCCTGCCATGTTTCAACGAGATAGGTGCAGGGGTTTCTGAGAAACTGCACCTCAAACTGTTCAGAGCAAAACTCATGACATGTGTGACTGCGTGTATGTGTTAAGGCACAGTGGGGTGAACACTGCAAGCATGCTAGCCTCTGCTGAGGCCATAAAGCCTGCCAAGTTTCAAGGAGATAGGTGCAGGGGTTTCTGGGAAACTGCATCTTAAGCTGCTGACAAGCAAAACTCGTGACATGCGTGACTCTGTGCGTGTGTGTGTTAAGACGCAACTGTTTTTCCATCCCTCCCCCAGAGCACTGGGATTGGAAGGGACCTCAGGGAAGGATCACAGTCACTGGCCAGCTACACATGTCAATATCAGAGTAGTTCTTCTCTCCTCTTCCTCCTCCCTCTCCTTACTTTCTGTTTCCCTGCAAGCAAGCCCAGCTTCAAAACATTTCAAAATTTTTTAAACATTTCAACCGCCCTCATTTCATTTTGAGGCTGTTTCAAAGCCTTATGTTTTATTTTGATTTCACTGTTTCAAGCTCAAATCTAGTCAAAACAGCGGTGAAATGAAACACTCGGCAAAATTTCGCACTGCCCTAACATGGTGACCAGCTTCCATAGCCATTAAGTTACATCGTGTTCTTGCGCAAACATTTAAGGAGAGTTATTAACTTTTGAAGAGCTGCATGTGGCTCTGGAGCCACAGATTAGCCACTCCTGAAATGGAAAAGGATTTGAACTCATCTTGATCTAGTAATAAAAAAAAAGCAATCTAGGGGAGTTGGGTGCCTAGGTGTGTATGAGAGTTCCAGTAGCTGTCTATCTACATCTTCAGATGCCATGCTACCTTTGAAAATCTGGGTGATACTTTCAAAATCATTGTCATAAAAAATTATTGATAATTTTTTTGCTAGCTTGAAAAAAAATCTACAGGTAAGGGAAACAATCTTCTCTCATGTATGCTCTTCTTTTGCTCTATTTGTTTAACGAACAAAACTAACATATGATATGTATAAACGACAGCTACACAAGAAGCCAAGCTGTGGGGGGTGGGACCTATGCTTTGAAGTGTTTTGTAGAAATAAATCCAGGTCAGAGAAAGGTTTAAAATAATAAACAAAACGTAACTAATTGGCACAACCACAAATGTATTATTGAAATTGCACCCTAGCCAGGGCTGCAATACCCATTCAGGATTGTACCTTGTCAGAAGATAGGCATAGACTTTCTACCACCATTTACTATTCCAGTACCCACAAGAGGCAGGAAGTTTTAAAATGCTATTTTTGATGCAAAGTCCACCTGATGAACAAAGGATATTGTGGATCAGAGTATCATTCAGTTTAGGTGCCTGGAGACTAACTGATTCTACTCCTACTCCTAGGTACTCTCTCCTGCATCTCTCTGCACAGACCATATTTTTTGGGAGTACAGCTAAGCAATATTATTTAATGAATAGTAAATTCACTTTAAAATGGGGTTTCAAAAGGACAAACTTTGTGTCAGTTCTGGTCAAAGTTGATACCTTGAGTTGGGTGGAAAGAGGATTTTAAAATGTCAGAATATTACATTTTGCCATATCTGCCATGTTTCAGAAATGAAGAATGGTTGTTTTAACATGTTTTAAACAAGGGAGTTTTGTTTTAAAATATTAGTTAAAAAACTCTGTCAACTTAAATTTGAATAAAAAGTTTTTTAAAGGGTTAAATAAGCCAAAATAAAACTGAACATTTCATTTCAGGCTGAAGAAAAAATTATGTGAACTAAAAA
Source organism: Alligator mississippiensis (assembly GCF_030867095.1). NCBI lineage: Eukaryota > Metazoa > Chordata > Crocodylia > Alligatoridae > Alligator > Alligator mississippiensis. Next base: position 107,147,286 of record NC_081826.1, read on the forward strand.
ATCCCCCAAAGCCCCTAATAGATTTTACCGTATTTTGTTTTGGTCCAAAGCATTTGAAATAGTTGCATCCTGGTTCAACTCAAAAGAAATCCTCCCTCTATCCTGTTCTTGGTTAGGACATTGAACAACAAGCCTCCTTCCGATCCCCAACCCTGATGCCTCAAAATACCCCTCCCCAGGCCAAAAAAACAAACAAATCCTACTTTTTCACCCCTATTTGAGAACCAGTAGCTGGAGGATAAGACAATATGAACTATATAATGACTATGATGTACTTTCTTTATCTTACTGGCACATACAGTGTATTTGTTCTTCATTACTGTAGTGATTAGCACAGGACAATTTCAAGGAACCAGAGCAAGATAAAGGCTATTATTAAAACTAGATACACTCTCCCCAGACTATAGTATACAATTGGATAGCAATGCATACTTGAAGTGGTTCATAATTGTATTGATGTTCACTACTTGTACACATTTTAAACAATGTCTATTATATCTAAATTATATGGAAATAGTATTTTATTTGGTTTCTGGCTACCTTTTCAATTAACTGATTGTCTGTGCTCCATAGTGACTTTTTATTTGTTTCATTTATGTGCAAATGAAATCAGAAAAATAGAAAAGGCATATTGATTTTTTTTAATATAATCTTAAATATACCTGTCGCATCATATCTACATTTATTTCTTTAGTTTTAAATGACTATTTTAAAAAAAACCCTAGTCATTAGTCAATAACGATCATATTTAGCCTCTTTTTCTACCACATGGATACAAAATATACATCTTGCATTCCAAGAGCAATTTTGAAATGAATACTGTCCTCTTACTTCATATAGTTATATCAGACACAAAAACACAACATGTATAGATATATATAGAAAGACAGAAAAAGAATCATGCAACAAGACATCACAAAGCATGAAGCGTAGATTACATGGCACCTGTAAATCACATGTGTATGAAGTAACAGAACATGCAGATCATACTGTAAGATTGAGTTGTATATTATTGTAAATAATAATCTACAATGTTCTAACCTTAAATGTCTGAAATAATGCAAAAAATGCAAACAATATCTCAAAGAAAATAACAGTTACTATATTCTGCCAGGCCACAGCTGCTCTGTTTTTTAACAGGCTGAGCAGGAATCATTAGCATAGTTTTTCAATTGAAATATTTGCCTCACTCATAAAAATGAAACTAATGTAAAGCAAAATTACCTTCATTCCATACATGAGTGCTATTCATCATTGTTAATTTAACATCATAGTGACTCTGTTTAGGGACAATTGATGTACTGACACAGAATTTACTATGTGGTACGGGCTGAAAGCAACAAAAAGATTGGTTTCCTTCAAAAAGATTTGAAGGAAAGCACCTAAACTTCAGTTACTAATCTCTTAGAACAAAATGCTCAGTGAGGACAACAAACAGTTTATACTGTGCATTAGGGCAGCCTAACATGCGTTAATTTAGTACCTCACATTGGAGGTACTAAATTTAATGTGCATTAGGAAAAGCACATTGATGCATATGTAGATACACACAGACAGTACTTCAATAGGTTGCTCTTGGCTAAAGACTGCAATGAGATATAAAACATGAGGCACAATAGCAATGATATCTGCTTTGAAATCTTGGCAGGTTTTCTCATTATCAGCATCAAGCATTACTGTGATACTGGTCATGTACAGTTCAGGTTCTACAAGGAGAATAGTTAAACAATGGCAGTTCCAGGAGGAAATTAAGCCAGAACTTGGTAGAAGTTGGTCCCCGCAGTGTTTTTCCTGGGAGAAAGAATGTTTATATACTTTCCTCCAGCTTAACTCTTCCTGAGGAAAAGGAGAAGTCAGGCCACGGGGAAAGGATCCCCCATCTGGAAAAGATGCAGGGGACAGTTGATCTAGCTCTTGTAGACTGGGAAGGAACAAATGCAAGCTATCCCCTTCCAGCTCCTCATACACTGAGATTCACAGTATGAGAAGTGGGCAGGAGTCTTTGCCACACCAATCCTTCTGCCTGGAGCTAAGTACAGACAGTCAAAAAGCCCAAGACTGAATTGATTCAGTCTTTGCAGGTTAGTCTAAACTGCACAGATTAAATTGAAACAGAAGTGACAGAAATTTACCTTTGATTCAGGAAACGCAGCCACATGTCTGCAGTGGCTCAGGCTACAAGCTAGGGAGCACTAGACCATGGCTCTCTGGTTGTGTGTTTACTTCCTCTTCCTGCTGCCCCCAAGGTCTCTGGGATTTGCAGTCCAGAATCACAACAACAGGATTCTGTAGGGTTGCTTATCACTTCTTATTCCTGCTTCCAGGTGCCTCTGGGATTTGTAGTCCATAGTTGCAGCCAGCAGTAAGTTTGAGTGGGGAAGGAGTGTTTAACCCCCCCCCCCCATCCTTGGCCCCAGACTTCAGCTGGGGTTTGCCTGGGAAAGGGGGTCACTCCCCCTCTGATAGACTGGGCTGCATCATGAGCCGGACTTGCCCCCCCACCCCCTTGTCAGGCAGCCCTCACTGTTCCAGCTAGGCAGCAGAGGGGTGGGGCCAGCCCTGATCTCTGGAGCAGACAGTCCAGCCCAGCCCAGGACTGGAAAGCATTCTGGGAGACTATGCTTTAACTTGAAATAGAAAGGGGTCTGGTCCAGAAGTTTCATAAACTGGTTTGACCCAAATCAGTTAAGTCTGATACTACATTCAACCAGGTTTATTGTAAACCAGTTTCAGCCATTTGAATCTGGTTTATGTGGACTAAACTTCTGTTCTGTTCCAGGTTTTAACCAGTTTTTGATCACAAACCAGTTTGTGTAACTTCTGTCCCTTGCCAGGTTGCCGAGAAAAAGCAGCAGTGCTATAAACCCCCGGTATGCTTCCTACACTGAAATCTCTGGATTGAGAAGCAGGCTTTGCTTCACTTTTCCCCTCATATTTTGGACCAGTCTAGGAGGGTAAGAGAGTAGTAACCACTCTCTGCACTTCCCTAAATCAGATAGTCACTAGTTTCAGGAAGAGAAAGGGGCTTTGCTAGCTCCTTTTGGCTTCCCTTTGCTGCTCACACTGTCCAGCTTGATGGTAGGGGCAGCCATTTAAAAGCTAGTAGGAGCAGGAAACTGACTCAGGAAAAACTTTCCCAACCATAGTTCCTAGCCCCACTGGCTTCCCCTTGAGTTTTAAAAGCTAGTAGGGCTCGGAGTTGAACTCAAAGGTTGCTTGCCCCATTGATGTTAAATCATCATCCCTGCCCCTCGGCTGGGCAGTGCAGCTAGCAAAAGTCCCTGGAATGAGAAGCAGGCAGGGGATTTTGTCCCACTGCTATATCTGCTCGGCTCCTGAGCACTGGGAATAGAGCACCAGAGTCCCTGTTGTGAGAAGCAGGCAAAGGAATTTGCCCTGATGCAGGCCCTGCAGGAATGGGAGTCCTAGAGCAGTCCACATTTTCTTAGACTGGGATCACTCCAGTCTTGGAAAAATGCAAGAACTAGGGGAGAGGGAGTGGCTACAGACTCAACATCTGTACTGCTCCCTCTCCTGGAATCATTTCTAGTGGTGAAAATTTTCCACTACTAGAAATGAAGGTTTGTACATGGCTACTAGGGCTGTGCGAAGTTTCAGTCCCTGATTCGATTTGGTGGAGATTTGGCCCAATTTGGTGGCCAAATCTCTGAATCCAAATTGAATCAGGAGACCCTTTAATCTCTATGAACAGAATTGGAACCCTCCGAATCGATTCGGAGAGATTCAGAAAGATTCAGTGATTTGGATATAGACACAGCTTTAAATGTTTTTCTATATACCTCAAGGTACCAGGTGGCTCATTGAATGCTACGATGGTGGGGCAGATGGACCATCCCACAGGAGCGTGGGGGGCTCCCCAGCATGCTGGGCAGCAGACCTAGAAGTGGACCAGAAGCACTTCTGGTTCACTTCCGGGTCCACTGGGCAGCACGCTGGGGGCCCCCCCACACCCTCGCCCCACTTAGCAGCTGGTGCCTTCTGGATCTGGAGGGACACCCGGGGTCCCCCCATGGTTGTTCGCTGAGCCAGAGGGGGTGCGGGGTGACCCCCCACATGCTCGGTGGTGGATGTGGAAGTGGACCAGAAGTACTTCTGGTCTACTTCCAGGTTCTCTGCCGAGCATGCAGGGCCCCCCAACCCACGCTCCTGTGGGATGTTCCATCTGCCTCAACATTGCAGCATTCACGTAGAAAAAACATTTAAAACTGTGTCTGTGGCCAAATCGCTGATTCTCTGAATCAGCATCAAATCTTCAGATTCGGATTTAGCCTAATAGAATCAGAGACAGTGATCTGAATTGAATCACTGTCCCCAATTTGGGCTGAATCTGAATCAAATATGGCCCGTTTCGTACACCCCTAATGGCCACTATTATTTTGCCTTCCCTAACCACCCGCATATGTTCCATCTTTTGTCGTAGTTGATTACAAAAAGCAATTACAAATGTTCACAGCAACATATTAGAACTGGCTAAAACTGGCAAGTATTTTTTAATGGAAAAGTATTAAATTTTTCAAAATCTATCATTTATTTTTTCCAGTTTTGACAAAAAATATTTATTTAAATTTTGTGAGTTCCCCCTTTTTCCTCATTTGAAGTAAAAACCACAAACAGAAAGGGAATATATATATATAATTTTGAAAACCATTTAAAAAAATTAGTTTGTCAAAAAAAAATACTTAAAAATGCTGGCCAACTTTCCTCTTCTGCCATCATTACCCTCAGCTACCAGGAAGAGAGATTCCAGATAGTAACTATATAGGGGGAAATGAAAAATGTTTAGCAGCCTTGCCCATCTATCTGCCCCCTCAGTCTTTCCCCATTATTAGGGGATCTATTTTTCTGTTCTTTTCTTTGCTATGTACATAAAATGAGGACTACTGCATGACCTTTACCTGTGCCAGACCTTAAAAGTCAGTAATAAACTTTATTGCTCAGATAAGAAAAGGACAATGATACCAAATGCCATAAGTTAAATGAAATAGAAGTAGATTGTTTCAGACATCTTCAGACACCAGCATCAAGATGAAAATACATGGGATTTATTCAACAATAACAGTTGTGGTGAGAGGACAATTTCTTTTTCTAAGAATAAATTACCCCAACCAAGAATTGGTATGAAAGAGTTCCTTAGAGTTCAGTGGAGGTACACAGATTTATGCTAGTTAAGGACCTGAACCAGTATGTCTGTGTACACACGTGCAGTGTACAGATGGACATTTAAAAGACTGGTGTCTGAAAGTATTCATTTTTTTAAAGAAAGTTATTGTCACTTCTTCAACAGGCCCCAAAGCAAAGCTTAGGAATGACTTGTATTTTGCAACATAGAGTAAGAATGTTAGCCTTCTCAAAGCACTGGGCCATTAAGCCATAGCAACTGATTTAAGAAGTAGGCTAGTTTACCTAGACTGGAAAAAGAACAAAATAGACATCATCAGTTGACCTCGCGTTTATTATTAGCTGCATGAACAATTAATAAGTGATCATTACGGGCCAGATGCTTCACCTGTTACATATCTGAGTTGAGACCCTTAGCTGCCTACTTACAGTGAGAACCTTACCTGCCTAAACTGACCTGTTCAAGCCCCAGGAAATCCATATTGCATCTATTTTTGTAATAGTCATTTGTCCCTTAATATTGAGTAACCCACCCTCCCCCGCCCCCCCCCAAAAAAATACCATCAAGAAGGAGGAGGGTCCACTCACTTCCTGTATGAAAAGTTTTATAGAGACTTGAGCAGGTCGGAACAGAATTTCACTTAGGCACCAAATGCCATTTATACACAGAATAGGTAGATTAGAATCTGGCCCAGGATTTCTAACTAGGATTCTGTTCCATTCTGCCAATGTCCCTGAAGAACTGTTAATATGTCTATTTTTGTAACATGCTTTCATCTAAGCCTTAAGACTAAATCAGAAAGGAAGAGGGGGACTGGCCTACCTTTTGTATTAACAGATTTTTCAGGGATTCAAAGTGGGTGGACTTAAACCATTTAAAGGCTAGATCCTGTTCCATGTATTAGGCACTGAAGTGCACTTAGGTGTCTACATCTAAACCTATCTCACTCAGCTCAAGTCCTTGAAAAAACAATCATGTACTTACTTCTGTAACATACTCCCACCTTACCCTTAACATTGAGTCAAAAAAGGCAGCAAGCAAGAGGAGGGAACATCTACCTTTTGTATTATATGTTTTTCCAGAGACTCAAACAAGCATCGTTCTATTCTACCCTGAGTGCTAAATGCACTTGGGCACCTCATAAGTAGAAAAGTGTGTGGCTGTTAGAAGTGTAACATTTAGGCATGTAAGGGTGCATCTACATATGCACATTTACTGCACAGTAACTTACATTACTGTGCAGTAAATGAAAATGATTGCACAATACAGGAGTGCATATACATGTACACTCTTGTACTGTGCAGTAACTATGGTGGTTGATGCCAACTTGAGTGTAAATTTGCTATCTGCATGATGCCCAATTAGTTACTGCATAGTAACACACACATAGATACTGAGTGGTAACCAGGGCCCCTCCCTGCTGGGTCTGCCTAGCCACTAGGGGCCAGCTGCAGCCCAGCTCCAGGCCTCCTGGCTGGCCCCTCCTGTCACCCAGAGATGGGCTGCTTTCTGGTAGCCCTCAGATGCAGGGTATAAGATCCTGAAGCCATTCTGTGCCCTGGGGCACACTGCACAGGAGCTTGGGGGACTGCAAGTCCTGTGTGCCCCCTGGACAGGACCCAGGCTGCTGCTGCTGCTGCTCATCTTGTCCACTACCTGGAGTTGCTCCTTGCCACAGGTGAGTGTAGTAAAGAGCTGCAGCCTGCTGCTCCACCTGCCCGGACATCAGAGCTCCCCAAGGCTTCCGCTTGGCTGGATATGCCAGGAACACAGTACCAGCCCCTGTTCCTGCACACCCCCAAGCCGTCTCCTGTCTTTGCAGCTGTGCACGTGCTGTGGCACAATTGCCTCTGCCATGCAGCTCCCAGTCCCTGGCCCTGCTGCTGAGCTTTCCTGTGCACTATACAGAGCTGGCCACACAGGGGCAGCTGCGTGGGGGCCCAGAGAGCTGGCATGGGAGGTACCACCACCATGTCCTCCCCATCCTCTGAAGCGAGGTCCAGCCCCAGTTGTGTTTGTATGCCTGAGCTGAGAACCTGCGGTCCCAACTGAACCCAAGAGGAGGGGCACAACCTTGTGGCCCTCTGAGGGGATGTGGAGGTATAGAGGCAGTCTTTGTGGGGTGGGCACTCGACCACCCATATTTATGAGGCCCTGTCAGGTGGGATGCATGAGAGAGACCACTCCCAGTCGGTGTGAAAGTGTTGCATAAAGGTCAAGGCTTTGTGCGTACAGTGGATGGCCATGACTGACCATAACCATCAGTCCAGTTGTGCCTGCAAGACCATGCCCCTTATGTGTGAATTGACCAGAATGTTGGTGCCCTGGGACCCAGGCCACAAACCTGCAGTTTTGACCAGTAAGCACGGTCTGATAGAGCCTTGGCCCCACCATGACCCTGCTGGGTATGACACCTCCCTGGGAAAGGGTCCTCAGGTATTCAGCACCCCACCCTGCCCACCTCCCTGGCTGCTTCATCCACTAGCAGCTCAGGGAGCCCTGGCCAGTGGCTGTCTTGCTAGCTCCATACCCCACTGCCCCTCCACAAGAAGCGGTCTGCCATGACATTGCTGGCCACCATCAGCACCAAAATCTCCCTGGAGGGAGGGCCTAGCCAGGCATCAGTCCACCAAGCACCATGGGCCACAGACACCAGGTACAGCCACTCACCGTGCTGCACTGGGGGCAGGGCGCTCTGAGTTCCTGCCCTGGGCCCTGTTCCCACTCCCTGCCCAGCCTGCCCACATTCCCCTGACCCCAGGGCCCCACCCCACAGCATGCAGAGAGGCGGGACACAGTTCAGAATTTTATTGGGCAGCATGTGTCCCCAAAGCTCAGTGAGCATGGGAAAATACAGGAAATAATTGTTTTATAGTTTCACCCATGTGTGTCCTGAAGTGGTGTTGGGAGTTGGCAGGGGGTTAGGGGTGTGTGGGCTATGGGGCAGGTGGGCTGGAGTGTGGAGTGCAGGAGAAGAGGGTTGGTTAGAGCCTCCTGCAGCTGGTGCCCTGGGCCTGGCCGGTGAGTATGTGGCAGTCCTGGGGCCTGCGCAGGGGGTGCCTGGTAGGGCCAGCAGGTCCAGCATCATGGCCAGCAGGACTACAGGGTACTGCTCATTGCTGGCAGGGGCTGGGATGAGCTGCAGCTGTGGGGTGCTAGGCACTGCTGGCAGGAGCAGGGGCAGGAGCAGTGTGGGGATGCAGAGTGGGTAGCAAGGGAACTACTGTTTGCTGCCGCTGTGCTAGCCCTGCAGCTCCAGGGCAGGGCAGGTGCTGGACAGGAACCAGAGGGTGGGGGAGTGCTTTTAAGATGGCCACCAAGGGCTGGCAGCTGCCTCTGGCCTCAGCATGGCTGCCAAGTCCTGGCAGCCATGTGCCTGAGGCTGGCATTCCTCCTGGTGACCGTGAGGGGCACATGGTAGGCTGCTTTGTCCTCGGTCTAAATTTAGTCCCAGATTGACTGCACATGTAGATGCTAGCCCTAATCCTGTTTACTCCATAATAGTTGTAATGCACAGTAAATGCATGTGCAGGCACGCCCTAATAGTAGGAACTGGCCCTTTACATTTAAAAAGAACTTGGTGTCTGCTAAGTATTTTATTATAAATAAAACTACTGATTCAAGTCCAGGTTAATAGTAAATCACACTAGCAAAAATGAAAACAGAACAGATTTAGAATCAATTCTGAACTCAGTTATTTTGGGGGCAACCAGGGAAGCAGTTGTTCTCTACTAAGCATTAACAACCAATGAAGTTCCATTCACCTTAGAAGTCAAAATGAAATATTACCCAGAGTGCTGTTGATTTAAAGATATAACCCTACATGATTTGCTTGTGTCCCAAGGCTTGGCTCCCCATGAGTTTATGGTATTCAGCTGGGCTTCCTGAACCTGGTCCCTTACACATAGTTCTAATGCTTCCTATATATACACAAAGGGTCAACAGAAGTATTCTGTTGTTCTTTTATATATTGTTAAATATAGGATTTAAATTTCCAACACTATAATTTTGGTTACCTTTTGATAACCCTTAAAACTTATCAGTATTAGCACTATGTCTGTCATCAGCACTTTCAGTATTATTAGTGTGAATTGAAATTATTCACTCTAAGCATGCTTACTTAATTTAATTTCTCCTAGACTGTGAATTATTTTTTTTCTTGATTAAACAAATGGCTTGTCCTATTTCACTTAACATATATTGACAGTACCAGACAGAGAGGGCCTATTTAAATAGATTCCAATTGGTATATCAAAATCTCAGTTCTATCCCAACTATGCAGTTAGTCCAATAAAACATATCACCCAAATAAATCCTTTCCTCTCACCTGATTTTATTAGAAGTCTCATTATGTTTCACATTTTTGTAAAGATGCAGCCCCATTAGCTTTATGAGCATCAGTTATCACTTAAAAACAAAGTAATTCTTCAGTTTTTATGCTGAAGTTTCAATGTGGAGAAGAATTTGAAATTAAAAAGACTCCAACACCAGAAAGCAAACAGTGTAAGAACAAAAAGTTTGGGTAGAGTTCCACAATTCCTTTGAATTTAAACAATTCTTGTTATGGTTTAATGCTTGGGAATGACAATATTTTATTGAAATACAACTCACAAATGTTAAAGGAATTGCCTCAGAAGGTTTATAAGTAAAGGTACAACCTTTGGAAAATGAAACAAGGTTGCCTAGTTTTCACTTTACAGTGTACTAATGTGGAGGATGAGTGCTTGACATATGACGGCGCAAAAGAGGAAATGAGCATAAGGGACTTTTACGTATATATGATAAATGCTGATGATTTTAAAAAGTGGTAAAGCACTATACATGAAGAACTGATAAAAGTAAATAGTGTTTTTAATTTTCCCCATCATTTCTCCAAATCCTTAATGAGCTGTACCACCCATTTTTCTTGTATTGAAATATGCACGTTTAACTTTTACATGACATAAAAGGTATTCAACTGAATTCACAATTCAGAAATTTAGCTAGGACTAGACGTTGCCACAGGATAACTTTTTACCAAATACCTTTTAGTTCCTATTGGAGAATACTGATTACAGCCAGTTTATTTCTGCCTACTGGACATTACATATGGTCATAGCATGTAGTGTTCAGTTGCAGCTTACTGGCAATTCATGTTGCTACATGTTAGATGTCACATGTTGCTAGACTGATGCTGACACTTCATCACAATCAGAGATTCCCCCCGCCCCCCCCAATTGAGAGGTTGAAGACCTTTTCTCAATTAAGAAAACAGGAGTTGATTATAGTGTCAAAGTAATTGTCCTTAGATTTCATTAATATTCAGGTCATTTGTCAATCCAACAGCATTAGTAACCTGAAATGACAATTATTAAATGCATTAATATAAAACTGTTGTACATACAATGTGGATACAGAGAATAGTAACTATTAACTCTCAGAGGGAATAGAAAGTCACTGTCATCATTAATTTAAAAATATCTGCAGTGAAAGAAATAAAACAACAAATAGACATGCAAAGCAATATCAGTTTAAAGCTGTGCTAATTACTTGACAATAAAACAGAGCAATAGTGAAGAAAAATGCACATTTTTGAAGTTATACATCATTACTGCAGGCATCTTTCACAGTGGTACAAAGTGTTCCTCACATAATAAAATATAGCTTTATCTTCTGTAGCAAAATACATCTGTAATAATTGCAAGAATTTTATGTGACCATATAAATCTTACCAAGAATTAAATGACTCTTGTGGGTAGTGGTTGATCTTACCTCCACTGAAGTCAACAGGAGCTCTGCACTGCCTTCAACAGAAACAGGAATGCTCCCAAGATGTTCTTAAAGGAAAAGTTCTCTGAAAAGTAAAAGTACTATGTGTTTGGCCAACACTCAGAATAACTAATTTAATTACCAGCAGTGTAAAGCTGAACTTTAATATTAATTTTACATCAAGTACCAGCAGTATTTATCAGCAATATGTGGCAATCAGTAATAAGTGAGACTCCACTGTTTGCACATTCAAAACTCCCAATGACATCAATATGGTACAGGAATTCTAAAGAAACTAAAAGACTAAAAAAAAGTTAAGCCTATATAAAGAATTCTATTGTTGCCTTGCTATACTTCTAATGTGTGTCTATATATTATAGGTTGTGATACTTATAGCTACTGTAAAAGGGAGGATCTGAGAACTGCACACAGAATATCCTAACTCTGATTTTAGATAAAAATAATGGAATAGTTAAATGAAGATTCTGTCAAGAATTAGAGGATTAGAAATAATAAATTCTAGTAAGCCAAAATGATATTGTCAAACAAGACTACTGATTGGTTTGGTTTTTTTTAACAATATTATGGATATGGTTTGTAAAGACCATTTATGACAACGTGTTCCTGGATTATCCCGAAGCATTTGACTTAAGGGACATGAACAGTATCTCTATGGGAAGCCTAGGAACATTGCTGCACCAAAACCCAGAAATTAGGTAATGTAGCCAGGTTAGCATAGCACTGAGCACATGCCAAGAAGCAGGCCTAAAGCAAGGAGTGGTTCTGAGTATGTACTCAGAGCGGTGTTAAACTGCCTACAGCACTTCATTTTTGAACTCTGGGACTTGCAAAGGGAGAAAGAGTTGGCTTAGGGGTGTTCCCAGGAAATAACCAAACACACAAATTAGGTAGATTAAAGTGAGCTGACAGATTTCATAATGTAGTTGATAAAAGGGAGAAAGTAATGAGCTGCTGTTCTAGCAGTGTTTCCCCAGATCCAAAGTTCATGGTCCAAAGCTATTAAATATTGTTATTAATAATTTAAGATGATTCAAAATCTGTATTTGGTACAGTTTGCAGATGACACCAGCAGATAATGAGGAAGATGGGGTTACTTTTACCAAAAAGTACAAATTGCCTAATGACATGGTCACAGTTTAAAAAAAAAAAAGTAGTTATATTTCCTTACATTTGGTTGTATGTCTGGGAACTGAGGTTAAGTGTGCTAAAAGAAAAACTCTAGCTTAGAGAGCAGTGATTCAGAGAAGGACTTAAGTAGGTTGCCGTAGAGCAGGGCTGTCAAAAATACAGACTGTGGACCAAATGTGGTTTATGGAGTCCTGTGATGAGGCCCATGGGTCTCCAGCAGACCCCATGTACTGGTGAAGGGGCTGCAAATGACATGGGGGTTGGCCTGTGTCATGCACTGCATGCAGTGTCCATGCCAGGCTGGGCCTTCTCACTGACTCTGGAGCCAGTCCATACTATGCCATGTCAGAACTGGCGTGCAGGGCCAGTCCAGTGGGACCCCTCATACAGTACACACCTCATGCCCCACACAGATGCACCCTGTGCCAGCCCCATACACCATGTGCAGAAAAGAGCCCCAGAGTTGGGCTGATGTACTCTGGGCCCATGCAGCACAGGGAGCTGGCACAGGAAATGTGCTGTATGCGGTACTGCACTGGAGTAGCCCTTTGCACTGCCTCTGGGACACACAATCCAGCCTATGGATACTCATTTGGCCCACAGGGCTGGATGAGTTTAACACCCTTGCTGTAGAGTTTCACAAATGCTTCTATTTTCATGGAACCTCACCTTGCAACATATTCTGGTGTATTGTGAGCAAATAAAGTCCCTGACAGATGTTACACTTAAGACAGAATTAACTGGTTGTACTGTGGTAGCTGGGAGCTCCCATTAGCTGATTGGGACTCCCAGCCAAGGAAGTGCATGGTGTACTCTGGCGATGGGGCTCCATGCTACTTGCTCATGCAGGGGAAGCCCAGAATCATGATCCTGGGCTCCCCTTTCACTGGCAACATTGCAAAATGGGATCTGATAATTGATCCCAGAATTGTGCCTTTTGCCATGTACAATTCTGCATGGCAAGAAGGGCAATTGTTGGAACTATGCATCAAATCCCACTGTGCCTTTGATTTAATACCTTTCTGAAAACCATGTTTTATATGGGAACCTAACCTGTGAGGAGTGCAATCAACCTCCTCTCTAATTAATGTGTGAGAGAAAGTCAATAGAGATATTTAATGTCGCTTACTTTCCATTGTATGGAATTCTATTTATTATTGCTTGATTGGAAATAATGTTCTTTCTTCATTTCACTTCCAACTTTTTTTTCATTTGGACATGCCATTTGTCCAGTATTTTCAGTTATAATACAAGCACTTTAGGTTTTGAAAACAACAGGAAAAAAAAAGCCAGGAGTGCTATCTGTTGGGGAGGGCAGGCAAGATAGAGCTGGAACTATGGCCCAAATTCAGGATAAAATGTTCACTATATTTTTTGAAAAAGAGCTATCAGAGGTATCATTGAAGGATGTACTGACCCAGGCTGTTGTAAGGAATTTTAACTCAACTTCAAGTGCTCCTAAGAGTCCCACCCCAATGCTGCCCCTAGAACCTCATACATAACTGGTAAGTTAAAGTAAAAATGTCCCGCTTTTTCTCAGACTAAAACTCAAAATAGTGGGTGTGTACTAGGGCTGTGTGAAATGCACCCTATTCGATTTGGATTTGGCCCAAATTGGGGACAATGATTTGATCCATTGATTCAGATCACTGTCCCCGATTTGATTTGGCCGAATCTGAAGATTCAATGTTGAGTTGGCGAATCAGCGATTCGGACACAGGCACAGCTTTAAAAGTTTTTTTTCTACATACTTTGAGGTAGCAGGTATGGCTTGTGATTGCTGCAGTGCTGGGTGTATGGAGTGGGGGGGGGGAGGGGGAGGGGGGCTTTCCAGCATGCTTGGCAGAGAACCCTGGAAGTGGACCAAAGTACTTGTGGTCCACTTCTGGGTCTGCCAGGGAGCATGCTGGGGGCCCCCCTGTGCCTCCCCAGCTTGGCAATCAGCCACAGGGGGACCCCAGGTGCCCCTCACAGACCCAGGAGGCACCAGTCGCTGAGCTGGTGGGGGACGCCCCCTGCATGCTCCCCGGTGGACCAGAAAGTAGACTGGAAGTGCTTCTGGTCCACTTCCGGGTCTACTGCCCAGTGTGCTGGGGAGCCCCCAGTGCTTCTGTGGGACACTGCATCTGCCCCAGCGTTCAGAGCCCCTGCTACCTAGAGGTATGTAGAAAAAACATTTAAAACTGTATCTATGTCTGAATCACTGAATCTGTCTGAATCTCTCCAAAGCGATTCGGAGAGATTAAAGAGTTCTCTGATTCGATTCAGAGATTCGGCCACTGAATTGGGCCAAATCTCCACCGAATCAAAACATGGACCAAATGTTCACACAGCCCTAGTGTGTACTGCCTCCTGTCTTTTTTGTACCTGTGAATTCAGAAATGAAAATTTTTGAATCATTTGTCCATTAACTATGTATCTGCATGAGGTATTCAGGAAGAGCAGTAACAGATTGTGCTTTCACAGGTATCCTGTGGGACAACAGCTTGTAAATATGTTCCTGCCAAGCAGTACCTAAGAAAAAGAATCTATTTAGGTCACCTCAGGGGACCCACAAATTGTCCACAAGGACTCATACAAAACCTTTACAGCAAGTTGTTGGAAATAAAGTTCTTTTTTTCCATCCATGTGAAAAATGCAACACTAAATGAACAAAACCCAGATTTATCTTGTGTTATTTCCTACATACATAGCAGATTTATATATTTACATGTAATCACACAACTAAATTCAGTTGACCATCATTTTGCCACAGGAAGTCACACATGCAAAGAAAACAAACCTTCAGATTGCTACACAGAATTCTCTCTTGTTAAAGTTCAAAAACAAAGGGCCTGATTCCTACTCCCTTAGAAATCTCACTGAAATTAACAGTTGCTATCGGAAAGAAAGGAAGCCAGCCCAAGATGAACAGTGCTTGATGGAGTATGATCTTTTAAAAAGCACTGATAAAAATTATAACATGACATTTGATTTAAATATCAATGCACAAGAATGCAAAAGAAAGAGAATAAATAAAACAGTCAAGAGAGGAATCCCTACCTTTTGGATATGAAGAAATTAATCAATCTGTAGAATGATCAGAGCTGACAAAGTATTGATATCAGCGTAATTCAGAAAACAAACAGATGTAACATAAAAGGATGGAGTCCAATTGTCTGATAGCCAAAAGCTTTCAGTCAGTATTTTAAATGGTCCAAAGGAAACAATGCTAACCATGGAGAAATTATAGAGCAGAGAATTTAGTGAACAAACTGAAAACAAAAACTTCTTAGGATTAAGATTGGGTATAATACCTTCCCTAAAGCTTTTAAAAATCAACAATATTTTGCCCTCACATAGCCTGTTCTATCCAAAAGTCTCAATGCCACTTACAACAACAAGTAATTATTATCATCTCCATTTTGTTTCAGACTGGGGAGCTGGAGTCAATGGGATACAGCACCACTAAAAGACTTGTCGGCACTGGCAACTTTCTGTGCCAAGCATCAGAGTCATCAAACATGCTGCATTTCTCTATTTAAGGCATCCCCTGAACTGGAAGCTGCATCAGTACCTAATAGCCCACCTGTAGTGTCACACAAACACAGCTACACTGCTGTTGGTTCAGGAAGTAGCCTGTGGAAAGCAGAGCAGAAGATTGTATTTGAGGAAAATGTTGTCTAACATTGCAAGTTTACAGTATAGACATGTCTTTGCATTCAGGAAAAATCACCATGGACTGGTAGGATGGACTTCCTGGCTTTGTATTTAAGGTTGCAGGGGAAAAAATTAAGAGAAATCAATTTTGAAAATGACTACTTAGACTTAGGTAGAATGCAGGGTAGAGATGCACCTTATAGGCTATCTAAATCAGATATGTATAAGCTTTTGTGAACAAGAGCTCCCCTTCAGAATCTGATGAAAATCTTATACAACTATGATTTAGATAGTCTATATGGTGCATCTCTACCCTGGCTTCTTCCTGAATTCAGCTTAACGTGGCTAATTAGTCTCTCTACTAGGACCTACCAATTTCTATTTATCCCGTCTTATTCTTCCATGTTTTGACTGGACAAGTATGATTATGGGACAACAAATCCAAGGACACTATGCAAAATAATATATATGCAGAAACACTAAGTACTTCTATGTGGATAGTTTTGCTCAAAAAATTGGGAGGAAAAGGGAAACAAAAAAAATAAAATGAACATCTGGCTTCCTTTCCATTGCCAAAAAGAGGGTTCAGCATTATTTTCCTAACTACTTGTCTGCATTTGCTGTCTATTGTGTCAGTCAAACTCAGGAAAGAAATTGTAATTTCCTCCTCATTATATTTTCCCCTACTCACTGAATTTTCCAATAAAATTGCTTAACTGTAAAATGCAAGTGAATGACATGCTCACAAGATTTGAATAAATCTGTGTTCTGTATCACAAAACATTTCTTTTGTTGCTTTTATTAATTTTGGCCAAATGCTGCCTGCTCAGTCAGTAAAGATGACCAAAGCTCCTTTACATTTCTCCTGAGTATTTGCTCCTATAAACATAAACAATGAGAATGCTCTCTTTCCCTGTAGGTTTCTTAATTGGAATACCATAGCTCTTCACTACTTTGTGGTGAAAATAAAGTGCATGGAACTAAATATGGCCCATGCTTAAGACTTTTACAGGCTCAATACGGATTACAAAAATGACCATGGTCATGGACAGGCAGTCATTCTACTACTGTAATTTTCTGGGAATTTGTGCTGCTTGACTCCTCACAGTCATGGAAGAGTCAAGTATACAGGCATTAGTTCTAATCAGAAAAAAAATTCTTGCAAGGGAGAATTTTCAAGTGTCAAAGTGAAAAAACAAAACAAAACTCTCTCATAGATGGGACTTGAATCCTCCATAAGAAACTGAATGAATGCCAGTATGTTGGCAACTTCTGCTGGAAGAGTTGCAATTCTCCTCGCAGAAATGTAATGCCTTCTAGGCGGCCTTAGTCTTTCATAGAGAAATATTAAAATACATTTGAATTTAGACAAGAAGGAAAGGTGATAGATGTTAGACATTTCCAAGATGGGGTTATAAAAATTAAATAGTATACATACAGATACTAATTTTTCAAGACTATCATCTTCATCAAAACAATGTAGTATAGCCAAGAGACATGATTACATGGAAAGTAAGGTTTAAGAGAATGGCTATAATCATGTAACATTAGTGGTAGACACACTCAACAGCAGCACTATTTGCAATGTATTTCCCACATTCATCAAATAACTCAGTGATAAGGAAGTTGATCTGACACCACCAAGGATGGTACTTAAGTGTACATAGTGTGGCACTATCATGCAGAGATGTGATGCTAAATTAAGTTTTGTACTAATCTAACACCATTTACAATTTTAGGTAAGTGGAGCACATTGGAGCCACAGAGGTGGCCATGACACCAACTGGTGGCCTTGTGACTCCTGCTCTGAGGCTCCCTGATAATAGCTAGAAAATGATATTTAGAGATTTGCTTTTAGGAACTGTCTTGTAGGTAGAGTAGATTTTACAGTAGAACAATGGTCCAGGGGAATGGCAAGGGTTAATCGGTTTCTAAAAGTCTGTTTGTGACAAAATTTCACATTCTCACCCTTCAAGGCCCACTGTGTCTGAACAGACAAGCAGGCACATACATCCTGGGAAATAAACACATCTAAACAGTGTTGCATAATAAAGATAAGGGACTCTGCAACACTAGCATTAGGTCACAGTGACCAGCTACAAAGCCCCTGGGATTTCCAGTTTTGGTGGACAGACCAAATTAGGAGGCCTGGCATGCCCAAATTAAGACACCAGTAACTGAACAAGTTAAGATGCATGCATGTCATATGTCTGAGAAACAAAGGGATTTGCTGACAGAACAGAACATGGACATCTAATAACCACAGGGAAACAAATCAACACTACCTGGAAATGAAGAGTTATCAGAGGAGAAAGAATAGAATACAAAAGGAAGGATTTCAGAGCAGCAAGGGGATCCTTGAGGTGAAGCAGGGAATCCTGAGGCCACCACAGGCTGGTGGTGTGCCCTCTACCCATTGCACCTGCCCCATTCATGGGGAAGAAAGGAGGGGTGGGCATCGCCCCTAATCTTTCAGGCTGCTGACTGCTTGCATTCAAGAAAAGAGCCACAGAATAAGACTCATATACCAGCTGTTTGCATCACTCTTCTTTTGAATCCCCTGGGACTGGAAAATAATTTGTATTATATTCTGTAATCATCTTGCTTGCTTGCTTTGCTTACATTACTGCCCAAGGCAGATACTCTCTCAACCAGGCACTCCTCTGCAATCTTCCTGGGGAGAAGCTACTTTCTCTCCTGCCTGCAGTGCTCACCTGACTTCCTGGGTTCAGATGCTGGCATTATGTGCCTCCTAATCCCTGCCTCTTCTTGTCAAGTGAGTCTCCAGTCACTCATGGGGGTTCCCATTCTGGCCCTGATGTCCAGGCTGCCTTCAGGGCAGCTTACTGCTGCTACCTTTGCTGCCATAGCAGTGTTCCTAGTGCTCAAACAGGGCTATACCCTATTGTAATATTGTTGAACAGCTGACCCTGCAATAAGCCCTCTCAGCCTATGAGAAACTGGCTGCCTATTTTCCTGCAGCCAGTCCATACCATGTAGTCTTCCTCTTAACCTGGGAATATCCCTGCTGCTGTCTCTGTCTTCAAGCAACAGGAGCCTCTGGTTCCCTGTTACACCAAGACAAAGGAAGTATGCTTTAGCAGATGCTAAATTAATTTGATTTTAGCCTAGGAGCTTTCCCCACACTAGAATCCATACTGCTAAAATTAAACTAAAAGTGTTAAACTGAATCTCATCTGATAATAATGGGTTTTACAATCAGCTTAAGCTTCTTTAATTCATCTAACATGGCCGAAAACAATATCTTTTCCTTTAGTCTAGACAAGGCCCATGTTTCCAAAGTAGATGACTCTGACCCATGCAGTTATGCAAGTTGTTATGTACTACCTTCTTTAGAAAGATGGTGTGGAACAACTTTCTGCAAAGCTTGAATCAAATGCACAACAAAATGGTAGATTATTATTCATTACTACATGATCTATTATGGGAATATAAAGAATCCAGTGCAATGCCCTGGTAGAGTAATAGGCCCACATATTTGCTGGGACCTTAAGTGGGTGACTCTGAACTCTCAAAACATACGACTGTGTTGTCCAATAAGTTATTTCAATACCTGATCAGCAACAGTGGAGTGGGCCAATGTGTGGTATTTACTTCTGTTACCATCTTAGATGACAAAAAACTCAAAAGTTTCCCATTAACTATAATAGCCACAATGACTCTAGTGATTTAGAAGAGCTAATGAGAGCTTTGAAGTATATTCTCACAGTACAATAATAACAAGTGATTCTAAGTGTTTCACTAATAACTCATTGAAAGGCACATTTCACTCTATTTTGAAAAGGAAACACTGATGCAATAATTGGTGGCCAGTAAAATAAGCCTACTCTTTGTATCCTTTACCCCCATCCTTAGAGAACTTCTTTAAGTAAATAGGTTGAAGAAGGTGTCCTAGTAGTCGTAGGAACCTTTCTCACTCAGCAATGGAAGAATGAGGAAATGAGGAACATTTATTTTAAAGTTGCATCAGCAGGATCAAGAAACCTCTCTTTCTTTGGATGCAGTCCAAACAGCACCAGTTACATAAAATCCCCAGAACAGGGATTTTGTTTTCCTGGAGAGTGGCCTGCTGAGTTTCAACAATTCCTGAATGAGGTATACATCTCCTTAAAGTTTGCAGCAAGGCTAGAGCATATGCTGATGCCATTGCTGCTGAGTCTAAGAGGACAATAGCAGTGTATTCCCAAAGGAAATTTGAAATTAATATACAATAAGAAAAACCAAAAGACCCAAGATAAAGGGAGGGGAGTAGCCAGTCGGCTATAAAAATCTTGGAGAGGATCAGAATAAGTTCAAAATGATAATAACAGGAAGAGATGAGAGGCTGCAGAACAGTATCCTTCTGCAAGCCAAATGTGATGTTCAGGGATTTGGTAGGGAAGAGGAATGGCAAAATACGTAGGTTTTGTTTTCTGTTTTGTTTTATTTGTTTAGGTTTGGTTTTGTTTAACAAAAACAAATTTCACTGTTTTGTTTTGTTTTAATTTTACTTCAAAGTTTCAGGTTCCCATTAAACAAAAACATCAACTAAGCCTCAGAAAGTGAGAACAAATTAAACATGTTAGGTTTCCAAAAACTATTCCATCCCAGCCAAGAGCTGTCAGTCCTGGTCTCCAACATCACAGTCACAGCATCTAAAGAGTTGGTCACTGAGCAAGTAGGGGAAAAAAGGATTAGTGACCTCTTACTTTATGTCAAGGGCATGCAACCAGCCAGGGTAACAACACTAGTAAATCTAAATTAGAAGTTAGAAATTATACTGCAGAAGGTTATATTTAGATGCCAGCCAGAAAGAAGAGAGCTAGTAATAAAAATAATGATAAATGCTGGCATTGTGGGGAAGGAAATAGAAAAGTATTATACTTGTCATGACTATATCTTAAGATGCTTTTTTTCTCCTGTGAAGAAACAGATAATAAAATAGAAATACAATTTTGGACAGTTCGTACCTACTGAGACAGACATTCTAATATTAATGATTTGACTGATCAAATCATTTAAATTTAAATGCAACAGAGGGAGAAAAAAAATGTCTGGAAGTCAAAAAATTGCAGTTTGGTAAAATGGGTTCATTTAATAAACCTGAAAAAGATGCCCTTCATTTCAAGGGATTCGCAGATTAAAATCAGAGTTTGAAAAATGTTACTGATGCAGTATTAAGTTGTTATAAGTGAAATCATTCCAAAAACATAATTTACTTTTTATCAGTTCTACTAGTTAGTTGCTCTCTTTTCTTTGTACAGCTTGGACATTGTAATAGACCTCAAGGGACATATTCTGTTTCATTAGTCAGTAGACATTTGTTTGAATTAGTGGACAGAAGACCTGACCCTAATCAGGTAGTCCTGCTCTCTAAAATAAGACTTCTGCTCATGAATAAAAGTTGCAGAATCAGATGCTCTGATAGTTAGGTTTTAACCTTTTGGCATGACCATTTATTATAGAGGACAGAGTTTGAAGACACTTAGTCCCTTTTCATATGGTCTTGTAATCTGTTCCTGCAGATGGAAATCACATGGTGAGGCTCTAATGAGGTAAGTCAGGTACTTGGAGGTTCAAATATTCTTATTTCTACCTACAATTTGTTTTCCTCAGTACAAAATGTGGGCACAAACATTTTGATAAAACATAGAATATAAAAATCAACATAAAGCACCTTAAATTGATTAAATATTAGGTAAATAATCAATCTTAAAAGGTAATTACATGCAAATAGGAAATTATCGCTGAGTAGGTGTTATTTCAGTCCCACCAGTCCCACAAGGACCAGTTCTTGACCTTTGACCCGCATTTAATATGTATATGAATGACTTGAGAGAAAACAAAATAATTTCTGATAAGAGTTTACAAATGACACAAAAAATTACAGGAATGATAAATATTGAAGAGAATAGGTCATTGATTCAGGGCAATTTGTGACACAATGTTTGTTTGGGCACAGCTTATCAAGCAATTTGGCCCAATGTAAGTTGTGTAAGCCATGACTTGAGAATCATGATGGATAATAAGCTGCATGCTACCTGCAAGTGCAATCCCATGGACAAACAAGAAGGCTAATATGATTTTAGATGTATAAATAGGAGAATATAAAGTAGGAATAGGGAGGTTCATATTACTTTTCTATTTGGCAATGGGTATAATAATTCCAACGTACAATTCAAGAAAAATGTTGCAAAATTGGAAAAGGTTCAGAAAAGAGCCATAAGAATGATAAAAGGATTGAATAAAATGATTTATAATGAGGCTGAAGAAGCTCAATCTATTTAGTTTATCAGAGAGAAAATTAAGGGATAGCTTGATCACAATTTGTAAGTACCTACATATGGGGAAAGTAAATTTGATAAAGAACTCTTTAATCTTAGAGAAAAAAAGTATAACAAGATTAGATGGCCAGTAGTTGAAGCTGAATTCAGACTCAAAATAAGGCACAAATTCATTACAGTCATGGTAATCAATAGTGTTGGCTAAAATTTTCCAACAGAACAGTTTTCAATTGGAAAAAAAGCTGTTTTGTCAAAATAACCATGTTTCATAGAGACATGCCAAATTCAAAAATTATTTGAGGGTGAAAAAAAAAATCAAAACAATTAATTTGGCTAAGGTCAAAATGTTTCATTTTAATTTTGTTTAACACCTCTATTTTTATGTTCAAAATGAAAATGTTTAAATGAAGTGGTAAAGACCAGATAAAATGTTTCTGTAAGGTTGATTTGACTTCTCTAAAGTGATACCTTTGTTCAACAAGAATTAAAATACTTTGCATTTTCTTCACAAGTACAGGCAAGAAAGAAAGAGAAAAAAGTGACTTAAAAAACAAATTAAACCTTTATTATATGAATTGCCCATCAAGAATGAGGAGGGTGGGAACAGGCAGGGACAGAGTGCCACCACCCACCACCCCACACCTCCCAGGTTTGGGGGGGAAGCTTGCCTCACCATCCCCTCCATCCCCCTCTGCCAGCACCCTGCACCACTACTGCCTCCAAGTGGTGGCCTCACCCCCACCCCTGGCCCTGTTCCTTGGAGATGGAGGTGGGACAGGATGGTGCTGGTGTGGCAATTGCCTCACCCCCACCCCTGGTCCTTCCCCACCATCATGGTGGCACTCCATCTCCACCATAATTCTTGACGGGCAATTTGCTAGATGACAGTGGGGATGGAGGGGGTGGAGGGGACTGAGGGAATGGAGGTGGGGGGGTGAGGCCAGCACTGTGCCGCTACCACCTTGTGCCACTGCTGCCCCAAGGAGCAGGGCCAAGGGGGAGCAGGCTAGTGCTGCTGGCCTCACCCTCCCCCACCCCCGCTTTGTCCCCTCCATCCCTGCTATCATGGTGGCACTGTCATGTGTGTCTGTCTGTATGGAGCACTATGATTGGTTGTTTCAGTAAGCATTGTGATTGGCTGCCAAGATGACCAATCAGAGTGCTCCAAGAGCATTACGGACCGATAAACAGACGGACTAAGCCCTTATATATATATATATATATATATATATATATATATATATATATATATATATATATATATAATATGGTAAAAGTGCAAAAGTTCTTGCAGGGGCTGAGCCCGATATTCCTGTTAGCAACAAAAAACACCATATCACCAGAGATCAAAACACTTTCCCCATGCTCCTTATGGAGTTTGATGTGGGACCAACTGTCTGTGGGACCAACTATCTGTATTCCACGTTGCAGGGGGTCTCCTTGATGGTCCACCATGACAAACTAGTCTACATGTTGTTTAAGGTGAAGTGTCCAAATTCAAATATGCCACATGCCCCAACCAGGAAGTAGAAGAGCTGAAGGGCATCACTGGAACAGGTTGATATGAGTCAGTTTTAGTGGTTTTCCAGAGTCATCATCGTGGCCTGGTCTAGCAGGGAATTGGTTAGGCAGATCATACACCTTTTGGCCACTTGATACAGGATAGAGAAGATGTACATAGTCTTGGAGATGTCTCAGTTCAGCATGCCAAAGAAGGTGCAGAGGACAGCAAAGAGCAGCTGAAGCTGGGGGCAGTCCAGGAAGGAATGGAGAAAAGTCTCCTCCACCTCCTCCTTGCAGAAACAGCAGGCTTCTGATGCTGCTGGGTCTAAGTCATGGACAAAAAGTGCCCATGGCTAACGCCCTACGCAGCAGCCACCAGTGGAAGTCCTCAGTGCTGTAGGTAATGGGTAGATTGTATAGAACGTATCAGGCCAGGCAGGCTTGTTCTGGTGTTGTTGCTACTAAGTGCTGCCTTCAACTCATATCAGGGCAGGTGGTGAGGACATGGGCATAACACATTTTGACTATCTATGTATTATACAATGTCTTCCCAGACAGAATATCAAGGCAGATTCCACCACTCTTTTTCTTAGACATGGGGAGGGACAGCAGAGTGCTGGGACCACCACCGTCATTACTCTCTATAACTGGGGAAACATGCACTGGAGATCCCACGTATTAACAGGAGATCTTCTTAGTGAGCTGCCACTGGGGAGGACTTCTGTGGGGAGATATTTTTTTAGAGTGGCAAATGCATCCATGGGGAGGATAGCTTTCACTTCAGCCAAGAGGTGCAAAGCACAACAGACAGAGTGCAGGCCCAGCCAGTCAACCAGGGCTTTGGCCAACAGCCAGGCAGACTGAGCTGAGATGAAGAGATGGTCAGCTTGATGATATATGTCTGGACCAAGGAGGGAATGAGGCCTTAGGAGGCAAGGTGTCCACTACTGCAGAGCCAAGTTATGGATGAGGGGCTCAAGAAACAGAGAAAAAGAGAAAGGAAGCAAGCAAGCAAGCTTTCTTATGGGGCAATTCCATTTTTCCAGTCAGCTTCAGCAATTTACCAATAAACATATCGTGGAAATGATTATCTCTTTCAGTGGAAGTTTTTAGGTAAATTCTCATGCTATTATAAAATACAAATATTAGTTCAACCAGAGTTATGGGATACAAAACAGTTATTAATAAAAATAAACCCATAATCAAGTGTTTCTTTCTGGCTTTAAAGAGCTGTAAAAATGAATATCAGTGCAGTTTAAGTTTCTATAAGAACTTTCCTTAATATTTGTATTATATAGGCCACAAAAATGTTTATAATGCTCATAATTATATAGTACAGCAGGGAAAAGCACATTCTTGCCAGAGAAAGACTCAAAAGCTTCTGGGATTTGCAGTTTTGGCAAACATTATTAGTTTCCTAAGAGTATATAATATTGTTTTCTGCTGCTTCATATGGGACAGAAGACACCTTTTAAATGACACTTGTTCAATTATGGAATATAATGACCTGACAACTTCCTGAAAAAGCAATAAAGACATAGCAGACACACTGCCCCCCCACCCCCTGCCCATCCCCAATTAAAGATCATCCAAAAGCAGTGTTGTCCAATTCAATTAGCTCATAGGCCAGATGAGTGGCATGAGGCAGATCCATGGGCCAGATGTGCTGCATGGGGCCATATTATCTAGCCAGCATGGCTCCCCCTGGGTCCAAAAATTTGGTAGTGGAACAAGCAACAACAGCTCTTAGTTGCCACAGATCCAGGGGTGTGGCAATGAACATGGGTGACCTTCATCACACTACTGAATTTTTGGACCTGTGTGGAGAACTGGCTTCTTGGGCCAGATCAGGCCTGTGAGCCATATCTTGGCCACCCCTGTCCTAAAGAATGGGAACAAGTGGAACTGAAGAGGTAACACAGATGGTCTTCTATTATTTCATAGCACTTGCTTTTTTTTTTTTTTTTTTTTAATTTGAGACGCAAGGTAAAGTAGCTTGTGTCAAGCTTTGTGCTGCTGTAACTATTTTTTCATGACCAAAGCTACCCAAAAGCTTGCAGAATATCACAGGATCAGCCCAAAATTACGTAATTTATATTCCCATACTTCATTCCCAGAAACAGCTGGCCCATTTCTAATAAAACAGCAAGAACTTTTGTTTGTGGTAGGCACAGGCATGAAAAAATTCTGACAAATGATTAAACTTTAACATGGTTAATAGCAACTAAAAACCAGGGCTTAGAAAGGAAACTATTAGGCAGCATTAACCATAGACTTCATTACCAACTTCACCTATAAGATAAATACTGTCCATTTTTTAAATGTATTAATCAAAATGGCGTGTATTGCATCTATTAAGTAATAATGAAAAATAGAGTGTTTCTACTATTTTCCTAAAATATAAGCAGTAGCAAAGTCAGGATTAGATTTTTTTTTTATTATTTTTTTTTTTTTTTACTATCACTATGTTCAATCAGGATTTTTTAATTTATTTTTTCTTCCTATTAACTGGTCTTTATGTTTAATATGTGATTGTCTGGATTCCTAATGACATACAGCACAATTAGGTCTACATTATGAATTGCTTCCTTCCTTGTTAATTATTAATCTGCAGCTTTATAAAATGTAGGAAGCATAATATTACTTACTATTCACCTGTGGAATTACATAACTAACGCCTTTCATTTATTTTCAACAATATTTCAGTCTTAAATTTTCCAGGCAGCTATCCAGCAGGACAGTCATTTTAAGATAGGTAATAATCTGATTATTGAGGTCCCAGTCATGAAGCAAGATTCCTTTGGGAGAAGCACTGTACAAACACAGAAGGTGGCTTAATCCTCTAAAAATCTTAAAATCTAAGGATAAAACAAGAGACAATATTCTGATCTTAACTGATGGAGGAATATAAGAAAACAGTGAGGCAGCGTTGGTCAGTAGGCCAAACAGTAGTCCTAGCGGTGTAGTGATGTTTCTTTGTCCACATTACAGCAAAAGAAAAATATAGGGGAAAATGTAGAGAACAATGAAGCAAGTTTGTCCCAAGCCAGGTGAGCATTTCTGAGATTTTGACAAGTGAATGGATTGTGCTGATCAGAAGTGAAAGTTATCTTTCAGTAGTGAATGAAAAATAATAGGTTAGATGACGAAAGACTGCGAAGGGCATTGAAAGCTAAAACAAGGAGCTATGTTTGATTCAACAGAGAAAGGAAGAACAACTGCACAAATGCAAAGTGTTTGAATGTTAATTGTGCAGACGTAAATCGGACATTAACAGATTCAAACTGCATAAAACAGCATGCAACAGCCATATCATAGCAAAAATATATCTATAAACATAAGGTAAATCAGTTAAACTTAACCTTTTATACCCCAAAGCATAAAAAGGGTAGGTGAGAAAGGTACTTTTTGAAAAGATTTACAAAACCTAGTCACCCTTCTGGGGAGCTCCATCATACCCCTTTTTCAAACATGAGCTGTTTCCTCTGAAAAAGGAAACAGCCCATTTCCCTCAACCTCCCAGCACCTCCCTAAAGTATCATCTTCAGGTGTGAACCACACTCGACCATCTTTTGCAGATGAAAGGTCTCTTTCATGCTTGAATGATTTTGGTATATCTATCAAGCATACCTGACTTCTCTATACAGGAAGCTACTTAGGGTAGGAAGCTGAAAAAAATCAATAAGATGCTCCAGTGTAATAGGCCATATAACCTTAATTCTTAGTTTGTTAATATACATTTGCTTTCAAAAGCCTAAAAAAAGGTTATAAAAAAGTAAGAGGTCTCTAAAACTAATAGGGAAGAGATTATCAGTGTATGACAAATGAATATTAATTCTCAACATGGGCAGGTTTCACAATGTGTGCATTGCATGTTTACTGTCATACTTGTTTACCATGATAAACTAGACTTCTTTGCAGCAAATGAACAGCGTAAACTGATTAGACAAAGTGAAGATGAAGCATTTAATCAATCTAAGAAATTATTGCCATTAGATCAATTCCTATGTCCATCTGTCTTATAGAAAGGAGGCCACCACTTCATATCTACAAAAGCTGACCTTCCACAGAAAATACTTTCCCAATAAGCCAATTTATTTCACTCATCATTCCAAGACATAGTGTGGCTTAGTCTGTTAGGAAGATTTCAGTGCTTGGAGCATTGCTTTTGCAAGTCTTCCCAAATTCATTAGAATCCCTCTTGTGACTTTGATTTCAGCATAAGCATTTACTTTCTGATTTTTTCCATTAGTGTAGATGTGGGATTCTGATGCTGACAATGGAAGATAGCTGGATCACAGGATTTAGTTTACAATGAATGTATACATATTATTTGAGGTACACTATCTTAGATCAGTGGTCAGCAACAGTTAACAAGTGGTGGTCCCAAAACAACCCAGTCTGGGGTGGGCGATCACTTCCAGCCCAGCTGTTACCATTGCCATTTCTCCCTGCTGCCTGGCTGCAAGGCAGCCAAAGGTCCCAGGCGCCATGTCCTACATAAAATAACTCTGTGGGCCAGATCCAGCCTGCAGGCCACAGGTTACCAACTGCTGATCTAGATGATGTTTCGGAGATTGGGTCTATTCATGTTAATTATGATTGGCAACAATCACTCCAAAAAGTTTTGTCTGGAGTCAGAAATGCTACAATCCACAATGGTAAATTCAAAATAAAATTGGAGCACTATCTGGAGAATCAGTGCAAGGAGAACAGATATAGAAACTCTTGGAATTTATAAGAATTGAAGGAGTTTTGGAAGAATGAGAGGAGAAAGTATAGTTGGGTGCATATCCTTATCTAGCACTGAAAGTAGTTTTGAGTTCATTTCAACCATGAGGATGAAGGAGAAACAATCCAGGCCCTTGTACACCTGATGAAGGGCCCTTGTACATGTGACA
Source organism: Alligator mississippiensis (assembly GCF_030867095.1). Classification (NCBI taxonomy): domain Eukaryota; kingdom Metazoa; phylum Chordata; order Crocodylia; family Alligatoridae; genus Alligator; species Alligator mississippiensis. Next base: position 107,175,650 of record NC_081826.1, read on the forward strand.
AAATTGCCCCTTTTTGTGGTTTAATTGCCTTTTAAGCAATTTAACTGTGTAACAATGTACATATGCGGCAGCATGTTGTGATTAAACTTTGGAGCTGTATTCACTTGTGGTGGTGTATTTCGATTTAACTGACTTTTTTACGTATCAAAGTAAAACACATCCAATGTATTTTAGTTTACCATGTAAAAAATTCCAGCGATATTCATCACAGGTACAAGGGCCCATACAAGAACACTGCTGACTCTTGGAGATGGTTGATAGATCAAGGAAATTATTCCATGCCATAAAAAGTTGTCTAAAATTTCTTCAAGCTATAAATCTGAAAAAAAAATTCTCAATGTGCACATAAGTTATTTTGGAATAAAAATTCTCTAAAGATGTCATCTGCACTGAGCATGGTACTAATGGGCAGACTGCGCACAGGCCATCCCTACAGAGCCTTTTTCATCCTGGGTCAGAAAGGTGCACTCAGGACTGTCTGTCCAGATGCTCTTGACATCTAGAAGCCCAAGAACCAAGCAAAGGGGGACCAGAAGGATGGTAAGATGTTTCAAGGGAAGCATGTGTTCAGCCAAAACTGAGAGGGTTTCATAAGAACATAAAGAAAGGAGGACAAAAGCAAGCATACCCAGTTGGACATACAAAGTTTTCACTAGCAGCTATAATCCTGGCATCACTAAGTTTTGAGTACTTCCACTTCAATTTTCATTTAATCTAGTCTTGAATGTAATTATTTATACAGTATTGGTGTACTGGGGATATAGGGATTTACAGACTGATAGAAAATCCAACACCTGCAATAAACAGTTTGCAATCCAGTTAAGAATTACTGCCTTGAATCCCATCTATATTAGATAAACTAGTTGCTGACAATGGTTATCAGACCCTCATAATTATTGTTGAAATCAGTCGAGTTGCTAACAATGTGAGACAAAACCTTTTTCCCATTACTAAAATCTGATGACCAGATTTTCCATCATACTTTCTGTGATGGTGCTGGAAACAGCATAGACTTAACTTATAATCACAGACCATTTGTATTACTGGTCCAAAAGGACTAGTGTGGAAGTCACAGTCACAAGTGTCAGCTGATTACTGTAGAAGAGGCTTCAGTGTGCCAATGGTCTTTAATTGTATGGTTTCAGAAGCATCTTTTTTTTTTCTCATAGCATCACAGTATTTAAACTTCTCATGTATGGAGGCTGAACTATCACTTTTGAACTATGTCAAGGATTTCATGTTGTACTTCATCTATATAAAATGGAAAATGTGAGTTCTCATTACCCAACAGTGATGGACAGACCCTTAGATTTGTCATGTTCCCAAGTGGCAAAGGTTGATGTTTCAGGATATACATGAAATATACATGATACATTTTTTAACTAATTATTTGTCAGTATATTAATAAATCACACTGATCCCTGCAAGGCTATCTAAATTTAGCAGGATCATGAGGTGTACTACATAATTAATAATCTTAGATTGGATGGCTTAAAGGCAAGCGATTTCCTGCTCTTACACTAAGTAGAGAGCATTTATCATTGTTGGCCATGTAAGGAATTGCTAGCACATCTATAGTTTTGGCATGTATATAGGTGTCCTTGTCATTTATAGTGCAATATGATCCATCTAAAAACAATACATGGGGTTACATGTTCAAAGTCAGGCATATGTTATTGTACATATGTATGAATTACATATACAAATGCAAATATGAACACATGTAGCTGGCTAATGATAAAACCAGCAAAAGGCCTTGATATGACAGACATGAGTTCACATGGTCTTAAGTGGCTTTGAAGGCATGGAAATATCTGAGTAAAAATGTATCCATTGACTTCTTAGCCAAATACCTGAATTGCCTCCTATCAACCATCTATCAACCATCTCCAAGAGTCAGCAGTGTTCTTGGTAAAATTCCTGTACTCTCTTGACTTCTATTAATCTGGTCCCTTATGGGTCTATTTCTTCTTAAACTTTCTTTCAGAAGATCTTTATCCATCCTCCAGTTTTCTTTGGGGGTCTCAGGGTTCTACCATAAGTCACCTTCTCTTTTCTTCTCCACATTATTTTTTAAGCAATCTCACTTAGAAAAAAAAGTCTATACTAATGCCCCACAGATCTACCAATCTGCTCCAGACCTTAATCCTACTGTCCAAAACACAAGCTCTCTAATAGAGCTACAGAGAGCTAGCCAGTATCTCAAGTTCAGCTTGCTAAAACAATAGTCTCAATGTTCTCCTCAGGTGCTTCATGATACTTCCTTTCTGAAATGGAGAACATCACCATCCTGTCACTCAGGCTTTATATAGACCTCACCTTCAAGTTGGATGTCTGTCCAGATTACTCAATGCTATGTCAAATCACACAGATTTTTTCTGGCTTTCGTTATCAAGCATTTTAATTACTTCAATGTCTTTCTCTCTGGCCTCAACAAATGTAATCTTGCCATACTCATATCCATCACTTCAATCAATCACTCCTTTTTGAATCACTTCCCTGGTTTCACCTTACTCTTTTATCATTTGAAGCTGTCTTCACTTTCAAGGCCCTTCACAGTTCATCCTCACCTTGTCTCATTACAAACGATTGGCTTCATTCCCCAATTAGCCCATGGTGCAAGCTTCAACCACATACTTTGGTGAACTTCATGCTTGGGAGTTGTTCCCTGTAAATAAAGCAATCTCATTTATATCCTTAAAATTCTTCATTTTTCATATGCCTATAATAAAATCAAGCACACACTAGACAACAGTTTAATTTGCTGGGCCTTCATGCTGAGTGATCTTGTTTTACTGTCCCCTGTGCTCTGCTATCTGTTTTATACTTTGATTTTAAACTATTTTGGGAAGGGACTGGCTTTTTAGTTCTGTGGTTGTGCAGTGCCTAGGAAAGTGGTTCTTAACCTTTGTAGACTCAAGGCCAGGGTCATCCCAAGCAAGGGGCGAATTGGGGCGACGACCCCGGGCTCCATGCTTTGGGGGGCCCTGCACTCTGAGAGGACCTGTGGAGTTGGGCAGAGTGGCTGTGTCCCTCCACTGCAGGGCCCGCCTAGTGTTGGCGATTCTGCAGCACAGCCACTACTGGCTTTGTATCCAGCTGCTCACTGCTACCCGCCCTCTCCTCCCTGGCCCCCCATTGCATCCGAGCCCTGCACACACTGATTTGCCCAGGGCCCCACACCCTGCTAGGATCCTCTCTGCTCAAGGAAGCCCTTGTTAGACTTGAGACACTCCTCAGAAAATGCCAGCTCTTAGGTTTTCACTCATATTTTGGACTATGGAATAGTAATACAGCAATTTTCTTATTAAAAAGACCTCAGGGAGACCATAACAGATGAGGATGTTTTTTAACACTATGGATTCCTATTTGAAATTCTTGGGTTCATCTTGTGAATCACATTTGCACACCTAACAGTGTTACTATTGTATGGAATCCCACGGCACCCCTGAAAGGATCTTAAGGCACGCCAGGGTTCTCCTTGGCTGAAAATCATGGGCCTAGGACAACGGGATTCTAGTCCATCAGTGGAGCCCCATCTCCTGTGCTGTAATAACTCTAATGATATATTGGACTCTCACTGACTTCAGTGGGTTTGGACCAGGTGACAGTACATAAAGGCATGTAGTTAAGCCTTTGTAGGATTAGGCTAATACCTTTACACTGTCAATTAGGTACATATACATCCTGATATTGAAACATAGAAAGATTAAATATGAAAGCACTTTTCTGATAACAGACCCGATCAAATAAATATAATCTGATTCAAAATCCATGGGAAAGATTATTTAAGTTAGCTACAAAGCAAGCCCATATTTAAAGCTGTGTAAGCAAGCATTTTAATCCTCAGTGGTTTTCTTTGAGATACTAAATATTTACCCTTTCAGGCTAATATTGCCAATATTTTTACTCAGCCTATATTTTAAAAAATGTAAGCAAAAGCTGAGGTTTTTTGTTTTTTGTTTTACTCGGAGTTCAGGAAACATTTTTAATTTAAGTTAGATGATTGTTAAAACATAGAGGCAAGGACAGCATGAAATAATAGGAAAAAATATTAAAAAGTGATGTAATTTACATTCAGACTGAGGAAGAAATATGTCTAGGGAAGAAGCACTTCCCAAATAACACCAAGCCTTTGTGCAATTACTGAATTCTTCCTTTTGCATACATGCAAGAGGGGACCAGCAAGCCTGTCCTGAGGATTCCCAGATTTAAGTGCTTTTCATTACAACCCTAACATAGAAAACATGGATATTGTAATATATATTTAAAAATCAGGTAAAATGTTTTGTACAGACCTCAAGCTGGATGGAAAGGTCATGAAACAAAATCTGATATTTCTGATGATTTTCAGGTGAAGTCTCTTGAAAATAAATGGTTGAAAGATATAACTCAGCTCCAGGATAATTTGGAAATTATAAGGGCTAATTTGCAGAGTAAATAGACAAGATATATATAAATAGCCAAGATATTTAAATATCTATTTAAGTATACAGGAAATAAAGCTGTGGACACTAGCAGAAAAGTGATACCTGAGGCATAAACTGGAGTAGATCGTACTATGGCAGTGGTGTAAAAAAGGTAGTTCAATATAGGCTCTGCATTAAAAAGCAGACATTTGAAATAGAGAAATTTATCTTTAATTTATCAGAGGATAAATTTGCTGTAGTTGGATAGAAGCCAAACTTTTAGGGGGTTCCATCACAGCAGTTTGATTTACAATGGGTTAATTCATTCTTTTGTCTAAGGCCTATGAATACTGAAAGACATGTAGCAAGTCTGCTGGAATACAAAGAAGTTAAAGGGATCCTGTGAGCTCATTGTAACAAAGCAAAATATGATACTTTTTCATTACACTCTGTAGCACAGGATACTTCATGTATAGACCACTGCTTCCATCAGTTATGGGCCCTGGGTGGGGGGGCTGGGACCCTTTTTAAATATTTTTTCCTATTATTTATAGACCACTGCCTCCATCAGAACTAATTAACAACCAGCTGTAACTTCTATAGGCATATCCACACATGCAAGCATGTGTGCTTGCAGCAGCTCAAATAGAAGCGGTGCAAATTTGATCCGGGGCTTTTTGCCTCAGTGCAAGTGCTTAGACATGCACTTTGTTGTGGAGCAAAATTGTGCCACTTGGGGCAAAATAACCCTGCCTGGATCTGCAGCCAGGGGTTGCTAGAGCCTGGGTCCAACACCTGTGCTGTCCCGAGCCGCATAAAAAGCTGCCCTGTCCTGGCCCCATCCATATGAAAAGCTGCCCTGGCAAGCAGCTCAGGGCTACTCACTCTTCAGAGCTTCTGGGACTCGGCCACTTGGTACTTGGGGGCACTGCCCCTTGTGCCAGCTGGACTGCTGCAGCAGCATCCCAAATCCATTTTTGAAAATATCCCCAAATACATGTTTTTCCACAATTAACACAAAAGGCCACTCTATGCATGCGCACACACACACACACACACACACACATATAGACAGAGAGAGAGTGTAGCAAAACCCCCAGTTTTTTTCTTTTTTTTTTGTATTTATTTTAAAATGCATTCCCTCCCCTTCCCCAACCATTTCTGACCTTTTCTCTCCCTCTCCATTCCCTATAGATAAGTATAAGTGAGCTCAGACTTAGGATAAGCTTTAAACTTTTTTATTTTGGTAACAAGTTTTTGGTTTTGGATATCAACTGTTTTATATTGTATTATTATTCGGTTTGTACTGATTCTTACTGTTGTATATTGTATTATTATCATTTTTGTATTTATTTTTATTGTTTCATATGGATATTATATGGTTTAGGCCTGTGTTTGTAAGTGAACCAAAGTCATGTCAAGTTTCCATTTTATATGTCAAGCCTCCATCTTCTGTCCTCTGCCTGGGCATCCCATATTGCAACTGTATGAGTCACGTACCCCTCCCATGTAAATTGGTTCCCCAATGAATGAGAATGATTGGGAATAATTGAAATACAATGGTAGCAGGCCTCTACTGACTGGCCTGTAACGATTGGGCCATCACCTCACATTGATTCATCCAGGAACCATGGACCTCACCCAGGAACAGAGACAAGACCAGCATTTGAAAGACAAAAGACTGCAAAACCAGCAACTCTCACCATTACAGACACCCGAAATTGCACATCCCTGCATGAAGCACACATGCTCAGTAAACTAGGGGTTGACCCTTGCCTGGGCATGCCTCCTGTCACTAGGATCACACAAGGTCTGCCCCTATAAAAAGGGGCAGTGAAGACAGACCCAGTGGGATGCCCTCTCCATATGGACCAGCACCATGCCACACTACCTATCCACCCAGAGGCCCTGCCAGCAACCCCCCTCTGGACAACACCTACTGGACAAGGACCTCTTTACAGCCTGGATAGGTAGATATTACCTGCACACCTCCTCCTACAATTTGGGCTCTCTCTCTCTCTCTCTCCTCCTGGACTTCAGTGGACTCCAACCCCTGCATCAAGCCTCTCTAACCACTGCTGCCAGTGTGTGTGTGCGTGCAAGGGAACCAATTTGACATTGTGTCACCATCTCCCCTGTTCAATAAAACCATGGTCATTTGCAACCCTGAGTTGGGTCATGTTTTACTGAATCCCAGTCCCTTCCTTATCTTCAATTGCAGCCTCATTCTCTCTCTCTCAGCTCCAGTCCCCACCCTCTCTTCTAGTTTACCGATCTCCTCCCCATTCCATCTCCCCTTTTCTGCCACCCCTCAGGCTCTCCTTGCTTTCCTGCTGTCCCTGCTGTCTCTCAGCCTATCCTGCTCCTACTGCCTTTTCCTTGTGACTTTCTGCTGCCTTTCTCTGCTTTCCTGCTGCCCTGCCGCCTGCTGCTTTTCCTGTGATTTTCTGCTGCCCCTCTCTCTGTTTTCTGGCTTCCCCTGCACCTTCTGTGATCTTCCCATGCCCTCCAGCTTCCCAGCTCCTCTTAGCTGTCCTGCAGTTTCCTCCAGCAGTTGGAGCCTTTCTCCAGCTTCCAGCACCTATTGCCACTCCCTGCAACTTCTCTAGTTGCCCTGGAGCCATCCTATGGCTCCCCACACCCAGAGCCACTCTAACACCCACACTTTCCCTTAGTCCCATTTTCCGCTCTCCTCAACTACCTTTTCAGCTCCCCCATAGCTCTGGCTCCAGTCCGGCATGCTTCCCTGTTCTGAAGGCTTTGGGCATTGTCTTTTAATCAATTAAGATCAATTAACCTAAAGTTGCCCCTGAGCCTCAATTCTTCAGCCCAGGCCCTTCTAGTCTACCAGTTCCAATCCCGGTCCTGGTAACTTTAACTCCCTATACTTCTACTTCCTTACCTTAACCTTTCCCCAGGTATCCCAAGTACACCAAGCACATACATACATACACACACATCACAACACCCAACTTAGGAACTCACCCGTGTGTATGTGTAGGTTGGGTGATACGTGCATGAATCAGTGAATACACATACATAGATATCATTGTGTGTGTGGTATATGAATTAATAATCCACATATGTGTATTGGATGTGCAGGTGTTGGTAACTGGTTCTGTCTAAATTTGGTGTGTGTAGCATGTATGGGCTTAAACTGGTAATAGGTGTGCATGAACCTAGACTGGTTATTTTGAACGTGTGTGTATCTGAGTTGCTAGTGTGTGTGTGTGTGTGTGTGTGTGTGTGTGTGTGTGTGTGTGTGTGTGTGACATGTATATATATGGCATTGTGTGCATGATATATGAATTAGTGATCTGTGTCTAACTTTTGGGGTGTATAGTGTATGTGCTTGAATTGGTGATAGGTATGCATGTGCCTAGGCTGGTTTGGATATGTATGTGCCTGAGCTGGTAGACAGTGTGTGTGTGTGTGTGTGTGTGTGTGTGTGTGTGTGTGTGCGCGCGCGCGCGTACCTAAATGATTTGTTTGTGTTTTGTATATGTGCAATTGTACATGTTTTGTATATGTGCAATTTTACACCACGCCCTCCTGTCTAACAGCACAATATTGAGATCCTGAGCATTGGCCTGACCCCTCAGGGCAACAAGAGAGAGGGACAGCAGTCAGTTGGGCAATTGCTCATTGGTATATTTACAATATTAAAGCAATGTGGAAGCCTACCAGTATCTCTATCATCATGATAAAATAAATTCTAAATACCTATATGTGTTGATGTGTACTTTTGGTTTCCTTTGCACATGAAGGGTGTGTATTGTGGGGATGTGGTGTTTGCAGGAAGGGGGTGGGAAGGGGTGTGGGGGAAGATGGGTGCATGTGTGTGGAGGGATGTGGATTGGTGTGTGGGTAGGTGTGGCACAATTGCTGGGGGGACTGTGCCCCCACAGGGTGCAGCACCCCCATACAGCACATGGAATGTGCTTCCCCCCTGGAGGGCCACGGTCCCTATCCCCCACAGGGACCCAGCTCCCCCCCCCCCCAGGGTCCCAGGCACCCTGGAGGGCTACAGCCCACCCCCCCACCCAGTGTCCCATCTCCCCCTGGAGGGCTCCAGCCCCCCTTCCCAGGGTCCCATCTCCACCTGGAGGGCCCTGCCCAGGGTCCCAGGCACCCTGGAGGGCCCCAGCCCCCCAGCCCAGGGCCCATAACTTACCTTTAGCAGCAGCAGCGGGACTGGGGCACTCTGAACCATGGCAGCAAGACCCGGCGCAGCATGCAGGGACTGTGCGCTGGGCCCAGGTGGGTCCTGGGGCCTCTCTGATGCTGGGCTGGGCCCTTGGTGGCAGGACCCAGCACGGCAAGCTGGGACCACATGCCAGGCCCAGCTGGGTCCTGCTGGCTGTAGGGTCCCTCTGCCACCCAGTCGGGCTGGACCCTTGGTGGCAGGACCTGGTGCAGCATACAGGAACCACGTGCCAGGCCCAGCTGGGTCCTGCCACCCCTCAGGGCTCCTATGCTGCCCGGCCAGGCCAGGCCCAGGGCAACAGGACCCAGTGCGGTGTGGGGAAGTTTCCAACATGGGGAATTTTTTTTGTTCCCGCACATGGTTCTTGCCCCACCTCAAAGAGGTTTGAGGTGGGGCAAGAGGTATGTGAGCACGTGTCTAGAAATGCCCTATGTGGCAGAAGGCAGAGTAAGCATAAGGAGTTTCCAGCATTTTATCCAAGATGCTTGGAAGGAAGTTTTAAAGAGCAGGGAAGGACAGACAGGAATAATAATAATAACAACAACAACAACAACAACGTGTTGGAGAAGAGGGGACAATTTTTAAATTATTTCATATGCCACACAATAATGTTACAACATTCATGTCAGAATTTGCTCTGTATATCCTGGTTTATATTCACACCAAAGGCCTCTGCAATAGCATTGTAACTTAATGGTTTCTAGTTCAATATTGTCTGTTTCTCATGGAAGAACAAATCTATATGACCACCACAGCATAGATGACTTGCATTGTTAATTATAATTACCTTCTTTATAGGACTTATTTCAAACTCTTTATTGAGAATAGTAATTACTTTTTCACTTGTAGATAAAGCCATAGAAATCTAAAGGAGGCTGAACTGCCACCCTTTTTATGATCGGCATAATTTTATGCCATAAAAATTAATAGAACAAAATCCATCTTCAGATAAATGTAAACTTTTCTACACATCTTACTCATGTGAAAAATTTCCTCTCTCTTCAGCCACAAGACCACAGCTTCTTTCAGCTATATTTTACAAAGTTTTTTTTTCAAGGAAAGGATTTTTCCATAAAAGCAAGAAAAACGGTTCTCTTACTGTTGGGATTTTCTTTTAAATACTTCACTGCTTGACTTAAGCGCAGTACCTCTGAATATAAGGGTTTAGGGAAACTAGTACTGTAATAGGATCAGATCTTTTTCTTAGCTAGCAAACACAGTCAAATGGGATTTTGACCTCACTTGTCCTGGTTTTATACTAATATCACGACTGAATTTATTGGACCTGCTTCTAGCATATCCAACACTGTAAATGGGCTGAGAATCAAGCCATTACTTAAAATAGTATTATTTCAAGGATTTATACTGTAATATGATAATGAATGGCTAGATGATCCTGAGACCTGATAGTTCATGGAGCTTGTGTTCCCAGCTATGCTCACCTATCCTATCTTCAGGGGGCATTAAAACAAAAATCACAGATTAGTGAAATATATAGAAACATAAATGAATACCAGTTGTCAATATTTTTACTTAAAGTACTGCAGACATCTTAAGAAACTATGATTCCATAATACTTTTAGAGCCATGTATTTAGTGATATCAGCACCTACATATGGAGTATCTTATATAATTGTGTAGTAGCATACCTGAAGGTGATGGATTGAACTCTTTGATGTCTTCCCCTCTTTCTTGTTAGGAGGTTCAGATCAGGCTCTTCAAAAAAAAAAAAAAATCCATTTTAGAGCCTCAGGAAAAAAGGGTAAGCTTATTGTGTTATGCAGTCAAAAAAGAGGGATGTATTTTAAAATAAGTCAGAGCTTAACAGAGTAGAGACAGGGAATAAAATTTGGTAGAAGATGGGGAATAAAAAGTGAATAAGAAGAAAGGCAAAAAGAAACAGCCCTCCCCAAAATAATGTATAAAAAATAAAGTAAGGGAGTTAGAAGAAAATAATGGGAGAATAAGAAATCTTTATTATAAAGAAAGTTAAATGATTACAGTTCCATAGCATAATAGGAAGAATAGGTTTGCCTTTAGAGTCTGTACCTATAAATCTGAACATATCCGTTTTAATCCTGTGGTCATTCTGATACTTAAACATTCATTTTTTTTATCTCCACATGGATAGGGTTTGAGAAGGAAGTAGTTAAAATATAGTGCTTCCACCAAAACATAAAGGGAGAGTACAAACCAGCACACACGTGTGTTTCCCCAGGGACAAATAGCAGGGGCACATTATTGTGCCCTTGCTACTTGTCCCTAGTGAACGCCTGTGCATGTGCACTGTGGCACATGGCAAGTTGCCCCAGGTTGGGTAGGGGAGGCTGGGGCCAGCACCTGGGCTAGCCCCAGCAGCCTTACCTGGGATCCTAGGGACTCCCAGGGCTCCAGCAGCAGTGATCTGTCAGCAGGGATCCTGGGCAGCAGCCGAAGCATGGCCCTAGCCATCCAGGCTCTGGTTTTGGACAGCACATGCTGCCATCATGTGCACTGCCCCACTTTTTTGTAGTACTAGATTTTTGACACTGGAATATCCTGGTGTCATCCCCCTGCACAGCAAATTAGCAGTGTGGGGAACACCTGCACATGAGGCATCACAGACAGGTCTGTGGTACCACAGACCACATATGCATGCTCGTCTGGCCGCAACCAAAGTTTCTAAAAATCATTAATTTTTGAAGGTTCAAAACCTTTTGTTTTTGTAACTGAACTGAAACAAATTAAACAACCAAAATATTTCCATTTGAACATCTGGAGTCAATTAAACATGGAACTATAATCTCCCATGCTGTTGCTATTACTTTATGGAATAGTAATCTAATTCAGGCGCTGGATACTCTCAAACTTCCTGAACACTGTTATTATAAATGACCGTTTGCTAGCATTTATCACTTCCATGTGTCAAAAGTAGCCCTCTGAATGGTGAAATATACAGAGGAATTCAGGCAAGTACATAGGGAGTATATGAAGCAGCTACTGGTAGAGCAATGACTCTCAAGGACAACACATCTTTTTGGGCACAGTGGAGGAAATTGCCATGCTAGCACATAAAACTCAATTGAGAGTCACTTAAAAATATCATATTTTCTAATGCTTGAAGATTTCAAGTTGTGAAATTCTAAAGGAAATTAAGGGGATTTTTTTTTTAAACATTTTGTTTAACCTGCCCCAGCCCTGGATTGAAAAATAATTACATGGCAGGAGATAACCACAAAAACAGCAGCATCTGGGCCCCAGGACTGAGCATGCCCAGAACCTCTGCTGTAGTTGTTGCCCCATGCATTTCTACTACCTAGGGTACAGAACTACCCAGTTATAATACTGCATAGACTATTTTCATCCAGTTCTTCTTGTATTAATTTAGTCAACCTCATGGAAAGATTAATATTAAACTTTCTTTTGGTTGCTCTACAGCAGGGGTTCCCAACATTTTTATGCTGTGGCCCGGTAAACAGTGGCCCAGAAGTGGCCATGGCTCAGCAAGCCACGGCCCAGCAGTCACAACCAACTGCAGCCAGAATTTCAGGCCATAAGACAGGTAAGGATATGCCCAGCCCCCGGGTGGGGGGATGGGCCAAACCCTGCACCACCATGGGCCCTGCAGAAGGAGCCATGGCCTCTCTGCCCAGCTTGGGGGGCCGCAGTTTCCTGGCATCAGGCTGTGAGAACCCCTGCTCCACAGTCTGCAAATATAGAAGCCATAAATCAGCTAAGTCATTTATGAAAACACAACATTACTTATTGCCACTACATTTAAGTTCGTTGTTGTAGAATTTATTTAGTGTGGGGCAGATATTTTAGCTTTGTTTTGTTTCCTGCAGTTTGGGGAAGCTGTGCATGTTTTCACTTCTTTTTATTTTTGGGTGTTGACTGATTTATAGTTTTAGGTTCACAATCAATACCAAGTACATGTTTAAAAAGCAAATCCAATTATTACTCTAGGAATTTCTGGGGAAAAGATCTCCTGTTCAGATTTTTTTCAGAAGCTAAAATCAATGATCTACTTTAGGTCTGGAGCCCAAATAAAGATTTACTGGCTAATGATGGAATTCACATTTATCATGTAAACAAGATTATGTGTAGCTAATGCGGAGTTAGAGGAACAGCTCATATCCAAAACTAAGGTACTTGGCATCTATGCCAATGATCTGAAGTACCTTTGGGCTGCTGCACACCCCATGCTGAGGATGTGATGCACAGATACATGTTCATGAAATTAGTTGCCACTTGCAACATTCCCATGGTCAATCATTTATGCATATGGCTTGGCTGCACTTTAAATGCTACATTCTCTCCAGATGGATAGGGAATAGCAGATTTTCTACCACCAAGATTCTGGTTAACTGTTTTTTAATTGACCCTGAGTCAAAAGAAGGTTAATGTAATACAAAAAAAGGCCTCATTTTCTGAGATGCTGAGCACTTAAAGCATCCACTGACTGGGGGCTAAGCAAACCTACGTTACAATATACTTTTCACAGGGCATGTCTACATGAGGCATTTACTGCACAGCTGACTAAATTAGCTCCACAGTAAAGTCTCAGCATCTACACATGCAGCCCTATTAAGCTTCAGCAAACTACTAAACATCACTGAAGATTAGTATTTATTAACATAAGTATTATCCCATAGTGGGTTTATTTAGTGTGCTGCAATGCACATGTAGATGCTGATGGGGCTGGCTGGGGCACGAAGGGGCTACATGCCAGCTAGTCCCACACTGGAGCACCCTCATACCCCAGCCAACCCTTCTGCAGCATGTTAAGCCAGGTCCCCTGCCAACTGAGGCTGCTCCAACCTGGCACAACATGCTGCAGTCCTGGGTGTGTGTGTAAACACAGTGCCCAGGAGTAATTAACTCCAGCAAAGTACACCTGAGTTTATTATATCACACTAATATCACATGTAGACATGCCCACTAAATTCTTGTTCAGGCTGATTCAGAAAAAAACTGCCTCCTTTTGTTTTTTTCCTAATGACACAGAGTTTGTTTTTGAAACCCGTTACTTCAGCTGCAAACATTTTAATTAAATAAACACCTTATCTGACAAAAAATAGCACCCTTAGTTTGAAAGACATCTAGGCTAAGTACAGAGAGTTAAAAAGCCTGAGGCTAAATCAATTCAATCTTTGTAGGTTAGTCTAAACTGCATAGATTGAACCGATAAGCAAGTGAACAAACATTCACTTTTGATTCCAGAAATTTAGCCACATGCCTGCAGCGGCCCAGGCCAGAAGCCAAGCAGGGCTAGAACATGCCTCCCTGCTCAGCAGGAGCAGACAGCTTGGGTCAAAGCTAGTCCAGCCACCCTGTGAGGGGGGGATTTGTGGGGGAGGTGCAAAGCATCCTGAGACACTGTGGGAATATGAGTTAGCTTGAATCTAGAGTGGGTCTGGCATAGAAGTTCAATAAACCAATTTAATCTAAATCAGTGAAGTGTGATACTACATCCATTCAGGTTTATCTCAAACCAGTTTTGGCTATTTTTAAAATCAGTTTATGTGCAGTGAACTACTGTTGCATTACAGATTTGAACTGGTTTCCAATCACTTATACCTGTTTATATGTAATTTCTGTCCCTACCCCTAGACTCTTAACACTAAAAGCAGTTAAATGTATGATATTCCATCACTTACCCATATATTTTAATACAGGAAAAGGTCATTATGTTTAGAAACTGTAAAATAACTGTAACCTATATTTAAAACAGCCAATCATCCTGATTTTCCCCCAATATTTCTGGTTTTTTGGGTAGAGAATCCCAGTGTTCCCATAAACAATTTTTAAAAGTTTAGTTAGTTAATTTTCTTGTTTTTTTCCCCATTAACATCTGTATCTGACCACAGATTCAGATTAATTGATTGCCACTATAACATGTACACCATATACATATATCATGACTTCTGCCTACCCACATTCCCCTGTTCTGTTCTCTGGTAGAGAACTAGTAATAGTTAGCAGTAGTCAAGCTCCTCTCAAAAAATTTTATTAGACAAAAATGAAAGAGTTTTTGAAAGAACACTCAGAGCTCTTCAGGGCTGGGAAAAGACTAGTTTAATGAGGAACTGTACAAAAAAAATATGTCCATGACTTATGAGGAAATCAAAGACAGAGACTTTCAGGTTTTCAATCAATTCTGAAAATGCCTGAAGTTATACTTTGTATCTCCAGAAAAGTGCCTGAGTTGCCATACAGGCAGACAGACCTTACTGAACTCTTCAACTCCCTAAACCACTTCCTACTTCCGACCCCAGCAGTTTCTCTCTTTGTCGTGGGGTTCTGTCTACCACAAAAGTGTCCTTGCAGTTTTCAGATTCTCCATGCAGCCTCTAGGTAGGAAATTTTCTGTCACTTGGGAACTGTCCAGCCTTGGTCCAGACACCTAAGCACTCTTGGAGATTCAGTTTCTGATCTCAACCAGATCTTTCTGTCTGCCAGTCCTTATAGCCTAAAGCAAGCAGAAGTAAAAGGGTCAACTTTCTGTCTTAAAAGTGACCTCCTCCTGTGCTTCACTAGAGGTCCTGTTTCTCTACTGTGCAAAACCCAGCACAAGTCATAGTATAATAAGGTAATTATGCACAATGACTTGTATGTAGGTCATATATCAAAGTGGGATCTTTACAGTTAATGTCATAGTAAACTTCTTGCTAGTGAGTTAAAAAAAAATCCTGAGCCTAAAATTTCTACACTTAAAAATGAAGCTCTCTCTTTTGAATGAATTGTGCTGTAGTCATCTATACCAGCTTCAAATTTGCTCCTCTTCATTCCCATTGTGTGCTTATTCACACCTTTCTGAAGTCAAATTCATATCTACTCTAGGAAACTACAGCTGTGCAGTGACATTTCAGTTGTCTTTTATATATATTTTCACTAGCTGTTAGTAGAATTTGACCATATCTGTTGTCTATCTTGCAACCTAAATGATTTGACACCAGATGCCTTTAGTGTTCAGATTAAAGACTTGTCTTTTACATAAACACATGAGTTGAGTAATGAATTTAAATTATAAGGCTATCTTAAACAAGATGCTTTTCTATGCATTTGGTTGGGCAATTATTTTTCATAATGTGATCTCATTAATGAGGCTTAAATCTAAACTTAAGAACCATAAAAATATCTTTTCAGATGGATACCCACTAGTAATTGAAACAGCAAACACTGAATCTAAAAATCTGAATTTTGAGTGAGTTGGTTATATGCCAGTTGCAGAACAAGTCACTTCCATCCATAATTCACTCCTTGAATATATCTCATTTGTACTAAGGGAACCAGATGTCCTGCTTTCATTTAGTAGATCCTGGTTTTAAATGCAAAATATGCTTGTTTCTAACACAATCAGCTGTCACCTTTCTAAATGTAGATCTCTCCATGAAGCTCTCCATTTGTAGTAAATTTTACAAACTATTATTCCAGCCTTCATTTAATTATTATTATTCAACAGCCCTCTAAACAAGTATACAATTTAACAGCTTACATCCTATTTTTGATAAATCAAATGAAGGTCGCTGGACTAACAACACTAACACAAATGAATAAGATCATTCATGTAGTAGCTTGTCTGAGCGCATCCAAATGAGCATGCACATGTGGTTTGCAGCACTGCAGACCCAGTTGTGGTGCCATAAACCACACCTGCTGCACATGTATGTGTTCATTGCACTGCTAATTTGCATCATGGTGGGGGGGGGGGGTTATTGCTAGGATCTCCAGAATGACAGTTCCAGCATGTGCCACCCAAAATGCCTGGATTGCCACTGCTGGAGCTCCAGGAGGTCTCCAGGACCCCAGGTAAGACTGCTGGAACCAGCCCAGGTGCTGGCCCCAGCCTCCTCTACCCCACAAGGGGCAACTTGTGATACACCAGAGCATGTGTGCACAAGAATTCCCCAGGGACAAGTAGCAGTGGCACAATTATGTGCCAGTGCTATTTGTCCCTGGAGAAATGCATGAGCATTGCCATCTGGACTCACCCTCTGACTTTAACAGGATAACTTATTTAAATCAAGGTGTGCATGTGTGTGAGTATTTGAAATATCAATTCTAATGATTATAATGCCACTTGTCCATAGGAAGTTTTCACTGCAAATATTTTGGGAAATGTTCTCAGTTAGGAAAAAAAAATAGCTTATGAATCAAGTGGAAAATGAATTCAATGTAAAAAATACTCTACTTGTATAAATATCAAAGAGTGTGTCTACATGAGACGCTTTACTGCAAAGAAATGTAGCTTACTGTTCAGTAAGCACGTGCACAGTAAACCATGTTAATTGTGAATAAATTTGCTACCTGCAAATGCAAGTAGCAAATTTACTTGCGATTAGTAATTGTGCAGTAGTGCTCATGTAGGTGCCTGATTGGGAGCAAATCTACTCCTGGTCATCCATTCACCAGGGGAGAGATTGCTCCCTGCTCCCAGGATCTGCTTGCTGCTGGGGTGGGTTTTACCACTGGATCCCAAATGGGGACTATGTCCCCCTGGCCTGGCAGCAGGGAGCTTCTAGCCCCTTGCTCAGAGATCACAATCGGGGAGCAGGGAATGGGAAATCTTTATCTCCCAGCCCTCACTTCACCATCATGATTGGGGAGTGGGAAGCTGGGAGATTCTTATCTCTCAGCCCAAGTTCTGTGGTCATGGGACTGGTGCTGGGGGGATAAGAGTCTCCCAGCCCAAGCGCCATGATGGCAGAGCATGGGCTGGGAGATAAGGATCTCCCAGCACTGACTGCACAACTTCAGAGCTTGCACTGGGAGGTCCCTGCTGGAGGGGGCTGGGGAACCTGTTCCCTGCCCAGCTCTGTGATCATGTGGAGCTGGAAGGGAACAGGCCTGGAACAGCTTATTCTCCACTCAGCTCTCCAGCCTGTTCCCTGCCCAGCTCCAGACTCATCGAGCTGAGCAGGGAACAAGCTTGACAGCCTATTCCCTGCCTAGGTCCATACTCATGGAGCTGAGTTGGGGAACAAGCTTCCCAGACTGTTCCCCCCACCCCCCAGCTCTGTGCTCATGGAACTGAGCAGGGAAAAACTCCACAGCCTGTTCCCCACCCAGATCCATGCTCATGGAGCTGAATGGGGAACAACCCCCCAGCCTGTTCTCCATCAACTTCACATTTGCAGAGCTGAGCAGGGAGCAGGCTCTCCAGCCCCCACCTGGCAATCATAGAAACGGGCCTGAAAACTCGCAGGTCCCAGTCCCATACCCCAATCTGGTGATCAAGGCATGAGGCTTGGAAAGAGTTGCAGTGATGTGGTAGGTCTCAGCCCCCTGCCCTGATCCCCTGGCAGGGCAGCTAGCAGCAAGCTATCTGCTAGCTGCCATACCAGTGGATGGGACAGGGGGCTGTGACCTGCCCCTCTGCTGCAGTTCTTTCTATGTCCCCTGCTGCCAACCAGGTTACTGGTGCCAGGAGCTCCCTGCTGCCAGGTCAGGGGGGCTCTGTCCCCTCCCCAGCAGCAGGTAGCCCTCTGGGGGCAGGGTACAATGTCCCAGTGCTGGCCAGGAGACAGCTGTCTTCTGGCCTATTCCTCCCTGCCAGCCCCTAGGCTAGCACCCCAGGGGAGCCTTGAGCTCCCTCTGGTGGCAGCAGGGGCCCATAGTAGGGCCCCAGAAAGCAGTTTGTTACCATTATTAGCATATCTGCTACTGCTTCCCTGCATTCATAAATGCCTGGCCAGAAGCATTTAAGTCGCAAGTACTTTACTTGCAAGTAAACTGATCCTGGATCAAATGCATGTGTAGACATGCCCAAAGTGTATACAGTTTTTAAATGATTTATCCTAACAACAACTCAAGAGATAAGAAGTGATTATTATCCTATTATACAGAACAGAGAAAATGAAGCTCAGTGTGGTTACATTACTTGCAAGAAGTTAAAACAAGAAAACTAAAGCAGAGGGAAGACCAGAACTCAGATGTGTAGATTTTCAGTTCCACACTTTACACCAAGCTAGCAAGTCCATGACTTCAATGGGATTATTCATGTCCTTAAAATTGAACTGAAATTATTTATTAGATTGGGGGTTAACAATCATACCCTCCTTTCTTCTGAGAAAGCAGATATCTCCTGTTTCATCCCTCATTTTGCATGCTATAACAACGATTCTTATTTCCCCACAGCTCCCCTTTCCCAAGGACATACTAGTAGCCATTGCTGTTTCCCGTATTTTTTCAGTGAAAAAATACAACAAAACTTGAACATCCAATAAGCATCTGTTACTCCATGATCTTGCTCATGTTGACCAGTCTGCATGCTGGGATGACAGTTCCAATTATCTTTTCTGTCAGATGCTGGGTGGATTGAATAGAAACTCTTCTAAAAAACATTTAATAAAATCATACTCAATTCTTGTCTGAGTTATATGTAAAATAAGGAACAACATTTTAGCTACAGGTTTCAGACTTTTAGAAAAATTTCAATGCTGGCATTAAAATTTTTTAATGTTTTTTGGATGTGGGTGCTTAAAATCAGTGTGAAATCCTCCATTTGCTTGTAGCACTCACATGACAAAGAAGAAAGTAGAGAGGCATATATGCTGGTTAAAGGCAGTTATATTATGACAGGTCACTTAGTCCTGCTCTTTGTAATTGAAAAGCATGTGCACCAGCGATTTATTTGAGATATGACGTATGATGAACAAGTACCAAGGGACAAGATTTCTGAGAGTACATGGCTCTTGCATCTCATAGAAGAAGGCAAAACAATATCCAACAGTCAGACACTGAAGCAAGACAAATTCTGACTAGAAATATGGTAATAATGTTCAACAGTGAAGATAAATGCTACTGAAATCCTCTGGATCCGACAGATTTTCCAATACTAAAGTTAAATCAAAAATGAATACCTTTCTAAAAGCATGCTATAGCTCAATCGAAAGGTTTAGGTTTGAAGCAGAAATTACTGGATAAAATGTTGTGGCCTGATTTATGCTGGAGGTCAGATGAGATCATCATGTTGGTCCCTTTTGGCCTTAGAAATCTGTAAATTACACTACCCAAGATTTATAAAAACAGCCAGCATATTACTGAAAAACAAGCTGCAATTTCTCTCCCTTGACACCAGGTATTCATTGTTTTCCCCCTGTACTTTTTGTATATTTCCTTTTTTCTACATATCAAACTCTGAAGCTTTCTCAAATTCCTCTCTGACCACAGAAGTAATATCCACAATTCAGAAAGCAAAAGGCAATAATGGCCCTCAGTCCTAAAAGCAGAATAATCAGATGCAGGCAAACAAAACAGCAATTACACTGTTTCATTTACAGTCTCAGAACAGATCATTTGAAGTTGTACCATTAAAAAATGAGAGCAAGAGAAAGGAAAATAAAAAAAAACTGCTTCCCCAGCATTATGGTTAACACTTAGGTTTACCTTCAATTAATATTATTTTAGTTACCTGAAAAATTATGTCATTCATCATACCAAAAAAGTGCATTACAAACAAGAACATTTTGTACAAGGAAAAAATAGAATCTATGTTTATTATTTGGATACCGCCACTACTACAATAATTTAGTTTTCTAGGCAATGACCAATTTTTGAGACTGCTAGATATCAAACGGTTCCTAGCTATGGAAAATCAGTTCCAGAGTCTATAATTTTATGGATGAATGGATACTTGCTACTGCCTTGTTTTAGTCTTCATCCATCTTGAATGTAATTTTATATTGTTTTAGAAGTGCATTTATTCCCCTTCCCTTTGAGTGTCTTTTTCCTCCCAAAAAAATCCACTTTTCATATGGGGTAGCTCCTTTGATTTCAATAGAGTTGCGCTGAATTATAGTAGCTGAGTTCTGACACTAAAAATGAAAATAGTATAACTGTACTGTAACTCTGAAAACCTGTAATGTACAGCCAAGCCCTCTGATACCACTGAATTTCTACTGAAAAGAACACCTGTGGATAGACATCTCACAAATCTTATAAATGTTTTCACTCAAAAAGGACACTCCTTCAGAAAGATTGCACTCTTGAAAGAGATATCTGGATATCATGTGAAGAACTGCTGCATCACGGAAGGAAAACCCCCATGAATTGCACACCACTGGTTATGACATATCATCCCTCCCTGGAACCTATACGGAAAATCCTCAAACAGTTGCAACCCCTACTAGAAGATCTGATTTTTAAAGAGTTCTTCCCAGAACCACCCATCCTACCTGTTAAACAAACACTGAACCTCACTAACCTCATCACCAGAAGCAAAGTTCCTATGGCCCAAAACACACAAATGGATCCAGACCATGCTATGATAAGAAATGTAAAACCTGCCAACCTCTCTTCACCACCCCTGTAATTACTACACCCCACAACAGAGCCATCCACATTCCTAGATCTTAAAGCTGCACCTCCAGAAATGTAATATATCTCATGCAATGCACCAAATGCCCTGATGGAAAATATGTAGGAGAGACCAAACAACAACTGTGTACCAGAATGAACACACACTGGAAATCTATCAAAGACAAGAATACCCAATTACCTGTGGGGACACATTTCTCACAGGAAAACCACTCTCTCTCCTATCCCTCAGTTTTAATCCTCAAAGAGAATTTACAAAATACCTTTCACAGATGAGCCTATGAACTTCACTTCAACCACCTACTGGATACAAACAATCACAGACTAAATATAGACATTGGATTTATGACACATTAAAGCTTGCTTAATGTCAGACTCCCCAAATATCACTCCACTATTTACCAACTACATTCATACCCCTTGCCCCCACTCCCCAACCTGTCCCTCACCCATTGACTCCTACTTACATTGTCATTGACTGCCTTTCTTGCATGCATACCAGCCTCTGGCTTCTTTACTATTCATTCCATCCAGGAAGAGCACACAGCAACTTCAGATGCTTTCTCAGCCTGATGAAGGGTGGTTTTGCCCAAAAGCTTTCAAAGAAGAATCTTTTCCAACTAATTGAGTGGGTCTGATAAAAGATATCAGACAAAAGAACCTGGTCTTCCTATGTCCTTAGACCAACAGAGCTACAATCTATACCCCTATACCATGGGAGAATGAAATTTAATGTGAAGCCTACCCAAAACAAAACAAAACAACCCACAGCATGTTGTGTCAATTCAACAAAATTAAATATTTCATTATTTCTGAATACGGATAAGTTATGGATGAGTTCTTAAGAAGAATTTTAGTAGTTCAATTGTTTATCCTGGTTTTAAACAAAAACTAGTTGAATTATTGGAATTTCTAAAGGCATGGAAATTCTGGCTTTCATTCAAACCTAGACCCCCTAGGGCTTACTTCTCACTGTTTAGCTAAGACATTTTTAGACCTAGGAAACCTCAAACTCTCTCACATAGTGGGTGTTAGGTTCATAAAATGGTAAGAAGTTTAAAATGGCTCTCTCTCTTTGGTAAATAGGAATGGAGATAGAAATATCTCTTCACTCCAACCACTACAGATTCTGCACATAGTGGTTCCTTCTAAATGGCTTTCCAGAAGTTAGGATATATTTTGCATCTCAGGTATTCTTGACTAGGTTACACTGTTATTACATTAGGTCTAATTAAGCAACCTATGATAGGTAAACACTGGCTCCCTACTTCACTTAAGTTGTAGTGGGAGAGGGAGATGCCAGTGAGGTAGTAATGGCTCCCTCCTTCTTTGTGCTCCTGCAGACCCAGACCCAAGGCAGGCTAGAAGTAGCTAGAAGCTGCCATTATTCTACATGACTTGTGTCTACATGTGTGGTTTAATACACATTAGCTTATTTTAGTGCCCATTAAAGTGTCACAAAAAAATGTGTTTTCACTAATGTGCATTAAAATAGGCTAATGCACCTTTTTTCTAGTAGCTCACAACAGAGGGTGCCTATATGCATTCATCGAGTCTACTCCAACATACTGTAATAATGCTGTGTGTGTCAAAGCAGACTTGATTAATTGAGTCTGCTGGAGTGTGATAATTACTGCACTCCAGCAGACTGCAGCATCAGAGGTATCAGCATCCCCACACTGAAAAATGGTGGTGGAGGTGTTTCAGCTAAAGCTCCCCTGCCACTATTTTGCAGCACGGGAATGCTGATACATGTGACACTCACAGAGTCATTCTAATAAAGTGCCTGTCCACTCCCCTCCCCCCTACACCTCCTGGAGTACGTGTATAAATCCCTGGAGGTACTAAATTTGATACAAATTAGCAAAAGTGCATTAATGAACATGTAGACGTGCCCATTGATATTTACAGGCATAGTTCCAGCTCAATATTTTAATTCCTTTTTTGATAAAAATGGAGTAGACTGGGGTGAGGTTGTGCTAGACTTTTTTCCTAACATTTCTAGGATTAGATTTAAGAGGGATTCAATACAAGAATAAGTCTTCCATTCTTATAAACCTCTTTGTGAAGGTCTGAATTGGGAGGGGGTGGGAAACCTAAAGCAGACATACAGAGTATGAATCATACTCTTTTACATTAACTCATCATCACATCTTCATATATTTGATTTTTTTTTTTTTCTCATGGATAATTGAGAGTTTATTTACATACTTGTTAGAAGATTAATAAAAATTTTTGTGCTCCTACAATATAAAGCTGGCTTTGATTTTTCCACCCCTTTCAGGGATGTAATCCATAATGCAGACTGTGTAAATTAGTGCCTTCAGGTATTTTGGAAAACAAGAAAAAGGCAAATTAAATTTTAGTCATCCCCATTTTCAGCTATTAAATTAGATTCAGTTTATTTAGAAGTAGGATATAACACCAGTGCATTAAATCCTTCTGAAATGTTACAGAGATGGTAGTACATAAACATTATGCTGATCTCTCTCAGGGAGCTAGAACAGCTACCAAAGCCTTTAATATAGTAGGGTGAAATTTTTAAGGTGAAACTTTGCCAAAAAAATATAGATTTGTGTCAACTAAATCATGTTATTAGGTAATGGTAAATTCATTCTTTTCAGCTACTGAAACCTGAAAGTATTAAAGCAAAACATGAATTTCAAACATTTTCTAAATAAAATACTTCAATTTTTCTTTTTGAAAAGATGCTTCGTTACAACTTTGACTTAAATTCAATTTAAAATAATTTAAAATAGCTGAAAATGAAATGTTTCATTGGGGCTCAAATGAAATATTTAAATTGATGCATTCCAAACCCTTTTCCATTGCACCAGGAAAATTGGGGGAAAAGTATTTCAGGTTAAGCCTAAACCTTTTATTTATTTTTTTTTAGTATTATTGTTTTTCCATTCAGTTAAATGAACTGAAAAAAATCAACTATTCACACAACTGTAGACTTCAGTAGTTATACAGTAGCTCCTGGGAAGGTTGTGAAATATTACAGAGGCATAAAGAGGGCAGATAATAATTCAAACTTAAAACACTGTAATCAGCAAAATTAGTAGCAGCTGATGACTATTTTCAGAAGCAGTGGGTCTGTCTGCAAAAAATCCTCCCTATTTACTACTCACAGACTTGTTTTCAGAATACTCTCCATGATCCCAATTTTTACTGGGATATATTATTTTCTTTTATCAGGATCAAATGCAGTGCTTCATTTTCCACATAACTTTGTTTTCTGAAGTATCCTACATCAAATGAAAACATAAATCCTTTATATCAAAGAAGTAGTACAATGGCGCCTGATTTTGTACTGCATCCTATATGCAGTATTAATTGGTTTAATATATTAACATTTTATACAAGCTTGATATTTTGTAATCTACTAGAGATATCACATACGTTTTCATGATGATTTTCTGTATGGCTGTATTCATTAATGGAACAAAGGCCTTCCCCCTTTGCGAGGTTTAGTATCAAGACATCCACATGACATTAACTACAGTATAAACTTTGTGGTGAAAACAGGTCTCGGGGTTCGAAGATAACTCATTCAAACACAAAGGCAGGGGGAGTGGTCTTTTTCAACCTGTCCCTCCACTACTTGACAGTCAAAGCCCAGTGAATGAGAGAATGTTTGTGGCTAACTCTGCAGAATCAAATTTAAGGCCAAATCCTGCAATGCTTGGGCCCATAAATAATCTTACTCCTGTGAGTGATCCTATTCATATCAGTAAAACTACATAAATAAATTAAGGTTTATGTATATTTGTTAGGCCAGGACTTTAGTGGGGACTCTGAATGTTTATTAAGAAAATAAGCTATTTGCATGATATACTGATACTTATTTGTAATGGGGAAAGCAAGGACAAGTGCTTGCTCATCTTTACTCAGACTGGAGTCACTACTCAGTCCTCTCTTGAAACTCAAAACCTTGTGTTTGTACTTTAGCTTTTAAAAGCAATTTTTATTAGGCCTTTTAGTACACAAGGAAAAAACTTGGGCGAAATTTCTGCCAATATTTTTTTACTGAAGATAAATTGCTAAAAATACATTTTTTTTTTCAAGAAACATATATAGGATTTTCATTTTTAAAAGATGGTTTTATCAACAAAAGATTAGGTGTTTAACTGCTACTTTTATGGAAGACAGAATTTCATTTTACTCAGCTGCTGCCTAACTTTTATTTTTCAAATTCTTTTGCTTCCTTTATTCATACAAGATGTTTGATTCAAGGTGGATGAGCTATTAAGGTCCAGCAGCATAATTCTGCCTTGAAATCTTTAGAGATTAGATAGCCTGGACACGATTAGACTATTTTTTAAAGTATCTCTAGATCATGCTGCAGTTTGTCTGGGTGAAGGGCACAACATAAGCAGAAATCTTTGTCACTAACTCTATTTGCTATCTAGTCAGATCTTGTTCTGAGCGCTTTTAGTTTGCTGATGCAATTATTGCTTTGAACATGGGTCAATGTCTATTAGTCATTTGAAAAGGTAAGTTCTTTATGAGGCTGGGTTTTTGGTTGTAGCCGTATTGGTCTAAGGACATAGGCAGGCAAGGTTTTGACTAGGTTTGATATATTTTATGTGACCAAATGAGTAGTTGGAAAAAAGTTCTTAGCAAGCTTTCAGGCACAGTCACACTTCTTTAGCCATAGGGAATCTCTGCTGGTCTGAGACTCCAAGGAATGAGAGAAGCTAAAAGTGTGGCAGGATGTCAGTGAGAATGTAAATAGGTAGAAATTAGAAAGACAAAGGGTAAGGCAGAGAAAGGAGGGGGAAGAAGGCAGGGGAAAGAAAAGGGAGACATTACAGTGATAGAATACAAGGTAGAAAAGAGACAGTCTGTAAAAAACAGAATAGTTAGTGTGAGAGAGGAGGAGAAAGCCCCCACAACTTGCCCCATGCCACCTTCCCTCTCCCCACCCCCTGACTCTCTCTGATATTCATGGCAGGTGCAGTAAGCAACAACAGCTGGAGAGAGATGTTGAGATGGCAAGCTCAGGTGAGGCAGTTTCGGAGCTGCCTGAGCCAGCAAATCAGTGGGCAAAGGGGGAGGCATGAGCTGTTCAAAAGGTAGGTGAAGGATGCCAAGGTAGAGAGCTGAGCACCAGTGGGGAGACACCAGGCAACACTACTGGGGAGAAGCGGAGTGCTGGAATGCCAGCACAGATGGTTAGAGCTATGAAGGGAGACCTGGGAGATGCTGCAGAGGGCAGCATGGAGGAGGCACCAGCACCCTCGGGCAGTGTGGCAGGTGGAGGATCATGGAGTGCCATGGAGCGCAGTAAGGGAGAGACTCCAGTTGAACCAGGAGCCTCTCTGAAGAGACAAGCTGGAGGAACCATGGAGGGCAGAAAGAAAGAGAGGCAGGCAGCAATGAGGCGGAGGTGTATGGGCCGTGCATTGCTGCCTCACTGTGCCGACACAGAAATCCCATGGAGGGACAGAGACCAGAGATGGTGTCAGACAGCAATACCAGCAGTGACATGAGGCCATGGAGCTATGACAGCTCAGGACCCAAGTTGAACCAGGAGCCCACTTAAACTAAGTGAGCAACGGGCATGCCAGTTGGTGTGACCCAGACAACCCAGCCTCAGGTCAGATGGGGCTAAGGTGGGAAGGGGCAGGGACCCAGAGGGGGGTCCCACAAGAGGGCTGTCAGGGTCCTGGCAGGGAGCTGCTGTACCCCCTGGACAACTATTAAGCAAAGGGGAGCCAAGAGACCCCAAGCAGGGCAGTGGATCTGAGAGACAAGATCCCAGGGACCCATCAACTGATGGCGACATTTTCTGTTCATTATATTCTTAAGTTTATGGTTAACTCAAGAGTGGGGTATGTTTACTTGTGAAGGCCATGGTCCACAGATGTAGGATGGCTTCCACAGGACTGATGGCTAGAAGATCGCTGACCCTTGGAAGCGAGTGGTACAGATGAGATGGGATCTAGGAACAGGACTTGTGGAGAGTGGAGTCTGCCTTAGCCGTGGATGGAGGATGTGGTAAGGGTGGAGGTTGAAGTCCCAAAAAGAAATCCAGGTATGAGATCCCACAGACCACCTACCAGAAATTGTCTCCTAAGAAAATAAAACATTTACAGTGTGGCAGGTGAGCAGGAGCAGCAATCAAACCATGTAGATGGTGCCGAATCTGGATCTCACCCTGACATCACTGGGAGGCAGAAAAGTAGGGAAGGGAAGGGGAGGGGCAAAAAAGTGGGAGAAAAGAAGAATGCAAGAAGTTAAGTCAGGCAGGTACCTGATGAATCAGGCAGTTTGTAATGTGTCATAAATCCAATGTCTATATAGAGTCCATGATTTTTTGTATCCAGTAGGTTTATGAAGTGGAGTTCGTAGGCTTGTCTATGAAACGTGTTTTGCAAGTTCCCTTTGAGGATTAGAACTGACATATCAGAGAGAGTGATTGTCCTGTGAGAAGTATGCCTCTACAGGTAACTGGGTATTCCTGTCTTTGATAGATTTCCTGTGTGCATTCATTCTGGTACACATTTGTTGTTTGATGAGATATATAAAATTCAGGAGGTGCAGGTGTAAGATCTATATCTTAACTCTGCTCATTTCCCTCTCCCTTCCCTGCTTTCTAATTTCTACCTATTTATTTAAGTTCTGACTGACATCCTGCCACACTTTTAGTTTCTCTCATTCCTTGGAGTCTCAGACCAGAAGAGATTCCCTATGCCTGAAGAAGAGTGACTGCTTGCTAAGAACATTTTTTCAATTACTCAGTTGATCTAATAAAAGATATCACATCTACTCAAAGAACCCTGCCTTCTTTATGAGGTGCACACAATGAAGAGGGCTACCCCACTCACAAGAATTTAGCAGTTCATAACTTCTTATAAGATGTGTCTACTTATATACAGAATGTCCTTCTTGTTCTAATTTTCAATGCAGCATAAAGAACTGACTTAAATTAAGTCTGGATGTAGGTGTATGGCTCCCATTGACTTCAAAGGAAGATATATTTGCACAGCCCAGGCAAGATGTGTCCTTAAAGAGTACAGAGAAAGAGAAACAATATTTGTTGTTAATTAGTTTTCTTCATCTTAAATCACAGATACAAAACATTGAAAAACTCTAGATATTAGTGTGGAAGTAAATGGCAAGGAGCTGGTATAAATATCCTGTAAATTTTGTATCAAATACTAACATATGTGCTTGCTGACTGGGAGAAAGCAGTGCCCCAAAGAGGCTAGGTTTCAGCTTCTTTCCGCTTTGTACCACTGAAGGGAATTAGTATCAAAATTTTCTCACCAAAAACTGCCAAAAGAACATTTGAAGTTATTCATAATATAGGGAAATGTGTACATTTATCTTCATTAAGAAAATGTGGATATATCTTGTACGAGTCAAAAATAATTATCAAACGCTGATTTTTAGATACTACTTTAAGTTGCACCAAGTTACCCTCAGGACATACCATAAAATCACCTCAGGTGATGCAAACAAATTAAATGCCCTTCATGTTCTATTTTACACCACTACAAAAGTAACATTAAGTGGAGAAAATCAGAAAATTAGCACTACTCAATAATTGAGAGCACCAATCAGATTTGCCTGGACAACAGCTGAATAAGAATTAACAGTAAGATTGTATTGGACCTTTACGCAGCTCATTACATTTGGGGGTAGGGGGGCTGAGCATAAAGAGCCTTCCCTACATACAAAAGATTGAAGGGAGTGCTGTCTGACGAAGAAAAATCAGTGCCCTAGAAGGGGCCAGGAAATAGATATGGCTGGAGCTTCTTTCCACTTTACATCAGTGAATGGCTTTAGGCTGCCATACACTGAGAGAATATATTCTGTACATCCTGAAAGCATGTAGCAGCAGCAGCAGCACACCCTCTATTGCTAGGGCCAGATTTGGAAAGCTACTTGGCTTCCTTGAGGTAGAATGCCTTTTGGTGCTGCCTTGGCTATGTGAAAATGAGTGCTAATCCGTCAGATCAGATCCATAATGTGGAAACAGTTTGCCATCCGAATTATCTAAATTATTTAAAGAGAAGTCAAGAGAAGGAAAGAAAAAAGAGGAAAAGAGGCACAGAGACAACAAGGAGGAGAAGGAATGTGACCTCACTATAAAGGTGGTAGGTGTTAGAGAGGATGTAAGACAAGGTGAGAGTCAAACAAGAGATAAAAAAGGGTTGAAAACAAGTGTAAGTACCCAAAGTTAGACTCCAAAGCATATTTAGCTACTGGGATAAAGATGGTTTGATTTTTTTTCTGGGATACTAAGCAACTAAACTTGCATACATGCAATAATGTGTATTTGTCCAAATTTAGTTATTCATTATCTGAAAATCTAGAATTATCTCTAAAATATTTTCCTTCTTTATTGGTAATTACATTTACACTTGTACTGCATTGAACTGCACTGTACTTGGATTCTGTTTTCCCTTTTTCCTCAATAAAAATCCCTCTGTAGTTCACTAAAAAGCAAATCATATTCAAGGCTTCAGGATCTTATTTTTTCCCTTAGAGACCAGAAAATGTTATAGTAAGATGTTCCATTATTTCATTACAACCTTGTTAATTTCATTATACATTGGGATTACCCAACATGACCTCTTACTATTTGTGGAGAACAGCAGTGATGATAATATTTTCCTTCATTGTGTCTCCATCTTCCAAACTCCTTACTTTTTATGTTGCTGGCAAAGGGATAACAATCTGAAACTAAGCTAAACCAGAATCTTTATTTTTTCTCCTTTGGGAACTATGTATGTTTTTGAGACACTGCAAACAAAGGTTATGGTAGTATCAATCCGCCCTCAAGCATCTGTAGGAGATGCAATGTACAGAAGTTTAATTACCACTATGCTTTGCAGATGATAGCTCACTCAGTCAGTAGACAATCTTCACTGTGAGCTAGTGCAACTAAATGTGAAGTCATCACTCTTAGAGTTCCCTTTCTACCTTGGAGAACACACAACACCAGCCTACTCTCCCTATGCCTGATTAAGAGTATTTGTGCCCCAAAGCTTTCAAAGAACCTTTTCCCAACTATTTAGTTGGTCTAATAAAAGATATCCCATCTACACAAAGAACCTTGCCCCCCTAAGTCATCACCTTGTCTCTTCTAGCATCTCTAGAGGAGTTAGAATGAATCAACTCATACGCTGCCTAGTGTGAGGGCTAAAATTATGCCTAGCCCTAAAAAGAGCCATGGAAAGGGAGGGTAAAAGGCCCTCAGTGATATGCCATCATATATTTGTGCAAGAGCTAGGATAATCTCACCACCAGTCCAGCACTGCAATTTACTTTTCTTTCTAGTGTTCTCCTTCCTCTAATCCCCATAGACATTTTATCATTAAAATGGAAAGCTATGAGGCATTACTGACACCATTTATACATATACATGATATATCACTTGTCTTAGCCAAAGTTTATATTATGCTAAACACCCTTGGGTTATACAACAGATAACTGTATAGGATTTCTTTTATGGTTACATTTCTTGACCTCCACTTATTAAAGTCACATAGTTCCTCCCAACTTCAAGCCATTTTGCAAAACTGAAGAAATAGGGTCATGCAGCTTTTGTTATAGATATCTGCCACCGTCATATGTACATGCCAAAAGTCAACTAATGCAAACTAAATCTCTAATCTTTTTTTCCTGGAGCATTAGAATATTTCTTTTCCTGCAAAAAAGAAAAAAAAAAAAGTGATAATTGTAAGTGTGGCACAATTGTTGGTGGGGGGTGGTATTTTTTAGAATTATGTCCATTGTTCTGTCAACATACACAAACACTTTTACTAGGTTACTTTTAATAGGTTGCTGAAAGACATCTGACAGTTAATAGATTTGCTTGTCTGATGCATTCTCAACCTACTGGCTATCTGAGAAGCTCTTTGATATGTGGAT
This sequence comes from Alligator mississippiensis, assembly GCF_030867095.1. Lineage (NCBI taxonomy): Eukaryota > Metazoa > Chordata > Crocodylia > Alligatoridae > Alligator > Alligator mississippiensis. The sequence goes on from NC_081826.1 coordinate 107,206,457, forward strand.
GTATGCAACTAAAATATTCAATGGCTACTGCAACTTGGTAATTTCCCGTTTGTTGTGGCTTAAAGCATGCTGGGCCTAAGTTGAATCATCTTGAAAATAAGGGAGTTTAACCAAGTTCCTGACACTTCCCCCTGCCTACCATCTCTCTACACCAAGGTAAATTATAATCAATTCTACTGAAGTCACTGCATCTGTATTTGTGTAAAAGAGGTACATGAGATTAAAGTCAGGTTCACAGTACCCAATACTCTAAAGAGCAGATCACAAATTTGGGGAGAAAGATTAATTTGCTTTAAATTTTACTGAGCAAATATCATTGTTGAACAGCCTATACAGTATTGCACAAGATATTTGAAGCAACTCATAGATATATTCCTCATAAACTATGCTATGGTGCCTCATTTTACAGCTTATACATTTGTCTACAGCCATTTTATGACTTACACATTTGTCTAAACTGTTACACATTTGTCTAACTGCACATTCATTCTGTCTTAGTGAATTATCATTAGCATGCTTGACTTAAAAGATTCCACCCACACCTGAGCCTCCTGACCCATCTGATTCATGGGGATACATTATTCTTCCATGGTAAATTAGTGGTTTGGACTCCCCCTCAGATATTTAGCATGGATACATAAAGGCTAAATTATAAATACCTAAAATTTACAGAAAGTGAGTCGCTCATTTTATTTAGACGTGTATAGATACACGTCACTGCGGAGTCCTGCAGGAAGGCATTGATCTCCTTGAAGCCCCCTCTCCGTGTCAAGTCAGCCCAAGGGCACCCTCTATTCTCGCCCGCCATGTCTCTGCTCTTAAGTTAAGTTGGGAGGCTGCCTAATACCCTCTTGGACACAGACACCTGGACCCCTCGTGGATCTTGTTCAGCACAAATGGGTGCTTCGGGGCACCCTAGCCTTATGGGCTACGCGTGGCTCCAACCTCCCCTGATACCACGCCCCAAGCCTCGCAGATGGGATAGATGCTGGATGTCTCTCTATACGTACACTGCCCCCTTCTCTGGGGCCTTCTCTATTGCGGCCCCCTTCTCTGGGGTCTTCTCTCATAAGGCGCTCCCCTCTTCGGGGCTCGCCGTGCCCCCCTTGGGCTTCCTAAAATGCTGCCCCCTTCTCTGGGGCCTTTTCTCCCGCTGCCCCTCTCCTCTGGGGCCTCCCCTCAAAGTGTTGTCCCACTCAGGGACCCTTGCCCGCTTTGGGACTCTATATCGAGCCTCCGGTCTTTCAGGCCTGCCACGCTGCTTCCCCTTTTCCGGGACGCTGTGCTGCTATCCCCTTTCCCTGGAGTCCACCGCAGCACCCTGCCCTTCTCTTGGGTTTTCTGCAGTGCTAGCCCGTTACCAGGCTCGTCATGACCCTCTCGGGCTCCTCACATATTGCCCCTCTTGGGCTTGTTGTGCCCGCCTTGGGCTTCTTAATAGTGCCGCCCCCTCTTCGGGGTTCACTGTGCCCACGCTGGGCTCCCTAATAAAATTGCCCCTCTCTCTGGGACTTGTTGTGCCCACACTGGACTCTTTAAATGCCCCTCTCTGGGCTGGGGTCTACACACCCTGTAAGTTGCACCCCTACTGGTGTTGGGGTCCTCACCCTCCTGTGAGCCCCCCTATGAGTACTGCCCTTCCTTGGGGCCTTTCCGTGCCCACACCTGGGCTTCTGAAGTATTGCCCCCTTCCTGGGGCTCATCATGCCCGCACTGGGGCTTCTCAATAGTTGCCCTGCTCTGGGGCTTGCTACGCCTGCACGGGGCTTCTTAAAAAGGCTACCCCTTCCTGGGGCTCGTCTGTGCCCATGCTGGGCTCCCTAATAAAATTGCCCCTCTCTCTGGGACTCGTTGTGCCCACACTGGACTCTTTAAATGCCCCTCTCTGGGCTGGGGTCTACACACCTCGTAAGTTGCACCCCTACTGGCGTCGGGGTCCTCACCCTCCTGTGAGCCCCCCTACGAGTACTGCACCCTCACTGGCGCTAGGGCCCCCACACCACTGTAGGTCCCTTTACTAGGATAACGCGCCCTCTTGGCGCTAGGGCCCCACCCCACTGGGGTCCCTATGAGGCCTCCTCCAACCCCTTATAGCCTCTCCCAAACCACCGGTGTAATACACAACAACGCAAACATAAAATACAAGCCCCTAGACTATAACTTAACATAAGCCACCTGGCTATGCCTCAACACCATTGCTCCAGCCTCTGGAGCTCTCGTGAGCTATACTTGCAATCAGGGTTCTCCCTATATCCTGGCTGAGGAAGCTCCAGCTCCTCTAGCTGGTAGCAGGAAACTGCTAGCCTGGCTTCAGCCCTGGGCTTTATAAGAGCCAGGCCCTGCCTCCCACAGGCAGCTGATTCTCCTTAGTTGCTCCGGCAACCCACACCTGTACTCCCTAATCACCACTAGGGCTCCTTATGCACTGCCAGAGCTTCTTCCCTGCCAGTTTTCCCCTCTCTAGGAGCGGGGCAATGAGGTGTGCCGTGACACTATATGATTCCCACTCATATAGGCACATCGCAGTCTTTAATACATGTATCCTTGTAAGAACCCTGTGTGGTAGGAGGTACTATTTTTCTTTATTTTACACATGAGGCACTAAAACATAGAAAGATGAAGGGCTAAATGCAAAAGGAGACTTAGGCCTTGTAACATCTACCGTTAGGTGTCCTGCTATGCACTAAAACTCAAAGTCTCAAGTTAGGCTCACCAAATCCCCATGCAATGTATAGGACAGCAAGACACCTACATATAGGATTCACAAAAGCTAGCAAGCTGAGCATGGAATTGTCTGTGCTAGAGAGTAGGAACCACTGAGTAACTAGGCTCTAATCAAAAGTATTGATCTTCACTTGGGATTTTCGGTCATATATTTTTCCTGCAGCTAAGCACGTAAGCTAGATCAGTTGTTTCTCATGAGAAAATACAACAAAGCACATGCAACTATGACAGTAGTTAGGGAACTGATTTGGGAAGGGACAGAATTGTTTTCAAATCACCATTTTCTGCCCAATTTAGAGCAGCCACTAGAACCCAGGTTTCTGACATCACAAGAGAAAGTCCTCACAACTGGGCAGTGAGCATTCTGAGGCAAATCTTTCTTAACTCCCCTGTTGAAGCTGGTCCACTTTGTGTAAATAATTAAATGATTGTATGTGAACACCCAAAATCCTGAGTTTAAAAAAAAAAAAATCGCTCTTATACCTTTCTCTCTCTCTCCAATCCAGTTAATAATTATTAAACTAAGTGGAAAGCTTCAATGGCACAAAGAGGTGCCCAATGGCATCTCCCCCAAACGCCCAATAGCTTCATGGTCACAGTTATGTAATTGCCCTATCTTAGCAGGAGTAAGACCTAAGACTAAGTTCCTGCTCTGAATTAGAGAGAGTGAGGATCCAAAACTTTTTTTCCCCACATCCCAGGAAAGGTATATCAGCTTCTATCCTATTAGATTGAGCCTTACAGGTATGAGAGACATGTAATATCTTCTTTGTGAACCCTGCAATGGCCTCAAAATGATTTAGGGTATATGCAGCTTGGCAGCAGCAAGACAGGCAATTAAGTTTTTGCTAGTGAGCATGGGAAAAATTGCCAAGAAGAAAAATTGGGAAAAATTACAAGCAGAAATTGGGAAAAATTGCAAGTAGAAATTTAGGTGCCTCTGTGCTAGGTGGCAACTAAATAAAGATTATGAGGTACCTAAAAGGCCTTAAGTGTCTAAAATGGTAGTATGGTATTTGCAGCCCTTTGTGGGCGCATCCACACATGCAAGCACGTGAGCTTGTAGCAGCTCAAATAGAAGTGGTGCAAATTTGAGCCGGGGCTTTTTGCCTCCGTGCACATGCTCAGACCTGTACTTCATTGTGGAGCAAATTGTGTCACTTGGGGCAAAATAACCCTGCCTGGCTCCTCCCAAAATCCCAAAGTCACACTGTAAAATACCCCAAAATCCATGTTCCTCCACAAGTAAAACAAAAGACCACTATAAAGAGAGAGAAAGAGTAAGACAGAGAGACAGCAATCACTTGGGCAATGTTTTATGGATATATCTACAGTGTTAAAGCACTGGCTGTTGCGGGGCTACTGCCACACAGGGGTTACAGCCCCCACACAAGGGCTACGGCCCCCACACAAGGGGCAAATGGCCCCCACAGGGGCTATCACCCCTCCACAAGGCCCACATGCCCCACCCTAGCCCCCCAATTGCTGCCCCACCTGGCCCCATCCCCTCCAGCTACTGCAGCTCCCCCTCATGACTGCCCCACCCAGCCTTACCCCCCCACTCCCCTCAATGGCTGCTCTGCCTGACCCCATCCCCCACTTGCACCCCCAGGCCCCCATGGCTGCCCCCCCAACTATCACTTAATAAATAAATAAATAAAACCAGGGAAAAAAATGGGGGAAAAAAGCCTCTACTTACCTTAGAAGCAGGGGCTGGGGGGGCGGTCTGGGGCCTTCTGGCAGAACCCCGCCCCCCCGGGCAGCACAGGGCAGCAGGGGGCAGGAGGGCCAAGGCTGGGGCTGCTGGGGCTGTCACCCTGCCCCGTGCTGTGCAGGTGGGGCCCCAGTGAGCCAGACAGCAGCTACAACTGCCAGTAAGTACGGGGGGGTTCTTTGTTTTTTACTTTGCTGATGCTGGGGGGGAGGGGGCAGGGAGCAAGGGCCTTAGGGGGATGGGGCCCAACATGGCAGGGATTGGGGGGGTTGGGGGGCAGGCAGGGGGTGGGGACAGGTACCCCAAGGGGTTGAGGTAGGCTGAGGTAGCAGGCAGGTCCTGTGGGGGTCCTCCCCATAGTCCCCTCCCCACTCTGCCAGCCCTGCCTGACCCCTTACTCATGGCACTTTTTTTAACTTCATTTTTTTAGACCCCTGGATATCCAGGGGTCTAATTTTCTCCCCACACTGCAAACTTGCATCCCGGGGAACATTTTTTTGTTCCCAAATGTGCCTCTTGCCCCGTCTCAAAGGGGTTTGAGATGGGGCAAGAGGCACATGTGTGCTTGTCTGGACGCACCCTGTGAGTTGAACCTAAAGTGATGCAAAGGACACACAACCAGTCTGTAGCAGAGCAGTTAACTGAACCAGGGTCTTGGGAACCTAACCAGTGGACCTAGTCCTAACACCTGCACCAGGTCTCTTCCTTTCACTGAGATATATTTTGTTTTACAACAACCTAAATATAAAAGAGGGGGAGAAGGGAAAATGGAGAAGGGGGATTGGAAGATTGGATGTGGAACACAAAGACCCACCAGGAAAGCAATGTGGTTCCTAAAGAACTTTAAAAGTGTTCAGAACAAGAGATTCCAAAGGTAATATCAGTCAGTCCTCTGGGGTGAGGAAGACTACATGAGCTCTTAGAGAAGAAAAATTGTGTGAAAATATCAGGGCTTACTGAAGGTGAGAAATTCTTCATGATGAAGATCCTACATCAGCAGGTGCAGCTTCTTTTGTCACTTTATTTGCATTTTAAACATAACTGAAACAGCCAAATTATTTTTGAGCATCCGTAGAGGACCACAGCAAGAGAGGAAAAGGCAATTTTGTAGAGCCTTTGCCATGGCCCATGTAGGCATACATTATAAAAATTAATTTGTGTAACTTATTGGGAGGAAAGCTGGGTGTAAAAATATACATAAAATTCTGGACCCACCAACTTCTGTGGACTCTGGATTTCTTCCTCTACTCCAAAAGGTTTTTTTTTTCTTCTCTTTTGTGGGAAAAAAAACTGAATTTAAAGTCACAAAATCCTGGACTACCTCAAAATGATGCTGATGCCATAACCAGATTAATCTTTTTTTTTTTCCCAGCAAGTAAAACAAAAAGCCTCTGAGGTACTTTTGCATATGACAACTGATGACTTCTTGCAATGCAATGGGTAGACAGCATCTTCATCAAAAGGAGACAGAACTTTCACAATAAATACAACTAGAAAGCATGGTAGCACATATTGTACTCACAATATTTTCAGACTCCAGATTCAAAAGGTACAGTGCCTTCTTTCCTCTCATGGGAGAAGGCCAACCTAGAACACAGCAGAAAAAAATGTCATGGATACATTTGCCATTGCCAACAGTGCGTCAGAGATGATTAGTGAGATGGAAAAGCAAACCTCCTCCTTTGACATTAGGGGTCAGGTAGAGGAGAGTGCGTCAAAAACTGGAAAACATCAACCCTCTTCTTTTGCTGGCGTCACACTTCGAGAATAGTGTCTTTAGAACTGGCAGCCTGATTTTGGTTTGAGGAAAATGACTAATTAGAGTACAGTCGTAAGGGAACCTGCTGCCAACTTCTGCCTTTGAAGGGGTAGCTTCAATTTACTGGAGGGAAAAAAAAACAAATAAAAAGACAGAATGATCCTGCAAGCCTTATTCATTCAAAATCTTAAATACCATACCTAACTAAGACAGATGGCTCTGGTTGATTCCCAATAGCTATTCCTGTATAGTTTTCCATACTAGTAGCATGTATCCTGTGCCCTTGTTTTCCAAAAGATTCTGTCATGTTGTGCTTACCAGAAAATGGAAAAATATTCATTGGAAGCTAGAAAAAGACTGAAGACAGACTGGGAAGTGGCCACTGATTTCTCAGCTAATTGGTCAATCTACCTGATTTGCAAGTTGTAGGAAAGTTGCCAAACTTGATTTGCAAAGTTTTGATTAGTAGGTTATAGCAAAGTTGCCAAACAATTCTACTTTGCTGCTAACAGATAGCAGCTTCAATACATATATTAGTTAAAGGTTACTACTCAGAGCATAATGTAGCTTTGTAGACTGTTTTTAAAAACTTGGCAAGTGATTTTGGTATCCAGCTACAAACTATTTCATGGCTTTACTTTTTAGACAGCAAGTGTCAACATTTCTGCAAATCAGGTCCTTCTAGGGCAATTCAGGTTGGGTAGCTACAATTACTAGTCATTGTATAACACTGTGGCTGTACAGTATTTAAAAAGTACCACATTTGCAAGATGAGGAGACTTCTGCAGAGAGTTTAGCATTACTAAAGTTACAGCTGAAATTGTTTTTCCTTTTCATTAGGACATCATTTTCTTTGACACTTTCAATACAGCCACCTATCCTTCAGCAGCAATGTAAAGGCATTTTTTAACCTTGCTGAAGCTCAAAGTTTGGCTTACCTTAATGTTATTTGGAACTGAAGTGAAGGGGAAGTCAACTGGATATTAAATTTCTATTTTTAATTAACCCACTATAGAGCATTTTAAATCAAATGAACACCTTTTTGTTGAGGTCATAAAAAAAAACCCCTGTGCACTGTACTCTGCTGCCTCTGCAAAACCAGTCAATTAACAATCAGTATTCCCCTGAGTTGTACCAACAGCACTGAGACAGCTCAAGATAACTTGATACTATAAGTATGTGCAGCTGTTTAGCAAGACAATTTTGTTCATATCAGCTCCATTCAAAACAAAGGAAAAAACAAAAATTCACAAGTAAAAATAATTAGATAATTATTTTAGGTTCATTATTACAACCACTAGAGGGTAATTAGAATAACCTACAAATTAATTTTATCTTTCTTTCTTTCTCTGATTCTCTTATCATCAGTTTGTACTAGAAGGCACGGCTCAGGTTATAACTCTGTTTTCCTTAAAATATTTATTTACTATTCTTAACAATAATTGCCTTTGCAGACTTTTTTGTATCATAGCTCCTGAATTTTAATCTTCTAACAGAACTCTTCTTCTTACACTTCTAAGACAACCATGGATTCCTCTCAATTTTTTTCTGGTTATAATTACAAATTCACCAGCTCTCCTACCAATGCATTTGCTTTCATTTCTCCATGCTATTTTCATGGGCCTCAAAATTCTCTCTGAAGTTGCACAGAAGCAGGGAATATATAGAACACGAGATACAATATTAAGCACATTCACCAAAGTGCAACAAGATATTTCAAACAAGTAAGTGCACTTCTCCTCCTGAATACACTTAGAAAATCTAACTGCAACTTTGTTACCTAGAAATGCCTTGCTTTACTCCAAGATTCATAGTGGGACAGGCTATTTCACCTCTCAATTTGGAGTGAAATACTCTAAAAAGGAAAATTTACCAAAAGCTCAGCAGTTATCATATTTTGCATTAATCAATTGCACAGCAAGACTTTACACAAGTGATTGACAAATATATCCAATTATATTGACCTAAGTACAAGATAGTGTACAAACTAGGAATCCTTTAAAGAAAACATGACTCTATACTTTAAAAAAATATATTTTATAGTGCCAATAATCAAGGCAGTAGGAAATGGACACTTAGCCATCCCCACAACCCCCCACCCCAAGTTGCCTCACATATTTAGATATTTAAGGGAAGGCTTTATCCAGGTATTTTTTTCTATGTTAGTTGAAATCACTTAATATGGAATTTTTATCCCCCCAAGTGCTACAAGAGGAAGCTGAATGAGTAAAGATTTTAATGAAATGTGGGGATTTGATACTCTTATCCTGAAGGAAGTGTTTAGATGCAAAAAGTGCAGGAAATATAATTCCCAATCTGGGAACTAACATCAACATCATTCTATACTTTTGAATTCTGTGGACCAGCACATACTCTTAAACAATAGTCAATATCTCACATGCTGACATTGGCATTTTAGTTTCTTATTGCATGTGTATACCTAGATAAAAGTTATATGGTCATATTCTATGCTCTTTTTTGTAAAGAATAGAAGAAGAACATTAAGTTTGTAAAATGATGTACTCAAAAGTACATGCTTTATTAACTTGCTTCAGTTGCTTGTACAACCTTAATTTGACCTCCTTGTGCCTATGCATAGATATCATCTTTAATTGCACTGTCACATCCAATTTTTCCACAGACTCCCTACTCAGAGAATCAACATGGGTGCCCATTCACTGTGAGGTTCTGAATCTTATTTACTGCACAGTAAACCCTGATCAGAAAACAGAATTATTAATTTCTTTGACACCTATTATTAAATTCTTCAAATACTTCACAAAAGTTGAATTAATAGATTTAAATTCAATCAAATATAATATCTTCAAAATATTAGTAAGTATTCTTATCCCTATTTTACAAGAGGGAAATTAAAGCATAGGCCAGTCAAGGCTAAAAGTACCCACAAATACTAGATATTAGATACCTAGAACCTTATTTTTCAGAGTACTTCACAGTTTGTAGTGCCTTATGTTTAAAACACAGCTTCCACTGATTTCAAGAGAACATACAGACATTCAGGGATGTTAAGAGGAAATTAGATTGAGTTAAAAATGGCCACCCAATCTAAGTTAAGTCAGGATGGGGATGCCTAGGGGGGGCAAGCAGGGTCTGGGGGATGGCTTGGGAGTTCAGGGGGCAAAGCAAAGTCTGTGAGGGAGGATCATGGGGTAAACAGGGTCTACAGGTAGGTTGGGGGATCAGAGGGGGCTAGCAGGGTCTATGACAGGGGTTGGTGAGGTCTGGGAGTGTTGGCAGGGTCAAAGGGGCAAGCAGAGTCTGTGCAGAGGTTGGGTTCAGGGGGGCAAACATGGTCAATAGGGGGTTGGGAGGACTGGGGCAGGCTAATGGTGTCCTAAAGGGGGTTGGTGGAGTCTGGGAGGGTTTGGTGGGATCAGAAGAGTTTGTGAGGTCTGAAGGGGGATTAGGATGGGCCGACAAAGTGGGGACGTGGTCAGGAAGGCCAACCATACCTTGTCGTGCATCCACAGATGCATCTCAAGCAGGTCCAAGGAGGTGATCCTCCCCCTCTATGCAACACTGGTCAGGCAGCAGCTAGAGTACTGCGTCCAGTTCTGAGCACCACACTTCAGGAGGGATGTGGCCAATATGGAGAGGGTCTAAAGGAGGGCCACCCGCCGCATGATCAGGGGTCAGCAGGGCAGGCCCTATGAGGAGAGGCTGAGGGACCTGAACCTGTTCAGCCTCCAAAAGAGAAGGGTTAGAGGGGATCTAGTGGCAGTCTACAAACTAGTCAAGGGGGACCAGCAGGCATTGGGAGAGTCCCTGTTCCCCTGAGCACTCCTGGGAGTTACAAGAAACAACGGACACAAGCTAGCAGAGGGTAGTTTCAGGCTAGATATTAGGAGATGCTATTTCACTGTCAGGGTGGCTAGGACCTGGAACCAACTTCCAAAAGAAGTGGTGCTGGCTCCTACCCTGGGGGTCTTTAAAAAAAGGCTGGACAAATATCTGGCCGGGGCCGTTTGACCCCAGTACTCTTTCCTGCCATGGCAGGGGGGCGGACTAGATGATCTCCTCAGGTCCCTTCTGACCCTACCAACTATGAAACTATGATGGATCAGATGAACAACCCCCTCTCAGATTCTTCCCACCCGACCCTGACTTACTTCCATTGGTTTCCAGCACTGGCAAATGCCAGTAAAACCATCACCAGGAATGGCTTATGGGATGAGGAGTTTGGTGGGATTGGGAAGGAGGGGCAGGATGGTTCACAGAGGAGGGGTGGCCATCTGAGGGTGTGGGGAGGTACCAGGAGGCTATAAATAGCCCAGTGCTGGGGGTGGATAGGAAAAATGAAGCCCCAGGGCTGGGGACAGTGGCTGGACTTTCCCATCCCTGGGGTTGTGCTGGGAACTGTATAGAAGTTCATTTAAATCAGTCTTGCTAGACCTGGTCTAGCTTAGACTACATTTGAGGTACAGTTAACTTAGATCTGCTTGGCCATTTTTGGAGTGATCTAACCTTCCTGAACTTCTATATTGTTCACACTTAGATTGACCTAACTAAGGATCTAAGTGTAAGGTCTACATCTGTGTGAACTAAGTTAAACTGGGTGGCCATTTTAATGCGACCTAACCTCCCCAAACATTTGTATTTACCCCAGACGTGCAATCTTAAATTGGGTATCCAGAACACAAGGAATGAGTGACCTGTCATGAAAGGTCTGGTTAAATAACTTGCCTAGCATTACGTAGAACTTTGCAGCAAAGACAAGCCAGGATCCAATCCTCCAGGGCCCAATTATATTGACTTAACAATGAGACCATCCTTTGTCTTCCTGAACTCTCCTGTCTCATTCACCTAACACCTTCCAGCTACTGTAACAAATGAAACAGGCGTTCTACAGACAAGAATCTCCTCCTGTACCGAACAAGACAGATTCCTTGAACAGCTGTGTGAATGAGTCAAAGGGGAAAATAATATGTGAGGATGTAATTAAAGACTCATGTACACTTATAATGCATATTTAAAGAGGGCTGAATTAAAGATAACATGCAGAAACCTAAATTCTGGCATTTGCTACTTTTGGATTATTTTTACTTAATAATATTCTTTTAACACTTTTGTTTGTAATTACTTCAGAAGGGAGGAAGGACTTTGACTTTTTAGCTACTTTATTCAGGGGTTCAGGGTACAAAAAGCTGGCCCATCCAGGTCCAATATACAAAGCAAAGACAAACAAATTACCGTCAAACCAAGAGCACCATGCCATTACATTCATAACATCACACAGTGACAGATACCTTCGCAGTATTACACATCATGCCTAACATGCCATTATGTGGTCAGGACACCAGCCACATGGTCGTACAGACCAAAGCCCTCTATACACAAATTATTCCTACCCTGCTGTATCCAATCATACATGTGACAAAACCTTCAACTTCCCCCACAGAGAAAAAAAGGAAAAAACAGCCTGGTGAGGGCCCAGGGTCCACCAACAAGGCTGCCCAGTTGCCCAGACCGGTCATGACATCAGGGTGCATATTGAAGACAGCTGTCCTCCATGTGCCACAGTGCTCCCTCAAGGGCCCAGCTTGCCTCAAAGGTGGGCACCACCCACCAAAGCACAGCATGCTCAAACTCCAGCAAGAGGTGTGCCCACACCAGGAGGCTGAAAAGCCACAGGACATCATCTGAGCCAGTTCTGGCAAGCCAGTTGCAGCAGCTCTTGAGGACAGTTGGGTCAAAGTGGAATGCAACTGGGTCAAAGTAGGACACAAATGTGCCAGTGGCTAGGATGCCATGCAGCAACTGCCACTGCAACTTGTCAGTCTTTTTGGTGGTTGGCAGCCTATAAAATGTGCACCAAGCTGGGTGGGCCGGTGGGGAATCTGGTAGCCCCAGGTGCCATCACCATGGTGTACCAGGGTGGCCCACCAGCATTTGGGCATGGCAGATGTGAACCATTCAGGTGTAAAGTCTTCTACAACAGAGAAGCAAAGGGGCAACCCCTGTCACTGTTGGGAGGCACAGGGAGCATAAGCAGGGTGCCAGGCCCACCAGCCAGCTCACTGGCCACAGCTGGGGCAACTAGAAGCATGGGAAAAGCCTCACTTGGGCCATCTGCAGTGCGGGGGACCTGGCATGCCCAGAGATGGACATCCAGGGTGGCTACTGCTTCCAGTGGGAGGCTATCCTCAATGTCATGCAGGAGATGTCTCATGCTGTGGATGGTGCACATGCCTAGCTGTGTGATCAGGGCCTCAGGTGAGAGCCAGGCTGACCAAGCAGAATCAAGGAGATGGACCAGGTGGAGGACACGTGCCTGGATGAGGGCAGTTGTGAGGCTGGTGGAGGCCAGGCTCAGCATGGGGTGCCTCAGGGCTGGGTTCTGCACCAGGGGCTTCCTCACCAGCTGTGGGAAATGTGGGTGCCAGGCCCAGGGATGGAGGTGGAAGATGGCCTGCCAGGCTCATAACACACCATGATAGAAGGCCAGAAGCACCGCCCAGTTCAGGAGTGTGAGGTCCAGCAGGAAGAGTTCCCAGTTGAAGCTGAGGGCCCCCACCCTCTGCAGGAACTGGAACACCAGTTTTTGCCAGAGTAGGCACTCCTCACCATAGAGGAGTCTCTGAAGGGCTTGCAGACAGAAGGCAGCCACCTTGCTCACCAGGTCGACCAGGCTCTGGCTCTACTTGACAACAGGTAGGTAAAGGATAGCTTGTGGGAGCCAGTGGCACCCATCCCAGAAAAAAATCTATCAGGAGGTGCTGGAGCCCAAGGAGGGTCCAGAAGGCTTTGTAAAATTCCATGGGCAGTCCGTCAAGGCCTGGGGCCCTGCCCGAGGCAAGCCCTCCCACAGCAGCCTCAAGCTCTGCCAGGGAGAGTCCACGCTCCAGGGCCTCAACCTGCAAAGCGCAGAGGCATGGCAGGTCCTTATGCATCTGCTGAGCAGCATCCGGACAAATGGGGTCAGCTGCAAACAAGTCCCGATAGAAGGCGAAGGTATTCCCCTGCACTTCTCCTGGGTATGTGAGTAGCCGTCCCTCTGGGGTCTTGAGATGGTCCAATGTCTTTGCCACAGCCTGCCACCTCTCCAGGCCAAAGAAGCCAGTCAGGGCATTGACCTCTGCCAGCTCCTGGCAGCAGGCACGTACCCTCGCACTGTGGGCCACGCCCTCTGCCAGCTCCCACAGGCAATTCTTGCAGGACCAGAGGCTCTTGAGGAGTGCTGCATCATTGCCTGTGCAAAGCAGGGCTGCCTCAAGCTCCGCCATATCCTCCTCCAGCTCCTGGGTGCGGCGGTGGATCTCGCTTGCTGACAGCTTGGAATACTGCTAGCAGAATGCCCGAATCTGAATCATCCCCATGTCCCACCACAGCCACCAGGAGGAGGAGTCTGCTCACGCAGCCTCCCAGCTCCTCCAGAGGTCCCTGAAGTCCCTGACGTGGGTGTCCTGTTGTTAAGGCACCAGTAAGGGACCCGTGTGCGTGCTCTGCCAGGCAGGTTTAGTTCACAGCAGACCAGGGCATGGTTCAAGATGCCTGATGGGATGATGCGGCTGCTGCACAGTAACGGCAGATGGTGCTGGGTGATGTAGAGGTGGTGGAGGAGGGCCATGGCAATCCCACTGGCACTCATCTTTGCCCAGGTATATTGGTGCACGTCAGCATGGAGGACCCACCAGGCATCGATGAGATCCACTGCCTCCAGCACGGTCTGCAGCTTGTGGGCTGAAAGGCAGGCACAGCTCTGGTCCCATTTGGTCTAGCAGCACATCAACAGTGCAATTGAAATCCCTGCCCATGAGGAGCAGGTCATTCTCACTGGTGTCACGCAGTAGGTCACCCAGGGTCTCTAAAAAGGCTACCCTCTCTCTCCCCTTGGTGGGCATGTAGACGTTGATAAGGAGCAAGCTCTGGTGTGCCAGGGTGATGTGGACAGTCAACAGCTGGCCAGGGATTACCTCTCATGCCACCACCAAATTGTACTGCAGCTGCAATGAGAGGAGGGTAGCCACTCCTACACTGAGGTTGGTGCCGTGGCTTAGAAACAAGTGGCCTCTCCAGGCAGCATCCCCATCAGCTTGAACATGCATGTCACTGTGCATCTCCTGGAGGAAGGAGATCACTAGCAGCTTCTGCCGCAAACCCTCCAGGATGGCTGTCCACTTCACTGGGTCCCTGCAGCTGTTGGTGTTCAGCGAGGCAATTGTGGTAACCACCATAAGCAGGAGAATAGAGATGAAGGATAGGCAGGGTATAGGCAGGAAAGGAGGTGACAGAGAAGGGCAAAATCACAGAGACAGGGGAAGGCCTATCCTTGCCCTACCCTATTCCATGGACCCACCTCAGCCCCACACCTCCCTCACCTGGGTCACCAGCTTCTCAAGCCGGAATGCATGTTGACATGTGCCCAGGTCCCGGTGCATGAGCCATGTCACTGGTGGTGCGGAAAAACTGCATGGGGTCCAGGCACCATTGCCAGATACTTTCTGCCATGTTCCAATGGCCCTTGATCTGCTTTAAGAGGTCAAGGAAGCCTCCATAGCTGGGGGCCACCCAGGGCGGGTTCTCCAGCAGGAGCTGGATGTTGCCGACTGAGAACCAGCAGGGCTTCACTCTGGGAGGGGACCTACCAGTGAGGCCATTGAAAGTGCCCTCAATGGCTAGGCTCCCTAGCAGACCCCCCTCAGTATCTGGGTCAAGGACCGTCTCCAGGAGATCGATCCCCATCTGCTTTAGGGGGCAAATGTCATCTTGCTCTTGGGGTCACTTGCAGTGCCTGGAGAGCAGGCACTCCATCTCCTCCTCCTCAGCCTCAGTGAGCAGGGGAGCAGGTGTGGGGTGGCAAGCCACTCTGCTGTCTCCTGCACCTGATGCTGGGGAGGCAGGCACTTTCTCCCTGCCCTGCCACTCACAAGTCACACAAACTGGGATGGGGGCGAAGGGTTGCCAGATATCTCTAGGACACCCTCAGTCATGTCCTGAGGTGGCAGGGTTTCTGGGGGGGGGCAGGCAGGGTGTGGTCAGGTTCCCTGGCTACATTTTCCCTGGCGCTGTCAGAGGCAGGCCCCAAAGGGGCAGGGGCTCCTTTAGAAGCTCCCTTTTTCCTCTTGCTCTTAGCTTTCTTGGGAGCAGGTGGCACCTCCCACAAAGGGGGCGGGGCAGGCTGCTTGGGGTTTGCCACCTCCGGGTCCACCACCTCGACTCAGGCAGGGGTGGAGGGAGGTGGAGAGGAAGTCTCATTTGTTCCAACTGATGGGGCTCTAGCGCCTAAAACACTACCCACCCTAGGTGGAACTGGGACAGGGGGGACTGGGAGGATGTCCCAACCCCTCCACCAGGTGAAACCCCTGCACTGGGGGCCCAGCCCCATCAGGTGGGGTGAGGGAGGCTGAGAGGGGGCCACAGTCACCTCACCCAGTGGGGCACCAGCGCTCGGGACACCAGCTGTCCCAGAGGGGACTGGGGCAGGAGGGGGCTGGAAGGAGTCCCCATCCCCTCCATTGGGCAGGGCATTAGCCCTGAAAGGGTTGGGAGGAACCTGGGAGGACATCTCAGCCCTCCCCCCCCCCCCCGGAGGCATGCTCATGCCAGAGAGGTCGATCCCTCCGGATGGAGCAGGGGTGGAGTGGGGCTTGGCGGCGCCCCCAACCCCACCCTTTGATAAGGCTCCCACACCAAAGATGGATGCCCCATCCCCCTGTGTGGGTGCAGCAGCCGGTGCCCCAGCTGACTGACCCAGTGAGCACTGGGCAGCCAGGTGGGAGCTGCCACTGCAGCAGTAGCATGCATTCTTGCCCTGGAAGAAGTAGACCACATAGGGCCTCCCATCCACTGCAAAGGTCATGGAGAGAGGCAGGATCTGGGTGCCACCCATGAGAAGCCTGAATGTCTGCCTCTGAAAGGACAGAACGTGCCTGAGCCTGGGGTCCCTGCTCCCCATGGTCAGCCTGCATCAGGGGCTAGTGAGGACAACATAGCACTCGGTGCTTTGGTGAGGCCCCAGTATGGCAGGTGTGGGGGGATGTTGGAGGCTACCACCTGCACTGCCAGGGTCTCCAGGGGCGTAACCAAGTAGTGGACGCCCGAGATCTCCAGCCCCACTGCACACACCTCCCTCACCAGGCTGGGAGAGCTCAAGTATATGATGGGCACTGAGTTTACCCAGGAGGTGTACTGGATGCTCCAGCATTCCATCAGGTCTGCCAGAGCTCTGGCGCAGGCCTCCACCCTGATGTGAAGAGGGGTGTGCACCCGCAGGCCATGGCTGAGGGCAAGGTCCACAGAGACATCCCCTTGCCAAATGCCCTGGCTGCTGACAGCCATCCTGGGCAGAAGAGGGCTAACTCTCCTATAGGGGCTGTTAAAGGGGGAAAAAAGGCCTCAGACTGAAGCTAGAGACTGGGAGGGGGCAGAAACAGCCCCAAAATTGGCCTTAGGGGGAGCAGAACAACCCTTCAGGGGCTGAAGCCAAGCCCAAAGGCAGAAGGAGGTAGCAGAGGCCAGGGTAAATGGCTCTGGAGGAGGATAGCAGCATGAATCAACGGTAGAGCACAGGCAGGGGTGGGGGAGGGGCAGAGGCAAACGAGAATGACAGAGGCCAGGGGGAAAAGCTCAGAAAGCAGGGAAAAGGGGCAGAGAGGGGGGTCCCCAAGCACAGCCTGGGGGGAGGCAAGGTTTAGGGGGGTGGGGAGGGGAATATGGTGGGCAGGGAGAGGCGGGGGGAATGTTCACAAGGGACCTGAGATGGAGAAGCTCAGAAGGGCTTCACCTGTCAGCAGCCATTTTGAAAGAAAGAAAGAAAAACAGTAAGAGAGAAGCTGTGATATAGACAAATGCAACTTGCAGATGGAGAAACCGGATGTAGAAGGGGGAGGGGACAGAGAACAGAGAAAAAGAAGAAAGAACACAATGGAAATGCAAGAAAAAAAATCAGAAAGGGAGGTAGACAGAAGCAAGAGACCTTTAGACAGGTGGGAGTCAGAAAAGAAAAGAGATAGGAAGCCAGGGAGTCTTATGCTCAGGATCACCCCACACAGCTCCAAGCGAGCCTGGTTTGAAGCATCCAAAGTGGAAGGACAGATTCTATCACATGGTATCCCATTGACAAGTAAGTTGGTCACACGCAGAGATGGAATCTTTAGATCCCCCACACAGTTCTCTATTATTTGACCTAATTAAATAATTGGCAGAAAAAGTGAATGGACAGTAGATGAGGTGTGATTTCATACATATTTGCTGGTATCAGAGGAATGGTAAGACTCAAGATTCTTTGATTATATTCCAGGTTCTGTACAGGAATGTGCTTTAGTGAACACAGACTCTCCTAATTATGGATCTTTCTGTCCTAAACAATTCATCCCTCTGTAGTCTTACCAAATCCCCACTCTTGATACTTCAGCTTAACCCATATCCCAACCAGTCAGTCCCTTTTTATTTTCCTTAGGTTTTTCACTGCACACCCAGCCTTCTTCTACTTAACATTGTAGTCTTACCCTTCCAGATGTCTCTGCCCACATACTAATCTTCCTTTTGAGAGTTCTGAAATGCAGACAGAAGTGCAGCTCTGATGTAACTGAAAACACTTTTCAGGAAGTGTTCTGAGTTACAATGATTCCCCAGAATAAACAGAAGTTCACTATTGCTTCCAGGGCAGAAAGGAATCTAGCTGCTGGCTGTGGGCCTGCAGCCAGTTTTCCCTAGCAATGGCCCCTCCTCCCTGTGAGATTGTGCTGTTTTCAGAATGGGAGGGGGGAAAGGGAGCAAAGGCAGCTTGTTCTAGGGGTTCCCCAGCCAGTGCTGAAGGGTGGAGTAGGTCAACTGAAAGTCCCACACCTCAAAGGGGCTCCAATACACCTGCCCCACTCTCCAGCAGGGGCTGAAAAAAAACCCAGAACAAAAAACTCCATTCCCTTTACACCTGCTCATTCTGAAAACAGTGATAGGCTGGCAGGCAGTGCAGGGACATGTTACAGAAGATGCTGTTTTGAAATGTCTTCATCTGAACCCTTATGAGGGTTCATATTTTCACCCAATCAGCTATTTTTGAAGCTGTCTGCAGTGTGCACTTTTGTTTGGTCACAGATACAAACCACTTTCTGGCACCAGATTAGGCAAAAATTGTCACTTCTGTCTGTGCCCCTGGAATCTTTACAAAGCAACTCCAGGTCTCCCTACCTCATTCCCAGTCTCTTTGTCCAAACAGTTTCAATTTCAGTTTGTCCCCTCTGCTTTTTATCCAACTGACCCAGGAAATATACTTGCTAAATTCTAAGAAATTCAAATGAAAACAATGTTGGGGGGTGGGGACAACCTGAGGGAGATGGGGACAAAAGGTTGTGCAAGGGACATCATTTGTTAAATTTCACAGTCCTTGCACCCACATAGATGGGACATACCAGTTGCTCAAAGGGCAGATTGCCAACCTTTTTTTAAAAAAAGAAAAAAATGTGGGCAAAGCATTTTCTGTGGTTTTGTTCTCTGAAACAAACTATTTGGGCTGAAAACAATATATATATAAACAAATTGAAGGAAAACACCCAGCTTAGAAGATTTCAACCCACACAGTAATAAATGGGAACAAATTATAAATAATTTGAAACGGTGTTATGAACAGGATCCTGCCCATGTATAATATACAGTTAGTATATTATACAGGTTTTCTAAACTAGTGTCTGAATTATGATGATCTTATGCAATTAAATTCTGCATATCCTACTGTGAATAGTATAGCACCAGTAGATCAAAAAATAACTTGCTTTTCTTAGCAGTAGCATTTTTTATATAGGAAAGGCTCCTTTCAGGCTATTTAGAATTTATACCTCTATGTAATGATTCATGCTAAGATAAACCATGTGGTATTAGATATGTTTAGACATAACTTTTACTTTTATATACTTTTTAGAATACATGAAAAAATATTTTAAACTTTGATGGTCAATTCTTTTGGCAAATTCAATGTAATTTGCATGGTGGAATCTGGGTTCTTCTCTTGAGTGCTCAGGAATACTTCATGTAAAGAGCGATGATGAAACCGCAGATCTGCAATAGTTTTAGGCAGTGAAATGCAAATGAAGTTTGCACAGCAAGGTATTCAGCCTCTCTCTTTTGGCGTAAAGAGTTTAGTAGGCTTGCAGATTTCATCCTGAGTGATGGTTCACTGATGTTTTACAGTATTAGTTCTCTTTCATATCCAATTCCAAATATACTGCGCAAAGGTTAACATACAGAACATATAGTCCCTTTCATTAGATAGCTACTAAGGACTATGAGACTTTGGGGGCAGGGGTATCCAAATCTTGAGTGCTGTTCTCTTTAGAGATGCTATGATCCTATCAACTAGTACTGTGTGGGACCAGGGCATGGGTAGTCTTGCCTAGTGGTTAGACACCTGAAGCACAGGTGCAGTCTAGGCTGGCTTCCTAGGAGCTCGGGGTATGGAGGGGTTTGGTGCTAGAACTGGAACTGGGAGCCATAACCAAAGTCAAAAGCAAGAACTTTCACCTTTGCCCAGACAAGAATACTACTTCAGACTGGGTCTGGTTTTTGAGGGCCTGTTGCCTGTGGCTTCAGGGGTTTGATGCCCTGATTGCCTCACTCAGCCCAGTTGGGACCAGGACATTGCTCTGGGCTTGCTGTAAGTGGCACTGTAGGGAATGAATTGTCCTTATCTTCTGTTTAAGACCGTGCTGTTGTTTCAGATTGTTACATTACAGATGCTTATTGTTATCATTCCTGTTACACTCTGCTTCTATACAATCAAAACCCCTTTTCAACATCATTAACAATTTGAGATTTATGGGGAATAAAGACTTATTTCTGCCTTCCCTTGTGACTAACTGTATTTGTCATGTCAGATCCTACACTCCTGAGTCACTGAGACGTGCGACGTAGAAGAGCATCATCATAGATGGATCCAGCTCTAGCTTGATTAGCATTCTCAGAGTGCCTATATCCTTAATTCCTAGGCACTGGAAATGTGTTTAAAAAAACCCAGTGGGAGCTCCTTACTGCATATTGATGGCCTTATCCTATTCCAGGTATAAAAGAAGGTCATACTTTAAAAAAAAAAAAAGTTACTTTTTCATCCTACTCTAAGTCTAACGGAACCCAGATTTTTGATGAGAGTATGAGGTTTTCCTCCTCCTTATAATGTCTTAACATGATGTGAACATAGGGAAGTTGAACTCTTCCCAACTTCTTTCAGTAACATCTCTAGAAGATAAGACTACATGTTGGGTTCTAATAAACACAACATATCAGATGATCACTAGCTACCTTGATAGGTTCCTGAAGATATGTAGCCAGATATCATACACCTAAAGAAAGCTTTACAAATAAGAATCAGAACCTTGGAGCAGATCTTGTAGTGCATGAGGATGTGCAGTTTGCCAAGCAGTGCTGTAAAAAGTTTTACTGAGGCCATTCCACAATGTGATAATTCAATAAAAATTCAGCATATGATTAAATTATGCTTCCCCCAGCTTCATTATATATACAGAAAGAACAACTGATAATTTACAAATGTTAAGACATTCAGCTTCTTGTGAGATAGATAAGAAACATTACAAAACTTTAATAGAGGGTACACTGAAAACTTGGAAGTGATGACTTTAAAAATCTTGCAATTAATGCAAAAAAATAGGCACTGAAACATTGGAATGCTATTTCCCAGTTTCCTGCTTTGACCACCAAAATGTACTGCTTCTCAAGGGTGGAAGAAACGCAAGAATATATTGAAACAAGAATATTCTCGCTTTTTTTCAGAACTGGCTGGACCCTAAAATGAAATCTTCATGGCAAGGCCAGAAACTCTGGAGCACTGAGAATCTTGTTTCCCTACATGTTTTTCTCTTCCTGGCACCGGGATTACGGTCCCTATTTCTTCTTTCAGTGATTTTTTTAATTTGCTGGAGATTTTATAATTTTGTAGGCAAGGACTTTGGCCAAGAAATGGAATGGCTAGTACTCATTCCACTCACTTCTACCGTTAGTGAAATCAAAGCATACAGCAATGGGACAATGGAGGAAGAGAAGCAGAAACCCGCATATTTAAATATAAATATGAATTGTAAAATGTGTTAGGTGCAACAAGAAGATGGATCACTATTTAAAGCACTAGTCTGCCACTTGAGAGACCCCAGTTTCCATTCCTACCTCCGTCTTGGGCAAGTTACTTGTTCTTTTTCTTCCATCTCTAACATGAGAAGTAGTGCTTAAAGGGATGTTGTGACAATTAATGCATTTAGGATAGTGAGGTGTAATAAGGGACAACAGGACAAAGGCAGGTAAAGGTACCAAGATAAACAGAGAGTCTCTTTTTATTTATTTGGTAAAGTGCTACTTTGTTCCCCTAAGTAAATAAATCATAATCTGAACTAAGATTAACCCCTCAGTCTTGCAAATTCTCCAACATCAACAAGATCTGATACCTTTGATACCAAGTCTACAACATTTTGCCAACAAAGCTAAATTGGGGTGTCATCATTTTTGCACCATATTGCTGATAGAACAACACTGTCCAAATCTCTGGTGCAGATGCAGCTAGAGAAAAAGGGGGGATCTTTTTTAGCTTAGCATCTGTAGTTTGAAAAGGTGGTACAGCTATACTGTTGACACAGGCTGTGTTTACACTTGGGGACTTCATCAGCATAGCTATGACAACAAAGCAATAGTAACAAATATTCCGTAGTATAGACAAGCTGTAAGACACATAAGAGAGTTGATCTTGAATGGCTTTAAAATGAGCTCTTGAGACGTGTAATTCTCTCCAATGATGTGCACAGGAGATGCATGGAAAACCACTCAGCCATTTCTGAATCCTTATTCATAATTGTGTTATAGTATTACTATTTAATGGAGTATTTTTTTAAAGAGTTTATAAGGCCAAGTACAAATTTTCAACAAGCCCCTGGCAGAAGTGCTCTATCCTGCTTTGCTTGAAGTGCTGTTAGATTGCAAATAAACTGAAGAGATGTTTGGCTTAGAGTCAATGATAGCTAAGGGGGGCAGGGCTGGCCTGACAATCAAACTCCACCCAAGACTAGAGCACAGCCCTGCGGGACATTGCCTGGGATGGCGGTAGAATGCAACCTAACAAGAAGCAAAATGGGATGTGGTACAGATGTTCAAAAAAGTGGTCTAACAGAAAGCACATCCATTGAGGTTTAACTTAGAGTGTGATGCACAATTTTTAAAGTGCTCTATTAACCATGAACCTCTGTTCAACTATGTCTCTAGAGTGCTTTCTGCATGCTTAAAGTGTGAAAGATGTAACATCTGTACCTAGCTTTAGCGTCTACTCCAGTACTGTAGCAAGGGTGAAGGGGGGGAGTGGGGAGAGTGATGGGGCAGGGGGGTGAGTGAGGCAACTGCCCCGGGCACCAAAGTGAAGGGGCACCAACATGCGCTACCCAGATAGGGTGAGGCATGGGATGGAGCCTCAAGCAGCTTGTTTGCAGCGGGGATGGGGGAAGGGCAGCTCTCACTGCTATATGCACTCCTGGGCAAGCATGGGGGGGCATGTGCCCCGCCCAGATCTGTGAGTGGGGTGAGAGTGGGCTGCCACTGCAGGCTTTGCTCTGGGCTCCAAACTTCCTTGCCACGGTACTGGTCTATTCCATGCATATCAGAGAATATTTAACAGCCACAATAGCTCAAGATGAATTGTTACCTTTCTCCTAATGCCAGCACCACTTTAGCAGTCAACCCACCTTTTTACCCTTTTCCTAGGCAGCGAAGGCTTTCTGAAAAAAAGTTCCATATCCTAGTAGATGGTCTGGACTAACCTAGCCAGATCATCTAAGCCCTTTGACTTTATTAAACCATTTTTAAGTGTCAGGTTTGACCTTTTATTATATTACAAGTGTTGTAGTCTTGGATCTTCTCCTTGGACGATCCATGCTGCTTGTTAGAGCTATTAATTTATTTTCTCTATGGTATTCATTTTTTTGGTGCAGATTAATCAGGAAAACTACTTTGAGACATTAATTCAAGCAATAAGTGTTCTTATTCTATTACAGCTGACACATGCAATAAGCACTGGCACATGACCAAAACATTTAGTTGAATCAATATCAAATAGAAGGATTCAAAATTTAAATGCCGAGATTTTACCTGGTTATTATTATTGATTTCCTATTGATGGCGTTTCCATTTGAATACACTTTTTTGTGAATTATAAAGACCTCTAATCTCTTATCTTCAGGCCAACTTCTGTTACTTAGAATTATTTACAGGCTTCCTTCTGTTACCTAGAATTATGTTTCTAGCAAGGGGGAAATAGTTTCTTCACAATCTGACAAAAATAAAAAATATGGAATTCAGCAACTGAAATTAAACTTCCAGTATAAGTGAAATAGCTAATCTTGTGATGCATATTATAGAAGTATAATATATAAATATATTTTTAAAAATATTTGCATTGATTATATTTTATCCACTTTTTCAATGAGAAATATTTAAATAAAAATAAGATTCTGGTAATACATTTTTACTCGCTTTCATTCTGTGCAGCATTTCTCTTAAAATATATCTGCTTAATGAAAGCACCATTAATTAATTTTAGTCTTGCATAGATTACTTGTTACATATTTTGAAGAATTAATACATGATTTTCTTTTACTGAGTATAGAATAAGAAATGTATATAGTAGGTTTTAAAATGATTAATGATACTGTAATTGAAGATTAGGCCCTGTAGGTACCATCAGGTTATTCAGTGCATGTAGTGTGCAAAGACCAGCTGGCAGGGATTACAGCAAATAAGTAGAATTAGTGGCATCTTGTTCCTTTTTGACTCCCCCCCCCCCCAAAAAAAAAAAAATTCCATGTTTAAACATGCTGATCTTTCTATAAAGCTCTCTGTGCACTAAAATGAAAGTTCATCTAATGCAAAATATGAATACAAAACATGTGAATTAGTGTTCAGCTCAAGTACCTCATATAGAGATGTTTCATTTATTTTCCTCCCCCCTTTCAATGGAGTGGCAGAAGATTTAACTCTAGACATTACTACAGTCTAAAAAGGAGTTACTGACTCAAGGATACAGGTTCTGACTCTCAATTGCATTTCACCTGGCACTGTAGGACTCAGAAATCCTTCTTTTCCCTTTCAGTCAACCCATTTCTCCCTTTTGAATGTAGCTCAGTATCTCTTCGTCTCCCCACTATGCATAAATAAACACACACACACACACACAAATTGAGTGAGGTTCTTTCCATAGCTTTTTAAAGGGTGTCAAAAAACTTTGGCCACATGCACCCATACCCTTCCTACTTCCTGAGCCATGCTAGGCTCCATTTCAAATCATCTACTAAGGGATAAGATCAGATAAAACACTACCAACAGCCTCTCTCATAATATGACATTCTTCAACCTTTAAATGCTTTGATATTCCAGTTTATTCAGACAGACTCTTTTGAGATTTAGGTGTTTCTAGTACATCTAGCAGAACAGGCATATACTATCAGCTTGCTACCTAACCTCATGGAAAAGCTAAGGGGAGGACATTCTACTGAGGCACTGAAGTACACTGCCTAGCATCCTGTCTTATTTTATATGAATATTGATTTTCCTTGATAGCAACAATGCAATGTCCATTTGGTTCTCATGTAGGTTCTCCAGGTCAACATCAACTCCATAAGGAGAACAATGCAAAGCTAAGTAAGTTCTTCACAGCAATAAATCCAGCAGAGGTTGCTTCAGTAAGTTGAAATATGACACTGCAAAGGAAGTTGCAGAAATTTGTACTTTGCTGGCTGTGAAACACTTTAATGGCAGCAGCAGATGGGGTGAAAAACCTCTCATAACCAGTTATCATCAACTGTAGCTATTTGTAACAAGTTGGTGTCCTGGGGCTGGTAGAATCATTGGCCCACCCACTTGTCTCAGGGATAAACACCTGCCTACTTTTTTGTCCATGCTGTTGATGATACAGTTAAATGATGATAACAAGGCTGGAAGCTTCCTATTTAGTTGGCCTGATGTCAAGGGTCTATATGCACAGCTTTGACCTTCCCTATACTGTGTCCCATGCCTTGCAGATGGCATCCATGGTCTAATACCTGGCCTTAGCTTGTTTGGCCTCACCCAGCCTATAAACCTGTGCCCTCACACTGGGACCTGCACCCCAGAGTCTCGTGGGACTCTCACTCCCCACTGGAGTGCACAATCTCTGTGTCCTTACACTGGGCTCTCATTCAATCAATTGAGACTCCCAAGCCATACTTACTCAAGGCTCCCAGCCCTTACCACCTCAGGCACCATGCCTGGCTTGGGACCCTCTTTGTTCCCCTCACATCTCTACACTGAGGCCTCATCCTCTGCTCTACACTGAGCCTCACAGTCCCTTTATCCCCTTACCTGAGGAACCTCACATATAGCTCACTCAGCTTAGGGCCCCATACCCCTGGATCCTCACACCTAGCTCCTTAATGCAACCCAGGTCTCACAGTGAGCCTAGAGGCTGCCTCAGGTTCTTTCCTGACATGGGTCCTACTTCAGGACTCACTGTGAGCCTGGGCTCCTGCTTTGACTTTGGGGTGTGCTCCCCTAGCCTTTCCCTTCCACAGGGTCACCCACAAGGGAGCAGGGGCTGAGGCTTTCTGGTGCCCCATAATTGCCTTTCACTGGAGAGACACAGGTGTGGCATTTCCTAGATACTGCTCTGCCACCACCAGTCCCACCACACCATCTAACCCCAGTTGGGTGTAGTCTTAAGTCATATCCCAGGACCAGGACCCTCCAACCATCCCCATAGCTCCTACCCTGTACCTCCAAGATGTTATGAGGAGCAGCAGCTTCAGCCAGGTGGTGTTCTCCCAGCTGCTATCAACAGACTTCTGGCTATGCTGCTCAGGGCCCTGCTCTTATAATGAACAGCTGGGCCTTGTTCCAAATAAGGTAATTGGGCCTGATTGGGAGCGTAGCCACTTGCAAGCTTCTGGGCTGTCAGCTCATGTCCCTTTCAGTAACAGAGCACATCCTGTGCTCTGTTACACTATTCAATTAGTAAAAAGAAGTAAAGGCCAATTTGTAGATAAGTAAACCCAATATCCCATCCAATGTGGTAAAAAGAGCATTAAGCCACTTTAAAGGCCAATTTTGTGGTGTGTACAAATGGCCAGGTTTACACACACTGATTAGCAAATAGGAGGAAGTTTGTACTGTTTTCACGCATGCTATGCCTATTTTGTGGCTTAGGAGTGTGACAGCTGAAAAGTGTGCCTGTGTGATAAAGGTGCTTGCTGAAGGCCCTATGAAGATTATATCAAGTGTTTTTCTGTATTTGTTTAAATATTAAGCTATATGTTGTTGCTAAAAGCCTAATTAAAGTCTAAGATATAGTAAAGCCTTGTATAAAGTAAGGCCTAGTAAATTTAGCAAAGCCTTAAAGTAGTAAGGCCCTGTGGTGTAGTTAAAATGACCTTATCAAAGGATTGCAAGGCTTGTACTGCTATTGGTCAGTCTAAGGGCAGTTGAAGTAAGAGGAATCTGAGTGGTTGTACGTTATCAGTATCGGAAGTTTTAAATTGGCTGGAATATCTGGAAACCATTCAGAAGGAAGATACAGCTCTGTGAAAAGGATTAGTTAGCTGTTGCCTGGATCAGTGGGCCCATGGATCTCAAGGAGCCCAAGAACTGCATTCCAGGGTCCTTCCCGGTACCCTTTGGACAGTGCTGTTCAGGGACACCTGACTTTGCTGAACTTTGTGGAAAGAGAAGCTTGCTGTGTATCAGGCATCAGAGGGGACTGCTGATAAGTTGCCGATGTGAATTGCTTTTGTCTGTCATTGTTTGTTTTGTTACTACGTGTACTTGTGTTCTTGTTAAGCCAATAAATCTTTCTTACCTTTCTACCCCCGACCATACTCTCAATCCCGAACCCTCCGCAGGTGGCTGGGACATTAATTGGTGTCACAAACAGGATTGAGAGGCTCTGGTCTGGAGAGAAAGGGCAGAATGGAGGGAGTTGCATGGGCCCCATTAGTGGCTTTGCTTAAGGAGGTGACAGGGATGGAGAATCCTGGGTGGGATAAGGATAGGTTGAGACCTGCCTGGAGTAACCTGGGAACTGTACCCAATCATTGGGCTAGGTTTGCTACTGCTGCCTGGGTAAGCCTGAGAAGGGATGCCTGTCATGGCTGCTGGCAACAATGCCTGTGGTTAGGAGCTGAAGAGAATGCCCAGCTCCAGGAAGAGGTCACCGGGCTGAGTAAGGAGTTAAAGGATGTGAGCAATTCCAACAGTGTGGTGTGCAAGGCTGTGCGAGCTATGTAGAGCTGCTTGGAAACATTAGAACAGAAGACAGGAAAAATTATGATCCCACGCGTGGCCACTCCCCTCCAGAATAAAGTGCAATTAGCACAGGCTGTGAAGCGATCCTACCACAAGTGTCTGTATAGAGATAAACCAAAAGTTAAGCTCTGGGAAGATTAAAGGGAGGAGATTGATGTAGAGGAAGAGATTTATGATGAAGCTGGTGCTGAAACACCCCTGTATGTTCCTGCCCAGAGGGAGGAACCTAGCCAGGCCTTCCCCACCCTGAGGGAGAAAATCAGCCAAGTTTTTCCCATGGTGATAGCTCATTCAAGGCCGCAAAGAGAGAATCCCTGAACAGAGCTGCATTCTTTTACCTGTGCAGAGATTAAAAATATTCAAAGGCAGCAAAAGTCCAAGCCAGGAGAGCCAGTAATAAACTGGCTAGTTCAAATGTATAGTGAAGAAACATTTGCAATTTCAGTGAGTAGAGCCAAAGCTGCAAAAATGGTTCTGCGCCCTGAGCTCGAGTTAAATCAGTTTGCAGGAAGTGATGAAAATGTTACTTTGTTTTCTGCTGCGCTCCAAGCCACTGCAGCCAGTTATGGTAATATAGAAGAAGAGCTTAACCCTGCTTCTTGGGCATGGGCCAATTTAAAAGCGGCTGTCCGCTGCTTGTATTTATTATCACTAACTGAAATAATTCATACAGCGGTTTGGACTTGCACGCCAGATGCAGAAGTCGTGACAGCACCATTGTGGAAGAGGTTTTGCCAACAAGCACCAACAGAGTGTACCTCGGCCTTGTTGGCCTTGGAGCCAGAGT
This sequence comes from Alligator mississippiensis, assembly GCF_030867095.1. Lineage (NCBI taxonomy): Eukaryota > Metazoa > Chordata > Crocodylia > Alligatoridae > Alligator > Alligator mississippiensis. The sequence goes on from NC_081826.1 coordinate 107,234,711, forward strand.
CAGTGAATCACCCGGTAAAAGATGCGATCCAGCAATTAGTGCAGCTTCTACCCATTTTACAGAAGCCAAGGCTTACCAAGCCAACAAAAACTGCCAAGGCCATGGCAGTGGTCTCAGTGAAAAATAAATCCCCTGATCCCCCTAATTGTTGAGAAAAGCCGGAAAAGGCTGGCCCAAGACTCCACGAGCGAAAATGAGGAAAAACTTGTTAACTGTCTGTTTCAATAAAGTGCAAATCAATAGACTTCCCTCCAGTGTCTTGAGAGGGATCAGAGCTAAACACTGTACCAAAAAGGCAAGACCAAAAGCAGAGCCTTCTGTACCACCAACAGTGTCACCGGAGAGATTCTCTGCCCTTAAAGGAAAACTGTCAACATTTTCTCAGGCACATGCGGGGCTGCCAGCCTTTACCCTGCCTGATCACATGGCCTAGGGAGTCCAGCCAACCCAACCCCCAAAGAAAGGAGCCACAATGGGGGTAGTAGCAGGCCGAGGACCAGTATCTAAAGTTAATATTGGCCCCTTAATTCAGATACCTGTACAGATTCTATTAAGTAAAAGTGAAAAGTCAATTGATATGCTATTAGACATGAGTGCCCAAATTTGCATTTTAGATTCCACAAATTGAAGGGGGAGAAAGGAACCCCTTATCAAGTAATTGGAGTTGGAGGCACCAGACAACCAGGACATCTAGTCCGAGCAACCTTCGCGTTACCTAATGGCTCTAAGATAACAGCGGCCGCAGTAATACTTAAAGGGGGACCAAGCTTACTGGGACTTAATGTACTAAGAGGACAGCGGTTTTCCCTTGAACAAGAAAATTGGCAGTTTAGGTGTGCAGTGCCTCACCGAGAACCAGAAGAAATGGCTATAACAGCTGTAACTCGATGTAGCATGATCCCACTAACCCTGCCTCCCATCAAAAAAGTACACAGACACCAGTATTGAACTCTCCCCAAGGCCACCCAACCTATTCAGTGAATTACAAGCCAGCAGTTAAAAGATGAGACTACTATTTGAACCCACTCTCCATATAACAATCCAGCGTGGCCAGTGCGCAAGCCAAAGGGAGGGTGGCAATTGACTATTGACTTTTGAGCTTTGAATGCTAATACTGACCCCTTGACAGCTGCCATCCCATCACTACCAGCCTTGACAGAAAGCATCCAGTGTTATAAGCCTGCATGGATAGAATCCATTAGTATCAAAGACATGTTGCGATGCTATGTGTTTGTAGCTGTAGAAGTTGCCACAAGAATAATGTTCGCCTGCACCTCAGCGAGAGCTACAGCCCAGGACACTTGTGCAGCACTGAAAACTTTGCTAGCTGTGTATCCACCACCTATAAAACTACAGAGCGGTAATGGCCCTCACTTCCTCAATCATCTTGTGTATGACTGGAATGTGAAACATAGCATGTTATGGACATATCACAGCCCATACCATCTGCAGTCTAACAGATTGGTAAAGCAAGCCAATGGCATCCTCAAATGCAATTTGCAGATAGCTGCTGGCCTGGCTCTTAAAGACTGGGACTTGCACCTGAATTGAGCTATCAATTGGGCCAATAACTGACCCTGTCCAGGAGGTAGCCCCATGCAACAGGCCTTTGGATTGGGTGGTCCCCGCAAGCCAGCAGTAGAGCGACTTAGGGGTGGTGACCCGGAAAAGCTCCAGGCAGGAGATCATGTAGTAGTGAAGCATCCCCAAGTAGATAGATGGGAGGGGACACTATTAGCAAAAAGTATGCATAATACATGGTGGGTATTCAAGTCAGATTTATCTAATGGGAGCCAAGCTCCTTGTTGTCTTGTTCCCACAGATTGGATCTGTCCACAAGTGCAGCCATAACCATTTCTAATTGAGCCTGCCACTGAAAACGAGTCCTGATTTGTCACCAGTCTAAATTGACTGGCACCATGAAGTGGTGGACTGTTATGAATGTACTTTTTCTATTAATGTCTTATTGTGTTTCCTGGGTAGGGCGTGTCTACTATCCTTCTTATTACCCAGATATTAACGAACTTGCTCCTGAAGACCTCAAGGAGTGGCCTGACCCTGAAGAGCATCCCCCAGAAATGCGGTCAGATGGCCTTCACGTGGTCCAGCTGCTGTACCCATACTAAAAGAAACCCGCCACCCCAGAGCAAGTGAAGTCCTGGTCTCTAAGTAGAAGAAACAGAACAGTTGACTGGCAAGGTGGTAACTGTCAATGCACTTGTGGCACCAGTTATTATCTTGGGTTCATTCCCTACCTGAAGGCTGGAATGGCTAACTGTGGGAGGGGAGGTGATTGTTGTAGCTCTGCTCATTTGGGAGTTTGTTGTTACATACTTCCTGAGGGGAACCCCGTTGAGCTCAACATCCCTGAGTTTGTGTCCCCAGTAGTGCATTCTGCATCTGTTCAGCCTCTCGAGCCAGCACGTTTATGGGAGAATCTGCCCCCCACCCCATCCCCATGGCTGACAACACTCTCCAGTGATGGTGTGAGGCCCACCAGGTGGGAAAGTGCATTACAAGTTAGAACAAAGTTATTACATGGTTTGTAAATCATACCTACACAGAGGCATGGTGGAATGGTACCCACTTTAATACAACCAGAAGGAGGCTGTATCCGCAAGTCTCCACCACATATCCCCATCCTTTTATACCAGTGGGGTTCCTAAAGCAACTTAGTGCTATGATTCTGCCAAAGCAGTGATGTTTCATTAACCCAATACAGCATCGTCCCCATGAGTGATGGTGGAAGATCTTTCGTTCTCTGGGAGGTGAAGCATGGTTACAAGCTCCCAAAGTAAGAAGGATAAATGTAATCTGTGAAAAAATGGGGTGTTCACTACTATCTCTGGCCGTTCCCTCATGGGAGGCCCCGACACTACCCGTGTATAACTCCACACCCTGGTGGAGGTCACAAGTTAAAATCCCAACTCTCCTAAATGCTTCATTGTTCACTGCCTGAATATTGTTCAGACCAGAGCAATGGTATGTCCGAGCTACTTTTCCAAACTGTTCAGCAGGAGCTCGGGTAGCTGAAGGGTTACTTAGATGGGAATGGCCAGTCATTTTCCATTCCACGAGTGCACTTAAGTCCCGCAAATGAAGAAATACCTCTACCAAAGTACCTAGATTACCACTTGAGAAGGCTGTGATAAAGGAAAATGTTCATTCCTGGTGCAGAGAGTAAAAGATAGAAACTAGACCACTGCTTATTTGCTAAACATGGGGCTAGGAGGAAGATGCCTTTACGACTGGAATCTGCATCGCGCCATATGAAAAATAGTTACCCCTGATAGCCCTCGGTATGTAGCACAATCCCCCTTAGTTCAAATTAGTAGCACCTTAATTGGATTAGGAACCCTATGGAGAGGCTAGCCTCTCAGCCCACCTAACATAACCTGCATATATAAGTTACCTAATGTGTCATATATAACAATAGGGCAATGTGTTTGTTGAGAAAGACCAGGTCATTTGCTACATGAAAATGGCACCACCTGAACTTTGTGCAATTTGTGTTGCTTAGAAGCTAAAAGTGGAGACGTTACTCTACTGCAATTGAGTAACCATACTATTGCCCTAAAATGGCCAGAAATTTCCTCTGAGACTATACCTCTCATCTTTACAATACCTACTTCATGGGTATCAGATGTAAACATGCCATGGTTAGAAAACTTGAAATAAAATAAAAAATAAGCTGCAAAGCCTTGAAGCAAAGGCTCGGCAAGACACTCAGTTAACTCTCCTTACTCAAGAGGGTGGGCAAATTATCAGTCTAGCTGTCAACATGCCCAAGCCTTGTAAAGAGTATGATTTAATCTGTACTATTCATGTGTCACCAAGTGCCACCTCAACTACGTGGCTAACCATCTTAAGTATCCTAGTATTCTGCATTGCCCTAGTGGCAACAGCTAAATGGTGTTTTAATCATTGTTGTCATAAATCTGTTCATGCTAAGCAAGTTAAATTTATAGATCCCTCCCCATTTCCCTAATGTAGCGCATGTGGCTTTAGCATTTTAATTGTAGCTATCATAGTGCTTCAGCAAGCAAGGGGTGGAGTGTGACAGCTGAAAAGTGTGCCTGTGTGATAAAGGTGCTTGCTGAAGGCCCTATGAAGATTAGACCAAGTGTTTTTTCTGTATTTGTTTAAATATTAAGCTATATGTTGTTACTAAAAGCCTAATTAAAGTCTAAGATATAGTAAAGCCTTGTATAAACTAAGGCCTAGTAAATTTAGCAAAGCCTTAAAGTAGTAAGGCTCTGTGGTATAGTTAAAATGACCTTATCAAAGGATTGCAAGGCTTGTACTGCTATTGGTCAGTCTAAGGGCAGTTGAAGTAAAAGGAATCTGAGTGGTTGTACGTTATCAGTATCATTCAGAAGCTTTAATTGGCTGGAATATCTGGAAACCATTCAGAAGGAAGATACAGCTCTGTGAAAAGGAATAGTTAGCTGTTGCCTGGATCAGTGGGCCCGTGGACCTCGAGGGGCGCAAGAACTGCATTCCAGGGTCCTTCCCGGTACCCTTTGGACAGTGCTGTTCAGGGATGCCTGACTTTGCTGAACTTTGTGGAAAGAGAAGCTTGCTGTGTATCAGGCATCAGAGGGGACTGCTGATAAGTTGCTAATGTTGCTTTTGTCTGTCATTGTTTGTTTTGTTACTATGCTTAGTTGTGTTTTTGTTAAGTCAATAAATCTTTCTTGCCTTTCTACCCCCGACCATACTCTCAAACCCGAACCCTCCTCAGGCAGCTGGGACAAGAAGTCTTCAGTCACTATGGTCAAGGTTATCAAGGTTTCTACCCCTGGCCTCGCTTTTAATTCTAAATCATTAAGTGGTACAAACTGAAAAAATAATTCACAGTTTTCTCCCTTTTACACTATTTCCAGTGTATGTGTCTGTAACTAGAGTGAGGGCCAATAAGCTGCAATATTTTTTCAGGAAAACAGACATTATCCAATGGGGATTGAAAATGAATCTAAATGTTAGATTGACAATGTGTAGGGGTAAATAGCTGCATTAATTTTAATGGAAAGTGCAATTTACCTGCAGCGCAAAGTATGGTACAGATGCACCATTCATTTTCTCATAAATCTTGAGCATCACAACCAATGGGAAACTAAAAAAACAAAACAATGAACTAAACCACAACAAGATAGAAAACCCTCAGCCTGTGAACTTTATTTCTTTTCTCAACATTCTACCACTGTCTTCATTTTTCCATCCCCACTCCTCCCTGCTTATCCATACTGATTTGTATGTAAACTCTTCAGACAACATAGATAAAGGACACCACATTCCTTCACTGATAAGCAATTGAAAAAACATCAAAACATCTGTTCAGTAGGAAGTAAAAATGGTATGAATGTAGTAAGTACAGGTAACTAGAGAAAATGTGGAATTTATTTTTTTCTTTTTATGAGAGCAACTACACAACTGCAGGTCTTCCAAAGTCTTGGCATCTAAATGTAAATGTCTTAAGCAATAGCTTATCAACTTGTAAAATTACATGGCATAATTAGCTCTGCCATTGTCTCAAAACCAAAAATATCTGCCCATTATAATAGGCTTAAAGAGTAACTACAGATATAGAGCCTGATTTTAGGTTGCCCTACTCTTAAATTAATTGTTACCAGGCTTCATCAGTAATGAGATGGGAGAACACAAGTGAGCAGAAACACAGAAAACATTGACAAGTCAGTGGCAGCCTCTCTTAGATCATTTATGGATACATATTACAGAAATACTGATGAGTTGGTAAACTAAGGCTTTTACCATTTGTGAAAGTTCAAAACGAAGTCAGTGGTGTATTATTTTTTTCTTTCCAAGTTGCAGTGAAAAAGTCATCACTTTTTGTTGACTTGAACTCCTACTGTAGTTTCAGATATGCAAGTAATGCTTCACTTGGTTCTCTAAGTTCTATTGTAAGGTAAAGCAATCTGCCTGCCCTCTACCCACCTACATTTTCGTTCTCAGATAAGCAGCCGGGCACACTGATGTCCAATCTAAATGATTTAATGGCAACTTCCCTACACAAATATGGTATACTATTTTCATATTTTAAAATTGGATTCATGCTCTGTAGATTACTTTGGAATCTTTCTAGATGAAGAAAGGAACTAAATAATTAATTATTATTACTATATTACAATATTTATGTTCATATTTATGTTCATATGTTGCATAAGAAAATTAATGAGCTTGCTGGCAGTCTCAATAGGAGTGTTAAAACAGTCAATATTCTCAATTTATTTTTATGGGAACTATTCTGTAATGTTTTTCTGGAGACTCAAATTTTTAACAATGTCTTCCATGTATGTTTTGCCTACTATACACCATTTCAGGCCATAGATGTGTTGCCAGTAAGCAAAAAGTCCCACAATTTTTTTTTTCCTTTAGCCTCCCTGTAGGAACTATGAAGGCATACATTCCCACGCCAAAGGGTGAGGGACTGAAAAAAAAAAGCATGGAAATGTATGTTTGTTGAAATGTTTGTTGAAATGCTTATACTTTTTGTCCTGGAAAATACATAGGAGAAGGGCACATCTACACATGTGCTTTACTGCAGAGTTGACTAGCTCCACTGTGGGCACATAACGCTATGTTGCCATAGCAATGTGCTATGGTAATATAGTGTCTGTGGGCAAAAAACATGACACTGCAGCTATCTCATCGTAGTGACTCACTCCCTCAGTATAGTGCATGACTACGGTGATGTAGCGGGTAATAATAACTATGTGCCGCACTATGTGCTATGTGCAGTACAGGCTATTACTGCACCATTCTTTAGTACTTCCGAAAGGTTGTTTAGTAACAACTGTGCCATAGGGGCAAGTTTATATGTGCCAAGTAAAGTGTCATCATCATACACATGTGCCAATATTACGGTGCAGTAGATTAATTAACTGTGCCATAAAATAGTACTGTCAGGAACAGTACTATCTTACAGTGCAGTTACTTACTGCACCAAAACACGGGTATAGATGGTGACTGGGGCTGGCTGGGGTACAAAGATGCAGAAGTGCAGGGGGCTCCCAGCCACCCAGCCCTGCACTTCAGCACTCTTGTACCTCAACCAGCCCCTCTGCCACCAGCACCCAGCACCCAGGACTGACCCCCTCAAGCCCACTGCCAGCCTGGGACTGCTCCACCCCAGGTCAAACTACTGAGGCCCAGGGCGCAGCATCTGAATGTGTAGATGTACCATTAAGTTTCTGTGATAAACCATGGTTCAAAGTGTTGGCCACCATGTTCATTCCAGAATCCCCTGCCTCCCATCTCATGGGCCATGACATCAGAAAGTCCACCCCTTGCCTGGGAAACATCACCCTTTGGGAGGGCCTGACATCATGGTGCATGGCCCAACCCAAGGGCCCCAAAAGTTCTGCTCCCCTAGTCCATGAGACACAGGTATGGCCTACCAGGTGACAAAGGCATGACCCTTTAACAGCTTGCCCTGCTGCCTTCAACCAAGCAGCAGGGTTTTCAGGGGTGTTGGACCTCCCCAAGAATAGCACTGAACCAACTGAAGAAGGTACAGAGGTGGGAGCTAGACTGGAACCCCAGACCCTGTTCTGGGGTCTCTCAGAAACATTGGATGAGATTTGGGTGGCTGAGACAGATTCCCAGACTCCCAAAGAGGTCCAATGGCCATGACAGAACCCCAATAGCTGGTATCAGAGCTGTGGTTGGAAAGCATGGAGGTATTGGACAATCCTGCCCAAAGGGGCTCTGTTAAGGTAACTAATCTAGATTTTTTGTGGGGAGCTAGCTTTCTATTGTAATTGTGTGGGATTCTTCTGATTACAAACTCTTTGCAGATGGATGACACCTTCATTGAGAGCTTTCAAAACCTACACACCAGTAGACCTCTGAGAGTAAAGGTCTCTTTCTTTTTTTAATTTCTGAAAGAGAAGCATTCAAGACAAGCCTGAAAATTACACTTCCTTGCCTGCTGTCTTCATAACTTTCAGATTGCTGTAAATATTGTATTTCATTACCTGATTAATAAACCTTGTTTTACTGTGGTTTAAATTTGTTGTCAGGCATTTGAATCAACCATACAAGTTAATAAGGGGCACTATGGTCACCAGTCATGTCTACACATGAGGCTATGTTAAAGGAAGTTTATAACACTCCTGGGGAAGCAGGGAGTTTTGGTGGGATGAACTCACTTTACAAGGCAGCTAAAAGGCAGAATAAGATGCTGAACAGAAGCCAGCTGAGCACCTGGCTTTCAGATCAGGACACTTACACCCTACACGAGCTGGCAAGAAAATATTTTAATATAAACACAACTGTTATTTCAGATGTGGATGAGAGTATAGTATATGGAAACTATTTAAAAAATTTAAAAAGCAGCACCCCTGTTCAGGACAGGAGAGCATGTGAGGGAGATCACTCTTATGTGAGGGTGTCTAGAACCAAAGGGAGATTTGGAAAAGGTTATGAACAAACATTCATCAATTACATTTTCATAATGGATAAGTTGATAGAAGGGTACAGACCCCTGTATACCACTTAAAAGATTGTGAAGATAAATCAAATGTCAATTTCCTTTACCCTGAAGAACTATAGAAAATGAACCCCAAACAAAATGGAGTTTACACGATTGAAAATGTCCTAGCTGCAAAATGAAAGAGAGAGAAAGAAGCTGTTGATGGTGAAATGGTAGGGGTGTATGGCTAAATTTAACATCTGGGTTGAAGCCTCCCAAGTTTGCAATGTTTAGGGGTAAAAGAAAAATTATTACTTCTGCTGGAAGGACAAGATAAGAGATGACAGTTTTTATATCACTTTGCCCAGTAATGCCAGCACCAGGACACCAGCTTGAACTTTACTATAGAGCTGGTTAAATCTCTGGATCTCATGGGGAGCTGTGAGGTAGGATTAGCAGAAATATCATACCCACTCAGCTGGAACAGTATCAAAGGAGATGCCCCTTTTGCAGTCATATCCAGGGCTAAGAAATGGGCTTATATCCTGCATTGAGGATATTATTCATTTATCACAGAGCTGCTGGATCAAATGAACAATATTATTGCCAGCCACCCAACCCCACCCAAATTAGTTATGAACTATGCTCATGTAAGTAGAAAAGTGAAACTTAAACATAGTGATAGCTCTATGCTTCTTCTATTGGTGGTGAACTAGCCAATATTTTGGGGTTGCTGTCAGGTTCCACCATTAAAAAAAAATCCTACATAGCTGATATTACTGGAGGATTCAATTAATTTATCTCTACATGGACATTGTAGAACATCAGCTTGTCGGGGACATTCCAGTTCCCTTATTACACTGTGTTCCTGTCCATGGAAGAAACAATGAGTTTTTCACCATCACATATGACAAGCCTCATTATATCCCAATGAGTCAGCATCACATCGACACCAACATCATTGAAATAAAGACAGATCAGAACAGACACGTCTCATTTTGCTTTGGCAGGGTGATCGTTAAGCTTCATCTGCAGCCCAGATGACTTTGGGGTTTTAAAATAAGTAAAAGTAAAATGGTGACCATAAAAATTATGGGGACCCTACCTTGTACAGAAATTATTATAAAGCCCAGGCAGGGTGTGGTCTCCTCAGTTTTCAGGCAGTGCCCATAATGTATGGGATTCATGTGGGGGGCATATTCTGCAGTCTCTTTAGGAAAGCTGTCCCACTTTTGAAAAAGTGCCAAATTCACTGCTGACACCAAGTTCCCCAGCCAAGTTCGCTGATGACACCAAACTTTGGGGAAAAGCATCCACATCAGAAGACAGGCAGGTGATCCAGGCTGACCTGGACAGGCTCAGCAAGTGGGCGGATGAGAATCTGATGGTGTTCAACGCCGATAAATGCAAGGTTCTCCACCTTGGGAAGAAAAACCCGCAGCATCCTTATAGGCTCGGCAGTGCTATGTTGGCTAACACTATGCAAGAAAGAGACTTGGGGGTCATCATTGACCACAAGATGAACGTGAGCCTGCAGTGCGATGTTGCGGCTAGTAAAGCAACCAAAATGCTGGCTTGCATCCATAGATGCTTCTCAAGCAAATCCCGGGACGTCATTCTCCCCTTGTATTCGGCCTTAGTGAGGCCACAGCTGGAGTACTGCATCCAGTTTTGGGCTCCACAATTCAAAAAGGATGTGGAGAAGCTTGAGAGAGTCCAGAGAAGAGCCACATGCATAATCAGAGGTCAGGGAAGCAGACCCTACAATGACAGGCTGAGAGCACTGAGGCTCTTTAGCCTGGAAAAGCGCAGGCTCAGGGGTGATCTGATGGCCACTTATAAGTTTATCAGGGGTGACCACCAATATCTGGGGGAACATTTGTTCACCAAAGCGCCCCAAGGGATGACGACTAGGTCGAATGGTCATAAACTACTACAAGACCATTTTAGGCTGGACATAAGGAAGAATTTCTTTACTGTCCGAGCCCCCAAGGTCTGGAACAGCCTGCCACCGGAGGTGGTTCAAGTGCCCACATTGAACACCTTCAAGAGCAAACTGGACGCTCATCTTGCTGGGATCCTATGAACCCGGCTGACTTCCTGCCCTTTGGGCAGGGGGCTGGACTCGATGATCTTCCGAGGTCCCTTCCAGCCCTTATGTCTATGAAATCTATGAAAGGGGCCTGGAGATTATTAAGCCCCACATAAAAAATGTGGCTCAAAACATAGCCAAGGACATGGCTGGTTATATCTCCCAAGCTGTTCTAGGTAAGGTGGACAAGTCAGCAACCATGAAAGGTCTGGTCTCATGTATATTAAAAGAAGGAAACTTGAAAGAAAGAGAGATGCATCCCAACTCCTTAAAAAGAGAGGGTAAGACAATGAGTTAGCCATACACAGAAGACCAAGAAGCAGCAGCCTGGGAGAAGGAAACAGTGCTCTCCTGGAGAAAAAAAAAGATGCATTTTAATCACCATGGCTTTTGTTCATAGTGGGTGCATGTACACAAGATGCTTAACTGTGCAGTAGCATAGTTTACTGCACATTAAGTATGTGCATCTACAGGTGCACAAGCTTACTACGCAATAAACCTCAATAATCATGACTAAATTTGCTGCCTATAAATTCAAATAGCAAATTTACTTTTGATTAGTAATGGTGCAGTAGCACTCATGTAGATACCTGACCAGGAGCAAATCTGTTCCTGGTCAGCTGTCCACCAGAGATTGTTTCCTGTCCCCAGGAGCTGCTGCTGCTCAGGCAGGTGGGGACTATGTTCCCCTGCCCCAGCAGCACAGAGCTCCAAGCCCCTCTGTATTGAGATCATGATCAGGGAGCAAAGGGGTTGCGAGATCCTTATCTTCCAGCACCAGCTTACCAGTCATGGGGCCAGCCCTGGGAGGTCCTTATCTCTCAGTGAGAACTCCGCAACTGTAGGGCCAGCACTGGGAGCACCCTGCAGGTCAGGGAAAGAAAGCCTGTTCCCCTCCCACCTCTGTGAGCATGAAATTGGGCAGGGAACAGGCTGGGGAGCTTGTTTCACACACAGCTCCATGAGTTTGGAGCTGATCAGGGAACAAGCTCCCCATCCTGTTCCCCACCCAACTTCATGGTCACTCAGCTAAGCAGGGAACAGGCTCCCCAGCCTCTGCTCCATGTGCAGGGTGGAGGCTGGGAACTGTCCTGGTCAGGGGCAGGTCCCAGACCTGTGCCCTGATCAAGTGGTTGAGGTACAGGACTTGGAAAAACCTGCAAGGGTTGAATAGCAAGCTAGCTGCTAGCTCTCCCACTGGTGGATCGGGGCAGGGGGCTGTGAGCTGCCCCTCCCCTGAAGCTCTTTCCATGTCCCCTGCCCCCAACCAGGGAGTCGGGGCCAGGAGCTCCCTGCTGCTGGGTCAGGGGGGCATTGTCCCCACCCTGGCAGCAGGCACCCCCTGGGGGCAGAGTGTAATGTCCCAGCCCCATCCAGGAGACAGCTGTCTCTTGGTCCACTGCTCACCACCAGCCCCTGGGCTAGCAGCCAAGGGGAGCCTAGAGCTCCCCGTGGTGGCAGTGGGGGCTCATTCCAGGGCCCCAGGAAGTGGGAGCAGTTTGCTTCCACTTCCCTGCATGTGTAGTAGTCTACTCAAGAGTAAACTAGTTTCAGATCAAATGCATGTGTAGACATGGCTCAGTGTGTCTGAAGAATGTACCAAATCTGAACTGGAGTTGTTTCAAATTGTCCCTACACCGGTCAGCATGGAGAAAAGTCTGTATGTTGAAATCCCCCACTGTCAGCTATTACAGGGTCCTCCCCCTTGACTTTTAAATCAATGGGAATAGTGTAGATTATATGGATTTGAATATCACACTGATGGACCTTTGTTAGAAGACTGTTGACACATCTACATGTGCCCCTATGCTGCCATTGTTACTATGCCATCATTTAGTACTTCCCATTGGAAATACTAAATGACGGTGCTGTACCAGCCTAAACTGTGCCATGTGCAAGGCACATGGTTATTTTTAGCTGCTACATTGCTGTAGCAGTGCACTATACAGAGGGAGTGCTTCACTATGGCGACATAGGTGCAACATCATAGTTTTTGCCTACAGACGCCATGTCGCCATTGCATGTTTCTACAGTGACCTAGCATATGTAGATATGCCCTTGTCTCAGAGCACTGAGGTGCCCTGCTCCTAAAAAGGGGAAACTGCTAGGGAGGGAGCCCTAGCAGTGAATAAGGAGCCCAGTTGTTGGTTGCCGGGACAATCAGAGAAGGTCAGCTGACCAGAAGGGGCAGGGCCTGGCTCCCTTATAAGCCCTAGGGGCTGAGGCCAGAGGCAGTTCCCTGCCAACAGCCAAGGAGGAAGGATCTGTCTCTCACACACACATATGGAAGAGAGGAGCAGTCTGACTGAAGGTGGAACGTCTGACATGGCTGAGGGATGGAGTACTCCCTGGTAGGCTGGACTGTTGTTATGGCCAGGTGGCTTCCATTTATGTTATAGCCAAGTGGTTTACATTTGTGTTGCTGTTTGTAACTGGTGGTTTGGGTGAGGCTATTAGGGGTTGCAGCAGGCCTCATAGGAGGTCCCACAGTAGTGTGGGGATCCCAGTGCCAGTGAGGGTGCAGCATTTGGGGTGCATTGACCCCAGCCCCAGAGAGGGGGCAGCATTACTGAGGAGCCCCAGAGAGGGGGCAGCATTGTTCAGAAGGCCCCAGAGAAAAGGGCACATAGTGAGATAGGGCCGGGGGGAGCCCTAGCACCGAAGAGGGCATGTATCAAAGGAAGGAAGGTCCAGAGAGGACAAAAAGGGCCAGATTGTAATAAGGTTAGGACGTAACATCTATTCCATCATCGAGGCGTGGGCTGCGGTGTAGGGGAGGAAACAGAGCCGCAGATAGCACCCCCTGGCAGTGGTGCAGTACAAGGGCAGCCTCCCGCTAATTAACATCAATTAATCAATTAAAAGCAAGGCATGGCAAGCGAGAAGGTGGGAGGTTGCCCCAGGAACAGGTGTGCGGGCATGTTTAGATCGACCCAGAGCGGATACCTGTTACAGCCCTGTAACAGTGGCAGAATTGATCTTGAAGATGGGGCCACTGTGGCCTGGTGAATTACCCACTGACCTTTAGTTTCAGCCAGCTGGATGTCACTCTGGGGCATCATCCCATAAACCAGAGCAACAACTGTTACCTTTACCGAGCCTTCATTGAATTGGTGCTCACCTACAGCAATGAGAGGCTCACTGTCTGATTTTATGCTGGCCTGTTTTGCAAAGACACTCCCAGACAACATGAAGCAGTCATGCTGGATAATGGTTATCATGGATTCAGGAGGCAGGCAAACCTGACACTCCAGAACAGAAAGACAGAGCTGCTGGGCCATCTCCACATTTATTTGTTGTTTTTTTTTTCAAGAAAAACTTCTGTTGAAAGGCATGAATGTTAAAGTTAAACTGACTCACAGTAAAGAAACCTTGTTTGATAGATGCCCTGGGGGCTAGAGAGTGTAAACTACAAATTACCTCCACCTCTTTTTTGTGAAGAAAGTGAGGGTAGCCCTGGGTGTTGGGGTAGACCATGTTTAAGCCTTGCTTATGGCCAGTGTTAAATAACAAATAGACTGAGTAGTCATGGAAGTGTTTAGCATCCCAACAGGGAGCTAGGTCAGTAATTAGGAGAATCTATTTTGGGGACAGCTGCCGAAACTTGTCATCATTAGGTTCATGGATAATGATGCCTTTAGCATGTGAAAAACCCCTTCAACTTTGAACATTATGATATTAATTTTGCTGTCCCATAAATTGACAGAGAACAAACCACAGCAAAACCACTACAGCCAGATTTTGAGAATGGTAACTGCACTGGAGAATACATGCATCTGGTGCAGACATGTGGTCAACATATAAAACCACATCCTGTTAATCAGTCATGAGGAGTTTGTCCAAGGGTAGACCTTGCTTGCCTTTGACCTGTCTCTTGAACAGGAATTTGGTAACCATTATTCACTGATTAAAACCAAGAACCTGAGAGCAGATATATGATTTGTTGGGGTTTTACCCACCCCTGTCAACATGATTATGTATGGGGACTTTGACAAAATTATAGAGATAAACAAGAGGAAAAGTCCTGTTTTACTACATAAGAAGATGAACACAGAACAGCTCTTCTGGGTTTTATCCACAGACCCTTATGCAAAAGGGACTTTCTTACATATGTTCCCCTGTAAATGGCTCCTTAAGGCTGAGGTGTCTTGAGGACTTCAGAGCTGAGTTGGTAACACACACTCACATAATCAGCCTGGAGAACACTGGCTGGAAGTTTACCTGATGGATTGGGACCACAGGGAGTTTTTCTGACCCATGTGGCCACCACCCAAAAGGTGTGCTCTTTCATCAAAGTATTTTTTTTTTTTTGTCATTTATTTCTATGACCAGGTGATGCATCACCTGGACAAAGGAGAAGAGGTTGATGTCACTAGGATTTCAAAAAAGCCTTTAACTTGGTCTCCCATGATGTCCTCGTGGTAAAATTAGGGAACTGTGGCTTCAACAACCTTACAGTCTGATGGCTGGGTAACTGGTTCCATGGTCAGACCCACAGCATGGTAATTGATGAAACTGAGTCAAAATGGAGCATGGTGACCAGTGACATCCCCAGGGCTCAGTACTCAGACCAATACTATTTAATATATTCATAAATGATCTGGATTCGGGTGTCAGAAGTGGACTGGCTAAGTTAGCAGACAACACAAAATTATGGGGAAGTACAGTCACACTAGAGGATAGGCTGGCAATTCAGACTGACCTGGACCCCACAAAGAAGGGGTGCTTCCAGCACATATCCATCTTTAAAAACCATAAGGGTGGTTGCTAAAGTTTTCTGTGAGAACCCTTTTGTCATAAATACCTTTTTGAATTGTAAGGACCTTGGTTTCTATTGTCCACTGCTCTTTGTTCCTGATTAAAAAGTACTGTTGCATTGCAATTGTTTTAGGGGTGTCCCTTCAGGGATTCATTCCATCATCTAGATCAAGATCTTTCAAGGTCTCAAAGTTATTTTTTTTCACAGTTGGCTGCATTCAGGGTAATCATTTTAACCTTCAAGCAGGCCTTTCCTCCTGACAGTTTATACCTATAGAATTTTGGACCTGCTGACACAAACTCTGTGATGTGTTCATCTGACAGAATCTCTTTTTTGAGCTAACCTAAATAATTGCCTAGCAGAGCGTTCCAGCCTTCCTCATGGCTCACAAATAAGCACACATAAGCAGTGGTAAACCAGGCTATAAAGATGTTAGTATTACCCAAGTGTGTAACCCTCTTTGGCATGCTACCAAGACCTGCAGGCTATCTCATTATTGAGAAAGTCATCAGATGAGCTCTCATAAGTGGGAGAAAAGAGATAACCAAAGAGTTCATCAGAGTCTCTCATGATGCTGATGTTTGTCCTCTGGCCAAATTTAATACATAAAGATTTTAGAAATAACTTTGCCATTTGGCACTTTGCAGGGTTTGATTTAAAATGCTCTTGGTATAAACACATGACTTCTTTTTCATAGAACTGATTCACAGTTCTGTTTTTCCTTTGTCAGTACAACAGGTGGGATACCCAAAGGCTTCCTGTTTCTGTCAAAGGTGCAGTTTTATGTACTCTGAAAAAAGTGTGTTAGTTGTCTTGGCAAAACACCAGACTTCATTGATTTTAGCCAGCATGTAGCCCTTCATGATAGCTTTGTTCAATTCTGCTGTGCAGCAAGTGCCCAGGAGGGCTGGCCCTCTCCTCGTCAGTATGGGCACACTTTTGCTGTCCTCTTTTCATGAAGGGGCAGCATAGCAGATACATATGTTTCCTCTTCACTCTGACAGGTAGCACAGGGAAAAGAGGCCTTGTGGTGGGTGCAGTTTCACCTTGCCCATTCCAAATAATGTGACGGGACCAAAATGATTATGAATGAGAAGCTGGTAAAATCATAATAATGTATTTGTTCACTGGCATAGTTTTGTAATAGATACAGATGGCATTAGTTCTTCCCCCAAAAGAGAGCACCCTGTGGCACAAGAGGAGAAGGTATTTGGGTTTTGCTTAAGAAATCTGTGAGCTTCACATCTGATTCTAACAAAGTCCTCCACTCATGGTTCAAATGCTCCTGATGGTAAACCAAAGTCTCTTGAGATAATCAGCCTTGTACTATGTCTGGTAATGGAAAAAAACCAAACCAAAACATAGGTTGTCCCTGTCAGCAGGTTCCATTCTTTTTTGTTGTAGCAGGTGACACAGCCATGGAAAAAGCAGTCATTAAATTCAAAGGCTATGGGTTTCCTGCCAATTTTGGCATAGCCATGTAAAAAATGGGAGCCTACCCACAATTCCTCACCCTGCAAAGCATGCTGGATTTGAACATTTTCTTTCACTGAGACTTACATTAGCCACTGAATAGTTGGGTCATACATACATATCTTTTTTCTATCTGTGATACTTGTCTGGGGGGAGAAGCGCTATGGTCTGGGGTTCCAAAAACAAAACTGTATATGGCCATACAGACAGATGCCAGAGTGATATATTGGAAACATTGTATACAGAGATTTGCCAATTTAAGTTTATCCTTCTCCACCATGTTTACCTGCCATGTTATTTTCATAATCTCATTCCTGTAGAGATGGCAGACTTCCTTCAAAATTCATAGATTCATAGATGTTAGGGTCGGAAGGGACCTCAATAGATCATCGAGTCCGACCCCCTGCATAAGCAGGAAAGAGTGCTGGGTCTAGATGACCCCAGCTAGCTACTTATCTAACCTCCTCTTGAAAACCCCCAGGGTAGGGGAGAGCAACACCTCCCTTGGGAGCCCGTTCCAGACCTTGGCCACTCGAACTGTGAAGAAGTTCTTCCTAATGTCCAATCTAAATCTGCTCTCTGCTAGCTTGTGGCCATTGTTTCTTGTAACCCCTGGGGGCGTCTTGGTGAATAAATACTCACCAATTCCCTTCTGTGCCCCTGTGATGAACTTATAGGCAGCCACAAGGTCGCCTCTCAACCTTCTCTTGCGGAGGCTGAAAAGGTCCAGTTTCTCTAGTCTCTCCTCGTAGGGCTTGGTCTGCAGGCCCTTAACCACACGAGTGGCCCTTCTCTGGACCCTCTCCAGGTTATCCGCATCCTTCTTGAAGTGTGGCACCCAGAATTGCATGCAGTACTCCAACTGTGGTCTGACCAGCGCCCGATAGAGGGGAAGTATCACCTCCTTGGATCTGTTCGTCATGCATCTGCTGATTCACGATAAAGTGCCATTGGCTTTTTTGATGGCTTCATCACACTGCCGACTCATGTTCATCTTGGAGTCCACTAGTACTCCAAGATCCCTTTCCACCTCTGTGCCACCCAGCAGGTCATTCCCTAGGCTGTAGGTGTGCTGGACATTTTTCCTCCCTAGGTGCAGCACTTTGCATTTCTCCTTGTTGAACTGCATTCTGTTGTTTTCTGCCCACTTGTTCAACCTATCCAGGTCTGCCTGCAGCTGTTCCCTGCCCTCCGGCATGTCCACATCTCCCCATAGCTTTGTGACATCTGCAAACTTGGACAAAGTACATTTCACTCCCTCATCCAAGTTACTGATGAAGACATTAAAGAGCATCGGTCCAAGGACCGAGCCCTGCGGGACCCCACTGCCCACACCCTTCCAGGTCGAGACCGACCCATCCACCATGACTCTCTGGGTGCGACCCTCTAGCCAATTCGCCACCCACCGGACTGTGTAGTCATCCACGTCACAGCCTCTTAACTTGTTCACCAGTATGGGGTGGGATACCGTATCGAAGGCCTTCCTGAAGTCTAAGTATACGACATCCACCCCTCCTCCTGTGTCCAGGCGTTTCGTAACCTGGTCATAGAAAGAGACTAGATTGGTCAGGCACAATCTGCCTGCCACAAACCCATGCTGGTTTCCCCTCAGCATAATTTGTCCTGCCGGGCTCTCACAAATGTGAGCCTTGATAATTTTTTCAAAGACTTTGCCAAGGATGGAGGTGAGACTGACTGGTCTATAGTTGCCCAGGTCCTCCTTCCTCCCCTTTTTGAAAATGGGGACCACGTTGGCCCTTTTCCAGTCCTCCGGGACCTGGCCCGTGCGCCATGAGCGTTCGAATATTCCCGCCAGTGGCTCTACAATGATGTCGGCCAGTGCCTTCAGCACCCTCGGATGGAGCTCATCCGGGCCTGCTGACTTAAAGGCATCCAGTTCTTCCAAGTGACTCTGCACCATCTCAGGGTCTACGCACGGAAGTCTGGCGCCTTGCTGCTGTCTCTCTACAACCCCAGTGAGAGACTTGTTGTGTCCCTCACTTAGGAACACTGAGGCAAAGAACTCATTGAGGAGTTCAGCCTTGTCCCCCCTGTCCGTCACCAATTGTTTCTGCCCATTTAGCAGGGGTCCTATTCCTCCCTGGGCCTTCCTTTTACTCCCAATATATCTAAAAAACAATTTCTTGTTGTCTTTTACTTGTTACTACCCTGCTGGCAATAACAATTGATTCAATCAGCTATTAGATAAACATGCCAAAAAAGCCCCGCTGAAGTGCCCAAACTATACAGAAGTTGGACAAGCTGGGTCAAACTAATGCACTTGGCTCGGCACAGGGGTGCACTCCTTTTGCATGTGAAAGATCTTATCATGGTTATCCCAATATCCTTCTGAAAACTTCTCTGTCACCAGGCATCACAGGAGGCCTACAGAAGTAAAAAAACAAACAAACCCAGAGAACCTGCCCCCCGGCACTTTACTTTAAACTCAGTATGCCCCTGCTCCAAGCCCAGTACATGCCCAAAAGAGGCACTACATTAGCTGGACCCAGCTCACCCAACATCTGTATAGATAGGGTGTTTCAGCGGGGCTTCTTTGGTACTTTTATCTAATAGCTGATTGAATCAATTTACACAAGTGCCAAAAGCCCTGTTGAAGCATCCAATCTATACAGGTGCTGCAGAGCTGGGTCAAACGAAAACTCTGCTTCTTATGGTAAACTGTATTTTTTGACAGGGCTTTTTTCCCCATATCTTTCAGCAGTCATGCTTTCAACCTCGTAGTACTCCACTCTTGGAATAGGCCCCACATAATTCTGGTTTTCTGGTGTGTTAAAAAATGTGACAAATACCCTTTGCACCCTTAAAACCCCATCACTTGAGGAAGCTTGCTAAGTTTCATTGGCAAAAAGGTTACAGAGTCTATTAAATGGATACCTAGACTTTCCTCTTCTATACACGTGAGTGTACCACCCTGGGTGATTAGTTCCATACCCATTTTTCCTTCAATAACTGGGTAATAATGAAGTAGCTGTCATAGCTTTCAGGATTGTGAGCTATGAAGGTGTAGCCCTGGGACTTTTTCTTGATAAAGACCTTAAGAAAGTTGGACAGACACTCTTCAACCTTAAATTTTCAATTTTTTTCTGGGTTTTTGGCCTCAAATTCCCAAATCTTTTTCTGGCATTAGCTGCACTGCAAAAATATAATTGGGTATGTGCATTCCTATCTCCTGCATACATTCAAAATCAAAAAATGTAACCATCTCCTGTTTCATGCTTTGTGGTCTTATACACATCTTTATGTCTAAAATCTGCTAATAACACTGTCTGCACTGCCTTCCTTTGCACTTTTTTTTTTCATTTGTGCTTTTTGTCCACATAAGATTTACATGTGTAACACAGTTTTAGACAGATATTCAATCTGTTTTTTGGAAGCAAGATCTGTATGCCTGTCTAAGCCCTCTTTGGACTGACAGACCAGTTTACAGCTAGGACATCTCTGTGCCATACCCATGTTGTCTGCACACCTTAGGCTAAGACAGAGTGACACTGAAATCTGCACACATGGCTATGATTGTACAACAACTGACAAAGGTTGAATAATTTCTTGCACCAAACACCCTTTTCATATCCAGAACATAATAATGGTCATCATGCAGAAGAAGGAAAGAGATATTAGGGTACCTGGGAGTGTCACGTGTTTTAAATAAACCCAAATCTGTTTTCCCTTATGCATTACAATATGAATGTTAATGTGTACAAGGTCCTCAAACAATGTTACTTCATTCAGAATGACCTTTTTTTTTTTTTTTTTTTTTGAGCTGGCCACCCCAAATTCTCATGCAGTTGATATGCATCATTTAGCAGTTCAGCATCTGTGGCTCCTCTACACGTTGTGAGAGCCAGCAGACTGCCTGCAAAACACACGTTATCAAAGGTATTCAGATTGATTAAATAATACCTATTTTTAGCAAATGAGTTGTGAAGAGCAGATAGAACTTATGTCTCTACAGGCACCGCCACCCACACCTCTTATGATGACCACAAATAGTTGGAATGTCACATCAAACTATTTATCTCTGGCTTTGTAACAGGTTATTGATCCACTCTAAAAACATGTCAACTGGCATGTCATTTAAATTAATAGTTTTAGAATATAAACAGTTCCTCATGGTATCTGTTTAAATATGTACCTGGGCATAGTCAGCAAGCATGGATGTCTGGTGGAGATCTGCTACACTTTGTTCTATCCCTCTGCTTATGGCTTCATGGGGCACATCTAATGACACAAACTCCAGATTCATCAAATGAAACTCATCTGAATACTTCACAGCTCCAAACCTAGACATAGACCATCCCATCTTCTCACCCATTCCATATGTACATCTGGTAAAGACATCCTCCACAGCCCCAGGAGGGATGGCATTTGAGGGCCACTCCAGGTCTGTTTCTAAAGCACATTCACCATCCTCTTTCTCTGACTCTACAGACAGAGGAAGAAAAGGGGTGTTTGGGGATGACTCCAGTGGTGTTTTTAAATCACATCCAACACTGTCACCATCACTAGGGGATCTCTTATTTTTTCTCAGTAGGCATTTAACCTTCCCCATTCTCATTTTCAACCAGACCCTTACTTTTTGCCCCATAAGCCACTTACTCATTTGCCACACATTCTTACCCCTATGTTTATAACCCCCTCCTCCCCTCTCCTGATGCACACTACAGCTGCTGTCCAGACCATATAGTACAAAATCAGTCCTTTTGCATCGACAATAATCATAATCATTCAAGGCAAGATGGGCACCCACACTCAAAGATACATATTTTTCTAAAGCACTTTCCACACTCTTTCTGTGATTTATATTCCTGCCAGCTTCATTCAAAGACCCCCTCTGTTTATTGTTACAATAATCATTGTAAGAAGTAACCCCTGCCCCTGTTACTATATGGGATTGATTAGGTAAGGAACAAGGAAAGGGGGAGGGATTCAAAACCTTGATTTCAGAAAATGTATCTTTCACTACAGGGCAAAGACAGGGCAAACATATGTTTGTTCTGATGTTCCATTTTGGGGGAAGGGTTTCTGTTTGGGGAGAAACACAGTTACAGTAAGTATTATAACTTAATGTGCCACCCTTATGTTAAACAACCACAGATGACCCCTCCCTTTTTTAATGAATTTTTACTTATCCATGGTAAAATTGCAGATGGCAATTATGATTTTCCCATTAGATAGGTCCTCTATAATGAAGACCAAAAGATACAGTAAGCAAAACAATGTAGTGAAGCAGAAAAAGTGTACATACAAATAGAACAGAAATAATGAATACATACCAGGTCCTGTCCTGAAGCAGATTTACCAGGAAGAAAGTGTTTTCATGAGGAAAATTAGTTATTTGCTGTTTTCCCAGTAGACAGGCCCTCTATAATGAAGACCAAAAGACACATTAAGTAAAGACAATGTACTCAAGCTGAAAAAGGGTATACTGAGAGAGAGAGAGAGAAAGAGAGAGAGAGAGAGAGATACTGGGTCCTGTCCTGAAGCAGATTCAGCATCCAGAGAAAAGGATTTGTTTAACCCAAGCTGTAGGTTTTATACCCTGCTGGGAGTTCCTGTTTTGCGTTTAATTATATGTGATAACTAGGCTTCTGATTCTGATTTGTAAATTTATGTGGTCTCTTTCTCAGATTCATGTAGTGGTGAGACACTGGGTTCTGATTTGTGCAGATTTTGGGTTCCAGTCTTGGATTCGTTCCATGTTGGGCTATGGTGATGGAGTCCAATCCATTCAATCTTGGTCCCACTGGCCTGCTGCATGCTTGCGTGATTCTCCTGCCCAGGTTCAGGCATATCAGGAAAGCATTGGGCTAGGGGATTACTCTCCTTTATCTTTCCCTCCTCAGAACTATTGCTATGGCAGCATTTTCTCAGAAGGCATCTGGCAAGCCTTGGTGAGAAAGTAGGAATGAAGGGTCTTACTGATGTAGTGTAAGAATCTATTTCTGTTTCTGCTTGCTTTAGTATGGTCTTGTTTGGAAGATTTTCCAACAAGATTTGGAAAACATGCAGTTCAGAACTTCCAGTGTAGGTCCCGCCCCTAAAGTTGCTCCGATTGGTTTGCTGCCATAATCTGGGAGGTCTGAAACCCCTGCTGATTGTTCAAGGGTGGCAGGGCAAGTTGTTGTGCCTATGTCTCATGGCCTAGGGGGAGGCAGAACTTCTGGAGCCCTTTGGACAAGCCATGCACCAGGAGGGTGGGCCCTCAAGCCAGGTGATTTTTTTTTCCAGTCACGGGCAAAACTTCTGATGTCACAGGCCATGTGACAAGGCAGGGGGTTCTGGGACCAACATGGCAGCCAAGATGACCACCAACACAGTGGTGAGGGGGTCGGTTTTGGATCAGCTAGGTGGACCTTCTGATGCCATGGATAATGTGATGGGGCAAGACATTCTGGGATCAAAATGGTGGCCAACATAGCATCCAACCTGACAGCAAATGGAGTGGGGTTTGGATTGAGGTGGGTGGGCCTTCTGATGTCATAGACCATGTGACAGGGCTGGACTTCCAGTTCCAAGATGGCAACACCCCTCCCAAAGAGTACTTCTGGGGAAAGGGGCAGAACTTCCAGTGACAGAAGTCAGGGGTTAGGGGCAGGACATCCAGCTCAAAGATGGCGGTCAGGGGGCAGGGAACCTGTCAAAAAGTGGGGCTTACCAGTTTTACAAGAAGTGTACCCCCTTATACTACTCAAACTGCCCCTGGCCCCCAAAACCACTTATAGCAAGTTTTACTGTTGTTCACAGATCCTAGAAGCCTGATGGAAGTCAGTCAGGTGAGGGGGAGGGGCAGACAGATCGGGAGAGCTTGTGGCTCCATGCAGGAAAGGTGGGATGGTGTTGCTGTCTCGTGCTCCTGGAATTAGGTGCTATTTTTAGCACCCCCCCTGCACTTAGATGAACAACCACCACTATGATCCCACCCACCCCTCCCTCCACCCCAAATTACTTCCACCAGCTCCATGCACCAGTTATTGCTGGTAAAACTGGCACTGAGAGTGGTTTGCAGGATGCAGAGTTGGCAAGCTTGAGGGAGCTGTTTGGTCCATGGGGGGGAGGGGGAGGGGATGAGGAGCTAAAAATAGCCCAGTGGTGGTAGAAAGGGATGAATAGGTCAACAGCTGGGCTTTTCCAGCCCTGGGGCTATGCTGGGAACTGTTCAAAAGTTCAGTTAGATTGGTCTCACCGGACCCCAATCTAAATTAAGCTACCTTAAAGGTACAATTAATTTAGATCAGGTCAGCCAGTTTTATAATGTCCTAACCTTCCTGAACTTCTGTACAGTTCACACTTAAAGTGACCTAACTAGGAATTAAGTGTAAGGTCCACATCTTAACAAAGTAAGTTAGATTGTGTGGTCATTGTTAATACAATCTAACCTCCCCTAACCTCCCCAAATTTTTGTTCTGAGCCCAGACATTGTGGAAGATGACAGTTTAGCCAGATTAAAAAATGGACAGATTCTTGGAGGAAAGGGGCACGAGTAGCTATTGAGCATGGGAGTTAGGGATATAGCCTCTGAATTATAACTTCCTAGACCTTAAATGTTGGAGCCTGAAAGTGAGAGAGGAACAGTGGGAACCTCCCCCCCACCTGCCCCATCATATCCAGTTCACTCTCCTTTTCAGCATCCACTCTCTGCCACTGCATAACATAGGATACTGGGCAAGACAGACCTAAGGTCTGACTCAGTAAACGGCAGTTCTTATGTTCTTATGATAGATCTAAACTACTTAGATAACTTCTATGTACTAATTTGTGAGTGTAGTTTGACTGGGGGAGGTGGTGAGGTCAAAGGAATGCTCCCTAGAGTTACTGCTCACTATTGGGTGGGAAGGGAGTTAGACAGGACTGTCAAGTTATTTGAAAGAGGAGCATCTCCTACCTCCCCCTGCACTGGATAGGAGCTGAGCAGCACTGAGACTGGGGGGAGAAGTGGGTCCCCCATGTCCTGACACTGCTCAGCTTCCATCTCCCCCTGGCACTAGGCAGGAGCTAGGGTGTGGGCTGGGGATCCCATCTTATTGTTGCTGAGCACCCTCTGCAATTGTTGCCCTCTGGCTGAGCACCTTGTGAAGGCAGAGTGACCCTGAGGTGCAGAGGACAGCACTCGCTGAAAGCCAGCACCAGAGACCAGAGCAGGATCTGAGGCAGCTAAATTGGCAAATACCACCTTACCTTTCTATTTTACTTTCTATGTGTATTATACTTTCTATTTGTAGAGTGCTGCTGTATTTCCCCCAACTTTATGACAATGACCATAATAAAGATGTCCTTGTTTGTACACAGGGTAAATGAATTATAGGAACCCAAGAGATGACAGACCTATAAGGAATGTCCATGAGCATGCAGGTACCAAATACAATTAAAAATAAGGAAAACCCCCTGAACAATACAACCAGTACAAGATTTTTTTGTAATCCCCTAACCCCCATTGAAAGCAATGGAAATTTGGGATAGTCAAAAAATGTAGGACATAATTCCTCTTAAGAAAAAAAGTTCATTCTGTTTTATCACCTGAATTTCAAAAGGTGCTGAGTAATCATATCTTCCTTTGACTTTAATAGGATTCACTCATTTTCACTAGTTTTCAGCAACTTGGAGATATCAGGCCTTTATACATTGGTTTTCAGGCCACTGAAATGAATGGCTCATTTTACTGTCTATTTATCAGTGGTCAAAGGAAAAAAAAATTAAAAACCCCACATCAAGCATAGTGTCATAAGAAATTTTAGGAAGCAAAGAAAATTGTCTCATTGCAGTGATAAGCTGCTCTTGCATGTAATTTATGAAAAGCCAACTGTCATCAAAATTCTTAATTTATACTGTTGAACAAAATGGTACTAAATGGAGAAACATTAATCAACATTGCCAGCCTAATGCACTTTGTCAAACTTCTCAGTTCATTCTGCCAAAGAAGAGCATTTTTGACAAGTGGATGGATTAGTGACCTAAAACTATTTGACTACAGGAAGGGTACGTGACAAGATCCTTAGAAAAAGATATTCGTTCTAATTGTATTTGTTCACAGACAAACTGTTGACAACAGTATTATTTTGCTAACTGTATGTCAAAAGGAGTGATGAGAAGACATTTTATGCCTGTAAGAAATTGTTTTGAGCTTGATCTTATACTCAGGTGAAATAATGTATAACAAATCAGAAACAAGCAGATAATTTGAAAGCTTTCCTTAAGTCCTGAGAAATAATCAACTGTAGAGCATTTTGCCAACTCATGTGTTTTAAAAATGTAGATTCTAGCCTTCATGCTCAAATAAGCACAAAGTAAAAATAATGAACTTGGAACTACTAAGAAGCATTTGTTAAGGAGTGCCTATAGTTACTCCCCATTTAAGTTATAAAGTAGATACTCATTGGGTGCATCTATGTGAGATGCTTTACTGAGTAGTATTAGACTAATCTAATGCAAAGTAAGGCATCACAGTCTACACATGTGCAGCAATTACTGCACAGTAGATTAATTTAAAGTGGTGTTTGCTAGTACCCACAGATACAGTGAACTGCTTTTGGTCAACCCAGGCAGCAGCTGAACAGCACTACGACCAGAGAGGCCTCCGTCTCCCCCTGGTCCCAATGCTTTCCAGCTCCTGCTTCCCCCCAGCACTGGGCAAGAGCAGGGGTGTGGGTTGGGGGAATCCCAGCTCATTGCTGCCCTCCCTCCAGCCAAGTGCCTTGGAACACACAGCGACCCCGAGGAACAGAGAACAGCACTCACTGGGAGCCAGCCCCACAGGCCAGAGCAGGGTCCAAGGCCAATGAGTAGGTGAATTCCTCCTTACATGTCTTGATGATAGATTGATTCAGCAAGTTCATCTGGGGCTCCTCCATCACCTGCAAGCAAAGTGAGGGGAGAGATCAGGGAGCTGCTGCCACTCAGGCACAGGTCATGGCCCCATGCCAGCGCCATCAAGCAGGGCTGCAATAGCAAACTCCATGTGGCTGGGAGGTAGCTGTCCCCAGAGCTGGCAGAGCTCCCCAAATCTCCCAGGGCTTGGGGTCAGCACTGACCTCTATATGGCTGGGAAGGAATTTCCTCCAGAGCTGGGACAACTTCCCCCTAACCCTCCAGAGCCCAGGCCTGATCCCCATTCCCCCTGCCAGACCAGGACTTCCCCCAGAGTCTGGAGCTCCCACTGGCTGCTGCAGAGGGGCAGTTCAGGGCAGCAGCAGCCCTGGACTAGGCTGCTCCTGTCAGGACCTGTTTGTTCCCAATTCCAGTGCACATGCAGATGCATGCCTTAATGAGCCTTAATTTTCTGCACAGAAAATTCAGGTGCATTAATTTAATGTGTACATGTACCCACGATGATTAATTTTCAACCCAGAATGCCATAACTTCCTCAAAAATAAACCTTTTTTTTCCTGAAATGTCCTAGGCTGTATGTCACTTGAGCTTTAAAAAAGTTAGGAAAAAATTTTAAAGAATTTTAAAATTACAAAACTATATCCTCAGTCTCCCTACTGTCTGCTCTATTCCCTCCAGTGCCACAAATGGAAAGGTGAGTTACCCAGTTTGAGAATTCCTCATGCACAGGACCTCCCCAATAATCACAGGACAGGCACAGTCACTCCAAATGATCTATTCTTGCTTCTCCAAATATTCCAGGAATATGCCAAGACAAGAGGGAATATCGCTAGTGTTCTATGCTCAGCTGATCCTTGGCAGAACAGCCCAAGTTGGAGCAACCTTTAGGTTTCTCTAAAAGTCAGCCAAAGATCAAGCAAGTTCCAACATCAAGGGACCAGAAAAATCAGATGAAATTATGTATATATTTTTGTTGCTACAATATTAAGAGATGGTGGATGGTATTTTGTGGCAGGGGAAAAATATTTGGAAGCCTTAACTACTTCTTCCCAGACACTATAATGTTGATATTTTACAAAAATGGTATACCTTTTACTGAAAGTATGAGTGGAATACCTAAACCAAGAGGACATGTCTTCACTCCAAACTCTTTCTAAAATTAAAGTATTTGTGATAATAAAATAGGGGTTGACAGTTCAGTCCAGAATCAGGAAGCCTAATGACTTGCAGAAAATAAATAGGAATTTTACATGGGCACTAATGGATTAAACAGATAGTAATAAACAGAATGAACTCTTAATTGTTTCTAGGGAAGAGTATACGGCAGCTTTAAAACCAAGGTATGCCAGCAGGAGAGTGGCATAGATGTCATAGAGATGAAGGTAGTAATAGTGCATTGCTACAGTCGTGTATAACTGACATCTAGTCACAAATTTTTCATTATTATTTTATTTGTATTGCTTTTTTAAAATGTAACGCAAAAAATCAGAAATACATATATCTCAAATATATATCTTGGCCTGAATCATGTATGTGTCTATCATAAACAATTAGTAATAAAAGAGGAAATGGGGAAAAAAAAAAAAAAAGGGAAGAGTTAGGGATGGAAGAAGAAAACAGAAGTATGCAAGGTCTGATAATTTAGTTACCAAAATATTCTGAGAATTCTTTTGAAATTGCTCCAAACTTTTTGAGTGTGTTAAGCCTGCAAAATGCCAGTCTTTTAATAGTTTCCAGCTGCATTATCTCATTGTACCAGAATTCAACTTTTGGGGATGTCTTATTTTTCCAATGCAGTAATTTTTTCAATGTGTATCACTGATAAGGCCTGCTTTAAGAGTCCAATCTGGCAAGGATTCAGTTTGAATTCCTTAGGTACATTCTGAAGAACACACATATTTACCAAAAGTTTCAGAGCTGTGTTCAAAACGGTGTTAACTGGTTATAATTTCTTTCCAAAAAAGAACTGATAATAGGGCATGACCCAAACATATGACCAAAAGTTTGCCTGAACTGCATCAGATCTCCAACATACATCTACTGGCAGTATATTTAATATGTTAAGTTTAGAGGGGGCCTAGTGCCTCAAAACATGACCTTTTCTTGTATAAGATGAAGTTTAAGATCAATGATGAATGTTTGAATATTGTGAATTGCTAATTTCCATTGAGATTGTCATACGCATACTAAGGTCTCCATTGCATTTCAGTCTTAAATAGTCTGTGTCAGGTCTGCTGTGCAATGTTATACTAAAAGTTCTTAGCAAGCTTTTGGGTTTGAAAACCCTTCATCTGGGTTTTCAAACCCGAAAGCTTACTAGGAAAATTGTTTTCTAACTATTTAAGTTGGTCCAATAAAAGATATCAGATTCACCCAAAGAACCTTGTCTGTTCAATTTCCACCCATCCAGGAAAGTGATCAGTTATATCAGTCATCCAGTATATAGTCCAGTTTACTAGGAAGACATTATGATAATGTTGAAGGCTTGGAAGATAAAAACCACCCGTTTCAATTGGTAGTTGCCTCTTTTTTGATGAGGTCAAGCCCTTTTATTCTCTCCCCACAGAAACCCATTAAACATTCAGTTCATTTAAAAAAATAGGATTGGGAGATTATAACTGGTAGATTATGTAAAACATAAATTAGACAAGGTTAAACATTCATTTTAAAAACACTAATATGCCCCCACAAGGATATTGCTAAACAGCTCTATTTGTTCAGAACCTGTAATATAACAGTGAGAATCCTCTGAAAGTTTTGACAGACAATAACATTAATATTACTAGCTATTAATACTCAAGTTATGTGTTCTGATTGCCACTGAAACTGTCCTTTGCTAAACATGTCCTGTATGGTATGCTTATTTAGTCTAAGTAACTCAGAATAGTCAAATTAATTTTATAACCAGACATAGTGGTAAAATTTTTGATTAATGACAAGAGGGTAGAAACTAATCACTCAGGCTGCAAAAGAAGTATTAGTGCATCATCTGCATACAACAGGATCATGTGTTCACTATCACATACCTTAATACCCTTATTCTTTTTAGCTGTAGCCAATGGTTCCAATGGTAAATTAAATAGAAGGGGGATAACAGACAATCTTGTAGAGTACCCCTTCACAAGGGAAACAGGTCTGGTAACATCTTATTGGTTACAGCTCTTGGAGTGGGATTTGCATGTAACAATTGTATCCACTTTATGAATTCTTTACCATTTGTCATTTTAGGTATAACTTTTCCATAGGCAGAACATCTAAATAAATTTAGCATGGAATGTTGTAGTGATCATAAGCATTAGGACTTATTTCTGATTATTTTTCCTCCAACTGTTTGGTGATATAATTGCAATATTCCTTAGCATCACTGAGTTGGGTTAGAATTTGAACTAGTGATGCTTTCCGTAACTCATTAATTGTAGAACCTGAGTTTTTGTATGTAGTCATACTGCGTGATTTATTTTGCATTCTTCCAGCCACATCATGTAGCATCCCATGTATTTTGTCTTGTAGCTATAATGAGCTAAAAGCTTTAGGGAACTTTCTTCACTAACTCTGATTGCTTTTTTAGTCAGCATGCTGTACTATTATTCCATTTAATAGATAGCCTTCTCTTCTCTTCTCTGCTCTGCTCCTTAACTTATTACTTTAAATTTATCTTCAGTGAATTTATTTCCAAGTTATTCTTGGACTCTAAATAATCAAAATCCTTTTATATTGTGCCATGTTGTGATATATGACACTGTATCATTTTGCCACATTTTGTCAATCACAACTAGCAAACCCTCCTTTTTTCAAACTGTAGAGGGGAACACAATGTAGTTCGCTACCACTTGAATTACAAGACTAATGACATTAGACAGTAGAAAGTGGCTATTGGTAGATGAACTGATAGCTCCACATATTGGATCTGGGACAGGAACTGGGTAAAACTTAGCCTATATCTTTCCTTCTGAATCCAAGATGGCATGTGACCATGAGAGGAGCCTGATTCAGATAATCCTACTGCTGTCCCCTACATACATAGGGACATGCACATTGCTCCTTTGTCAGCGACTGGGCACTTCCAATACCACAGTGGCTACTGCTGCTACTTAAGTACTGGTGTGGGCATGGTTCTTTAGAAGGCTTATCTGTTCACTTCTTTTGGCAAGCTAGCAAACTACCAAACTATTCCTCAGGAAGGAAAGCCAAAGAAGTGAAACAGTAATTTTAGTTTCCTTCTAAGTCAAATTTGACCAGAATTTAATGGGGATAATTTAATAGAAATGTATGCGGCCAGTAACTTTGTGTTCCTTTGTTGACAACTCAACATTTTCATGAGTCTTCCAATGTCATGGTCTTCCAGTGTCATATCCTAACCCCACCATCCTCAGCTACTACAAGTGGGCATCAGGTTTCTCATTATTTCAGAATCTCAGCTTCCTTTAAAAATGTTCTTAGCTCTACAAGTGTGAAGGGGAAAAAATGTCTTGAACAGGTCAACCGTAAGAACCCCAGTACATATTTTTAACTATATGTTTGTAAAGTATAGACTTTCTTTGGGAGGGATGAGGCTAGAAGGGGAATTGAATACTTGAGGCTGGTAATGCTCATAGATTCATAGATGCTAGGGTCAGAAGGGACCTCCATAGATCATCGAGTCGGACCCCCTGCATAGGCAGGAAAGAGTGCTGGGTCTAGATGACCCCAGCTAGATGCTTATCTAACCTCCTCTTGAAGACCCCCAGGGTAGGGGAGAGCACCACCTCCCTTGGGAGCCCATTCCAGACCTTGGCCACTCTAACTGTGAAGAAGTTCTTCCTAATCTCTAGTCTAAATCTGCTCTCTGCTAGCTTGTGGCCATTATTTCTTGTAACCCACGGGGGCACCTTGGTGAATAAAACCTCACCAATTCCCTTCTCTGCCCCCGTGATGACCTTATAGGCAGCCCCAAGGTCACCTCTCAACCTTCTGTTGCAGAGGCTGAAGAGGTCCAGGTGCCCCAGTCTCTCCTCATAGGGTTTGGTCTGCAGGCCCTTAACCATACGAGTGGCCCTTCTCCGGACCCTCTCCAGGTTATCTACATCTCTCTTGAAGTGTGGCGCCCTAAATTGAATGCAGTATTCCAACTGCGGTCTGACGAGTGCCAGATAGAGGGGAAGTATCACCTCCTTGGATCTGTTCGTCATGCATCTGCTGATGCACGATAAAGTGCCATTAGCTTTTCTGATGGCTTCATCACACTGACAACTCACGTTCATCTTGGAGTCCACTAGGACTCCAAGATCCCTTTCTGCTTCTGTGCCACCAAGCAGGTCATTTCCTAGGAAGTAGGTGTGCTGGACATTTTTCCTCCCTAGGTGCAGCACTTTGCATTTCTCCTTGTTGAACTGCATTCTGTTGTTTTCTGCCCATATGTCCAACCTGTCCAGGTCTGCTTGTAGTTGCTCCCTGCCCTCTGGTGTGTCTACTTCGCCCCACATTTTTGTGTCATCTGCAAACTTGGACAGAGTACACTTTACTCCCTTGTCCAAGTCGCTGATGAAGACATTGAAGAGTATCAGTCCTAGGACTGAGCCCTGCGGGACTCCACTGCCCACACCCTTCCAGGTCGATACCGACCCATCCATTACGACTCTCTGGGTGTGACCCTCTAGCCAATTCACCACCCACCGGACTGTGTAGTCATCCAAGTCACAGCCTCTTAACTTGTTCACCAGTATGGTGTGGGATACCGTATTGAAGGCCTTCCTGAAGTCTAAGTATATGATGTCAACCCCTACTCCTGCGTCCAGACGTTTTGTAACCTGGTCATAAAAAGAGACTAGATTAGTCAGGCATGATCTACCTGCTACGAACTCGTGCTGGTTTCCCCTCAGCATAATTTTTCCTGCCGGGCTTTTGCAAATGTGAGCCTTGATAATTTTTTTCAAAGACTTTGCCAAGGATGGAGGTGAGACTGACAGGTCTATAGTTGCCTGGGTCCTCCTTCCTCCCCTTCATGTTCCAGATATTTGTGTTTTTAAATCTGGGCTCCCTGGTATAGCCTAGCTTTCACCTTCATTTGATTTTGCAATCAGTCATAGGGTAAAATCCTATTTCCTGTTTTAGCAAAAACAAGATCAGGCACAGAGCCTGGGCTTAATGTAATGATTGTCATTTAAAATACCTGGCCCTTTCACCCAGATTACTATACTTTGTAGTACACTACAATATTTCTGTATGCTTTAGAATAGGAAATAAAAACAAAAATCTCACAGACATCAAACTGAAGTATCTGAGAAATGTTACTTAATGTCATACTGGGCCATGGATGGTCAGGTCTGGGGCTCACTTCAGGGTCGGGAGAAGCCAGGAATTCAGAATCCAGAGGATATCTCTAGGGAATCAAGTCAGGGATCCAGAGGGTCAAGTGGAGCATGAAATTAGGAAGCTATCTGGATCCAGTATCCAGGAAGTCAGGTCTGATATCCAGAGGGTCAGGTAGAGAGCTAGGTCAGGAGGCTAGTCTGGTCAGGAATCCAAGGAATCTGTCAGTCAGTGTGTTAAAGTGCTAATTAAAGAAGTCCTAATTGACTTTCAATTAACCAGCCTACAGTAATATAAATGAATGTGGTGGGTGGCCTGCTCTTGCCAGGATAAACCTAACACCCAGGTCTACCAGGCACTCTATAATAATAAATTAGTTAATATAACAAACAAATGATACAAATGGAGGGTTCATAAACAAATACATTTCACAACATCACGGTAACAACCATCAATTAACAACACAAGGTACAATATTAACAATAACATGGGTCAAACCCCAACATAATAATGCAGGTGCCAAGCAACAATACAGTTCCCAGGCTCGGAGGTGCTAGAGAGCAACGCGAGCTCTCTCATCAGCAGCTCACTCATGCTGCAATAGCAATACTCGCCTGCCCTTACTGCAGCACTCAACTCCACCCACACACAAACAACTCAGACACTCAAAGAGGGAATTAGCCACCCTGGCTCTCATCCACTCATACACACTCAAAGCAAAAAGTATCAGCAGTGCACCTGCCCTCACATGGCCGTCGATCACCTGCCACACTGCAGAACCACACTGAGTTGTGGTGGCCTTTAGCCACCCAGGCCCTCCAGTACACACAACCCAACACAACTTCAGCTCGCACACTAACACACTCAAATGGATCAGGCAGGAGCACATCTTTCCTCAGATCAGCCCCTTTTATATCATCCAACACTATGACCTGTCAGGTCACCCACACAGCCAATCACGTGTCCATGCACATGGCACTCACATACCCTGCACCAGGCTCTCTCTCTGAAGTACAGGTAACTTGCATCTCTGAAAACTGCTGCCAAAGACTGGGCTTCAACTGAGCATGTGCACAACTTAAAACAAGGTCACAATTTCAGAACTTCATTCAGCATACATGACTTAACCAAGGCCAGGGGATAAGCTGCCTTTTGCCCCCAACAAGTGTTCCCTAGAGAAGGTGGCAGACTAGGGTGAGCTGCTCTGGCCCCTTCCAGGTTCTAGGATAATCTGAGTTTTCCTGGGTGGTCCTTGTGGAATTTCTGTACCAAATAGGGAGCATTGATGTTTTCTGTGGGCTCCCACGTGTATTCCTCTGGTCTGTACCCCACCCAATCTACCAAGCATTGTAATTGCCCCCATTTTCATCTTGAGTCCAGGATCTCTTTGACCAAGTATTCTTCCTGTTGGGAAGTGGTGACCAATTTGGGATCGGTATGGGTGGAGGTGAAGACTGGGTGTATTTTCAGTGTTGGGCACAGCTGCAATTCGAAGGTGACAGGAGTTATTTGTCAGGTGATACAGAAGAGGCCAATGTACCTGTGATCCAGTTTCTGCAAGAGCTGGTGGGTGCAGACGTATTCTGTTGGCAGCCACACTTTCTATCCTACTGTGTAAACAGGCACCTGCTGCCAATATTGGTCAACATGTCATTTGTATGCTTCCTTTGCTTTTTCCAACTGGATTTTAAGTTCCTTTTAGACTTCCTATACATGTTGTACCCAGTCCATAACTGCAGAGTTATTGGAGGTAATAGGTAGAGTGTGGGGGGTAGAACCCATAGTTGGCAAAGAAGGGCATTTGCCCAGTCAAGGTATGCATGGAGCTGTTATAGGCAAACTCTGCAAGTGTTAGGAGGGAATCCCAGTGGTCTTGCTAAAAATTGAGGTAGTGTTGGAGGTATTGCTCTAGGACCTAGTTTGTTCTCTCTGATTGACCATTTATTTGTGGGTGGTATGTGGATGAGATCTGGGCACAGACTCCCAGCAGACAAAGAGCCTCACACAGACATAAAGTTGAACCACATGGTCAAAGCATAATTGATCCATATCTTTAGCTGAGTGCAAACCTATTCATGGAATAAAGTGGGCTATTTTTGGTTAACAGGTTTGTCACCACCAGGACGGTGGAATATCCATTGGATTTGGGCATCTCTGTAATGAAGTCTTGCAAAACCACAGACTAGGGTTGGGTGGGATCAGGAAGAGGCTGGAGAAACCCACAAGGTTTCTGTGTGGGTATTTTAGTGAAGACGCAAAGCTCACAGGAGTGAACAAAGTCTCAGACTGATCTCATGCAAGTGTGGCCACCAGAAATATTGGTGAACAAATTGATAGGTATTTTTTGTTCTTGGGTGGCCTGCTAACAGTTAATCTTGGCTAACTTGGAATACAGCAAATCTGGCTAGACCCAGAGGCATATAGATCCTGCCTCTAACTAATATGACCCCCTTCCATACCTGGTGGGGCCATTGGGAGAGTACTGCCTGGTCTTTGTGGGGAATTTTTTCTTGGGTGGTAGCCTGAAGAAGGTTCAGCAAATCTATGGGTCACATGGTGCTGATGGTATTGTGTGGCTTGTGATCAGGTCTGGGTTCCACTAGCATCTGTGCAGGATCCGCATAATATTCCATATTCTGGGATAGCATATCTGTCTTTCAGTTTCTGGACCCAGGTTGGTACATAATTTGGAAATCCAAATAGGAGGGAAAAGTGCCTAGCACAGCTTTCTCTGATTGAGGACTTTTACCTTATGGAAATAGCCTAAGTTCTTGTGGTCTGCAAGTAGTTGTCTCTTGTGTTGCGCTCCTTCAAGGTAGTGCCACCATTCCTTGAATGCCACATAGATGGCCAGGAGTTCCCAGTCTAGGATCTCATCATTCTGTTCACCTTGGGTAATTTTGTGGAGAAGAAAGCACAGGTGTATAGGGGCTGTTCGGGGCCCTGCCATTGGAAGAGTGCTGCACTTAGGGCAGTGCTAGATGCATCCATCACTACCACAAATGTCAGGGAAGGGTTTGGATGGGCAAGCAGAGGGGTACAAGTGAAGACCTATTTCAAGTATGTGAATGATTGCTGGCCCTCCTTGGACCCATAGAACTAGATGTTCTTTTGCAGTAGTGTAGTGAGGTGACTACCTGGGCAAAGTGTGTGATGAATATGCTTTAAAAGTTCACAAATTCTAGGAATCTTTGAGCTCTTTGACATTCTAGGAGGCTTTCCACTCACAGATGACCTGAACCTTCCCTGGGGTCATTTACAGGTCTTCAGGAGAAGGAACAAATACAAGGAACTCAACTGTCATTTGGTCAAATGTATACTACTCCAATTTCATGAACAGGCTGCATTGGTGCAGCTTTTACAGTACAGTTTATATATCTGGCACATATTTCTGGGTTCTTCTGAGAAAATTAGTATGTCATCCAGGTAAGTGATCACAGATTGGTCTAGTAAATCCCATAGCAAGTAATTGATAAAGTATTAGAGAGTAGCTGGGGCAATGTTGACTAAGGACATAACTAGGCATTCAAAATGAGTATACCACAACATAAAAGTGGTTTTCCGCTCATCCCCAGCATGGATTCACACTGGGTTACAGGCTTCCTGAAAGAGTCAAGTTTAGTGAAAATACAAGTTGTTTTGTGAGATCAAGCAGCTCCAGGATGAGGGGTAGAGGATACTGGTTAGAAATAGTAATCTGGCTCAGTTCCCTACAACTGATACATAAATGAA
Organism: Alligator mississippiensis; assembly: GCF_030867095.1. Taxonomy (NCBI): domain Eukaryota; kingdom Metazoa; phylum Chordata; order Crocodylia; family Alligatoridae; genus Alligator; species Alligator mississippiensis. Next base: position 107,271,332 of record NC_081826.1, read on the forward strand.
GGATTCTGTCCTTTTTATTTTTTTAAACAAACAGGATGGGGGCTCCCACAGGTGAGGTAGAACTGCATATAAAAGCTTAAGGCAGGTTGTCTTCTTGGTACTCATGGATAGAAGAGGGTTTGAGCTCTGCAATAGCATAAATATGTCCCACAGGAATTTTTCTCCCAGATATAGGTCAATGAGACAATCATAATCATGATGTGAAGGATAGATACGTGCATTTTTTTCTGTTTGAAGATGTCCATGAACTCCTGGTATTTCCTAGGTAAATTGGGTTTCAAGTTCTGGAGACAGCATTTCCAGAGGGACTGCAGCAGGTGGACCTCCACTTTAGACCATAAGAATATAAGGGAGGGGGGTCTGTCTCCCTGACTTTCCAACAATGTATTTGGCAGTAGTCTGAGCTCAAGTGGACTTCCCAGGCTTTCCACTTGATCAGAGGTTTGCAGTGTGTGAGCCAGGGGAACCCTAGAATCAAGGGGGAGTGTGGAGTGAATGGCACCAAAATATATTGTTTCCCTGTGTCCAAGGAAATTAATCTTGAGGATGGTGATCTCTCACTCCAGAGGTCCTGAAGTCAGGGGTGATCCATCTATGGTTTCTATTGCCTCGGGTTTGTGCCATGATTTTAGCAGGATTTTTGGACCTCACACCATGGTCTCATCTATGAAGTTATCTGTGTTTCTAGAGTCCAGCAGGGTGGTCAGCATGGGGAATGAGTAGTTCTGCCCTGGGACTTGGAGATGGGCAGATAGCAGTAGTTGGGGATTTTGTGGACTGGGTTTATCACAGATTTCACAGACTTCTATGGGCTGCATTTGTGGATGTCTTGGGGACTTTGCATGACTCTGAACTGGTCCCCTTCACTTTGCCCAGGATCACTCATTTACTTTGACCCCCTCTCTGAAGGTACATAGCATGCTCATGTCCTGGGGTCCCACCATTGCAGCACTGCTCCTGCTGCTAGTAGTGTACTAGTTCTTCTGGTATGGTGCATGGGAGTCCCTGCCCACTAGCGTGTAAGCTGTAACAATATTCCTCCTGATGCAGAGGCTACAGCATGATCTCTGCCCTCTGAGTTGGATGAGGATCTCCAAATATGACACTGAATTCCTTGAGGAATGTTTCCCAATCTTGGAGGACCAGGCTGTTGTGCTCCAACAAAGCTGTGGCTCATTTCAAAGCATCTCCTGTTATGAGACTAGCCACTAGACTCACCTTTATTGAACCTTGGGGGTAGAGCTCAGGTTGAGCTATGAATAGTATGTGGCGTTGCACAAGGAATGCATGAAAATGCAGCTGGTTACCATTGTACCTCTCTGGTAAAGGGATGGGTAAGCACTAAGCAGGGTTCCAGGCAAGAAGCCTGACACGTGGAAATCTCAATGTAGGGCTGATAAACCTGGAAGCAAAGAAACTGATTCTCAGCCAGTAACTGCCAGACCTGATCTTCTAGCAGTTGCTAGGGAAAGGCCCTATGTGTCAGCTGGTCTGGCCCAAGTGGGTCCAGGAGCCCCAGTACAGTGTTTGGCTTCATGCCAAGCCCCCTTTCCACAAGTTGAGGGCTGAGCAACTTATCATGCTGGGCCATGGGGGTTACTTCAGGGTCAGAAAAAGCTAGAAATTTAAAAAACCAAGAGATCTGTCTGGGGAACTAATTCAGGATCCAGAGGATTAGGTGGAGCATAAGGTTAGGAAGCTAGCCAGGTCAAGTAGCTGGAAGGTCAGGCCAGAGCCAAGTCAGGTATGCAGAGGGTCAGGCACAGAGTGGGCTCAAGAGGCTAGCTGAGTCAGGTATCCAGGGAATCAATTATTCAGTAGTAGTACAAGCCAAGGATGCAACAGTGTTAGTACAAGGCTGAACTTTCCCTTCTACGTCAAGGGTTTATATGGGAAGGATTGGGCACAGTTGGAGTAGTCTGGCCACCTGTGTCTTTTTCAGTGTCCTATTGGAGAGGTTGTAAACTAGGATGAACTGCTGCATCAGATAGGTTCAAGGCCATGGCCTGACATTTAGCAAGAGACAACCATTGCGACTAACCCCAGTACTACAGTAATAATACTAACTCTGCACTCTAAGACTACGAGGAATCAATCCATTTAACACTGACCTTTTCCTAATGGAATTGATGTTATACAGATATACTAAAATCATGATAATAAATTAAGATAAAAGTATTTAAGTTCTTTCTATTGTGTATCTTAAGTTTTGCTCAGGTGCCTTGGCTATATTACAACGTAAGAGGCATTCTATGCATTTTACACTTCATAAAGTACTTCTGAGGACTCTCCAATAAAGTAAATATATTTGTGTGTAAAGGATGCTATCAGGCAATGAACAACTTAAACAGCAATGATAAAGACACATTAAAAGCAGCAAAGATGTTATTTCTCCAACCTTATTTTTAAATAAGGACATAGAGTGGGCAGCAGAAAAGGCTTCCGTAATATCTTAAAAAGGGCATAACTACAAAAATCTATGACTCACAATTCACAAGATTATAATGTAGAATAAAAGTACAGTCTGAGTCATCAGGTTAATTAAAAGCTTGGAAAATATATAAAGGGAAAATTGGTCAAATACCACAGCCATTCAGGGCCTTGAAAGACCGTAAAAACCCTTTAAAAAATCTACATAAAAAAAAAAAACCAACCACAAAACAGGAAGCCCTAAGTGAAAAACATTTGCATAGGACCCATGTGTAGAAAGAGTCATGTACAAGTTACAGATGTGAAATATGCTGCATTCTGCATTACCCTCCTAGAAATAATACAGACGGAAACTACTGAAAATAAAGAGGTATCATAATCCAGCCTTGAAAAAAATAAAAGACATTTGCTAGGCATTTTTAATGCTTCTTTTGCTTGGGAGTCTTTACCTAGTATCATTTCCTAGATGATAAAATATCAATTATGGTTTTTTATTTAAAAATGAAACTACTTATACCCTATTAAAATTTGGTGGGATAATTCTAATTTTTCAGCAAAAAATCATTGTTTAATAAATTGCAAGGTCCATAGTTACTCAGATTGCTTTTGATAGTCACATAAGAACTGGACAGAAGAACAGACTATTATGTCAGGGTAAAATGTGAAGAGTAAGGTAGTAGTGTAAATGGGGGAGTAAATAATTTTAAAATATTCTTTAATTTATGTAAACTCTTGAGGGCAACCATGAGCTGCTGAAATAGGTTAAAACAGCCTCACAATTGCTGTATGTTTCATAAGTTAACAGAAAATGTATATGCTCTATTCACTGTCAGGAGTTAGAGAGGCTGCTCCAGTCACATTATGCAATTCCACATTCTTCCCACAGCCAAGAATTCTGTCTTGGCTTCCAGTTAAAATGCTAAATTGGTCTGATTTCCATTCCATAAACCAAGGCTGTCCAACTCCAAAGCAGTTGGGAGCCTCATACCCCACAGGCCATACTAGCAGGGGCAAAGACCCCCAGACTTCATGGTACATGGGTAGGTGCTTCCCACTCACCCCACTACACCATACGTGGACAAGTAAGGGCCCCCACCCCCAATGCAATACACTGCTCTGCCTCACCTGCAGCTCCTTGTGGACTTCCCTGTGGTGCTGCACCGCAAGAGCACTCTGGGCAGCCACCTTCCCCCTGGGGCTGGGTCCAGCAGTGGAAGCCAGAGAAAGGAGTGGGAAGGTTCACACCCCTCTCCTCCCCATTGCTGTTGCAGCCCCAGCAAGGGGCAGTGGTAGCTGGGTGGGAGCTTAGAGGCTTCATGTGGCCTATGGGCCTCCAGTTGGACAGCCCTGCCTAAACATTTAATCCATTTTTCAGATGGTGCTAAGTTGAATTCCAATGATAACTCATTTCCAGAGCTTATAAAACCTCCTTCTTGGAAATTCATTAATTTATTTGGCATTTGAAAAACACCAGATCACATCCAAGTGAACAAGGAAAAGATTCTAAATCTCATCAGATTTGCAAGAGCACAAAGATTTCCCTATATGGCTCAACATCCTCACCAGTTTATATTCCAGTAGCTGTCCTCTATACTACCACCCCACCTACAGCCAATTTAACCTTTGGGTTGTACACCACCCTGATCCCTGCAGATTTGTAACTAACTTTATTTCAATTCCCACTGTCATATACTGATCCTTCTGTTGCCAACCAAACCTTAAGTGATGTCATGAAGAACATAGATTAAGGTGGAAGGCACAAAAAGTATGTGTGCTGTTTTTTGAGCACACATCTAAGCTGTTGGCCAGCTGGTGTGCCATCTGATTGTAGCTGACAGGACTACTGTAGTGTTTTGAAATAAAACTGCAAGACACTTAACATTTTTATGAGGGAAGCAATAGATATTAACTCTCATCCTCTCTTTCATACCAAAATTAATTAAATGCAGTGCCTTGTTAGTATATTGAAAAACTAGGCTTCTTCAAGGAGAGCCTTGTCATAGGAAAAATATTCTCTGAATAACTGGGCAAGGACAAAATGAAAGGGCACTTGGACATTAAGGAATTGGTCAGACTTCCAGTGAGGATTTAGAAATGGGATAAAGTAAGGCAAATCTAATTAGCTTCAAGGAAGTGACTGTGAGAGCTTACAGATGTAAGTAGGATAGCTAATCTTTGTAGACTTCTGTCATAACCAAATGAGTTGAGTGCCCCTGTCACAATAGAACTGCCCTGAATAACTGCAGTTACTTTCAAATTTGGTACGTTCTGCCTCATTAGCTATTCCCACCTGGCAGTCTGTTATTGGCTACTCTAAATGTATAAAAATCCGTGCAGCTTCCGCCCAAGTCGGAGAGCTCTGAGCACGTGGTAGAGTATGGAGAACTTTGCCACGTGGCAGGGAAAAGCTGGCGGACTGATCACCCTCCAACATCTCCCTGTCACCGTCTGTTCCCGACGTATCCTTCATCCTGCATGCTCGTTTCTGTCTACAAACTCGCCGGCTCGTTTTGTTGCCAGTTACCTGTAACTGCGCAAGCAACTCGTTACCTGTAACTACATAAGCAACCTTACCACCTGTGTCGCGGCCATCAGCAGCATAAGTAAAGTTAATTAAAAGTTATTTTGCAGCCAATACGCTGTGTCCCGCCTCTCCATCCACCAGCCCACCTGACGGCCAAGTAATCAGCGATCCTCCTGAAGTCGGCTTCGGCCGTCTGAGACAACTTCAAAAGGCTTTCAATAGAATACCACAAAGAGAGACTAGTATAGAAAATTAATAAGTATGATACAGATAGTGAATTGTTTAGTTGGATACAAAATTAGAGTAGTATTTAGTTTTGGAGGAAATTCAGAGAATATCCAAGTGACAGGCAGGAAACATACTGAACATAGATGTGCTAGTGTTAGGCCCCATATAATAAATACTGCATGCTCTAATTGCTTCCTTTCTCTTATACTGTACCAGGTGTATAGGCTAACAGGAATATATTCAACTGTTCTATACACCTACATTTTTTTTAGCTAATAGTACAGTAATGGCAGTATTATCATAACTGGGGCCCCCACTTTATTGGGCACTGTATGGAACATAAAAATGATAAGGAAGATATCTGAAGGAGCTTATATTTAATGGCTCAGTCATGCAAAATACTAAAACACCCTTGCCTGATTCAAAACTGTAAGTGATCAGTGATCTGACATACTTAACAATATGAATTATTAAAAACAGGGGAAGAGATAGGAGACCAAGTGAGATTCAAATAGGGAGATCATAAACAAGAGAGTAGAGAAAGCAGCAGGCAATGGAGAGAGAAAGGAAAGGCAGTTAATGATATTGTCAATCACATCGTGGTGAATAATCCAAAAAATGAAAATGATAAATAAATGCATATTACTCAACACAGAAAAATAGGAAATTGACAACAAAGAGGAGGTGGTCAGTCCAGCAGTTAATCTCAAATGTTTTACAATGAACTTTCATAGATGTTCTGCAGAACAATTATGTAGCACATATAAGCTACATGGACCATGTAGCTCATTTGCTGGGCCATCTAGAAAATCTTGTTTTCTATCATGAATAATCTAAAGCCTAAAAAAGCAGCAAAGATTGCAACATATATGTGTGTATATAGCATACATGTTAAAGTAGACTCAGTTGGACATTAAAATAGCAAGAAGTCATTGATCAATCCAGTTTGCATTTGAGGGTTTAGATGCAATATAATCTGAGAAATTTGCTTTCCAAAACATGTAAGTGGACAATGGAGACTCAATTTTTGAACAATAAAAAGAATAAATGTTTCACAAACTTTGAGGTTGCATTTAACTTTTTTTGTATTCCTCGCAGCAAATTCATGTTCAAATGACAGTATATGAAGTAAAAAAGCTTTGCACATTTGCCTTGCATATTTTTTTTTAAACACAGGACCCTATGTAAAGAATACTGCTACAACTCATGGGCCATTTAAGTAGTACACATTCTAGTTAACTACAGGTTCTATAAAGAACACTAGTCTGCTTCATTTGAAAATCTGCAAAATGAAAAAGCCAGAGTAAAAAAAATCCTCTTAAAGATGGGTTGTCATGGGATCTTTACATTTTAAATAAATCAGCCAAGGTTGTTGTATTATAGTTTGCCTCACTTTATACTCAAGCAACAACAGTAAATCCAAGAATAGATACACAGTCTCTAAGGATGCATGAAAATTGCAGAGTAACCTGTAGGACTCTGTTCTGTGAATGGTAATTGCAAAGCAGGTGTTGACTTGAAATAATGTAACAGATTTCAAATATGAACATGTAGTATAATATTTGTTCAGTTCAATGGATAAATGATTTACATAAACATCAATGTTGACTATCCAGTGGGATGATTTGGGGAGTAGGATACTACCCATGTAAAAAAGCTGGTGAACTCTGGCTCAGGGTCAACAGGCATTTAGGCTAAGTAAAGACAGTGAAAAAGCCCAAGACTGAATCAATTCAGTCTTTGCAGGTTAGTCTATGCTGCAGAGATTAAACTGAAAAACAGCTTGACGGACATTTACCTTTGATTCAGGAAATCCAGCCACATGCTTGCAGTGGCTCAGGCCAGAAGCCAGAGGGTCCTAGAGTATGGCTTATGTGTTTTCTTCCTCTTCCTGTTGCCCCCAAGGTCTCTGGGAATTGTAGTCCAGAATCATAGCCACAGTACTCTGCAGGGTTGCTCATCACTCCCTCTTCCTGCTTCCAGGTGCCTCTGGGATTTGTAGTCCACAGTCACAGCCAGCAGTAAATTTGAGTGGGGGAAGGGGTGGTTAACCCCCCTTTCTGGTCCCAGACCCCACCCTGGGTTTTCTTGGGGGGGGGAGGGAGGGGAGAGAAGCAGTGATCCAGCCAGTGAGCCAACTAGGGAGCAGAGGGGCAGGGACAGCCCCGTTCTCTGAAACAGACAGACCAGCCCAGGGTTGCAAAGCATGCTGGGATGCTGGGGGACCCTGATTTAACTTGAACCAGGAAAGGATGTGGTGCAGAAGTTTCATAAACAGACCTAACCTAAATCAATTAAGTCTGACTACATTTCAACCAGGTTTATCTTAAACCAGTTTCAGCCATTTTGAAACTAGTTTATGTGCACTGAACTTCTAGTCTGTTACAGGTTTAAACCAGTTTCTGATGACTTAAGTTGGGGTATGTGTAACTTCTGTCCCTAGCCTTAGAAAATATCAGGAACAGTATTAATGTTAATTTAAACTACAAACCTATAATAAACATGCACAATAAACTCATTATCTTAGGTGTTAAAAATCAACTTGTATCTCTACTCCTCATCTATAGAAACAGAGAAGCCATTCTTTGTACTCTTTCTCTCTCTCTCTCTCCCCCTCTCTCAGTGGTCAGCTTCATGTTCTATCTATTGGACTCTGCTGATTCTAGTCCACAGTACAACTGTGTGAAATTTCACCAGGTGTTTCATTTCAAAGCTGTTTTGACATGTTTTGAAACATTTTGAGTTTCAAAGCCGGGCTTACTTGGCTTCAGCGCCAGTCCCAGACAGCAGAGGCAGCCTCCTGTCATCTGGCTCAGAGATCCAGAGGCTTGCACCCCCAGAAGGAGTCCAGCACAGCCCAGCAGCCCTCCCAAGAGTGCAAGACCCTGGATCTGCACACTGGATGAGAGGAGGCTCAGGCTGCTGCTGCCGCCTGGGACAGGTGGCAGCAGCAATCTTCTCCAGTGCTGGGCACAGCCCACACCCAGCACCAGTCCTAGGTGGAAGAGGCAGCCTCCTCTCATCTGGGGCACAAATCCAGGGGCTTGCACTCCTGGGAGGCCTGCTGGGCTACGCTGGACTCCTCCCAGGGGTGTGAGCCCCCGTATCTGCATGCCCGATGAGAGGAGTCCCAGCATCAGCAGCAATTTTCACTAGTGCTGGGTGTGGGCTGCACCCAGCATCGGTGTCAGCTGGCACTGGCAGCCTTCTCTCATCTGGAATGCAGACCTGGGGGCCTAAACCCCCAGGAGGAGTCCAGAACATCCCCACAGCCTTCCTGGGAGTGTGGGCCCTCACATCTGCACACTGAAGGTGAGGAGGCGGCCACTGCCATCAAGTGTCAGGAGTTGTGTTTTGAAAAGTTTGAGGTGCAATTTCCCAGAAACTTTGGCACCTATCTCCTTGAAACTTGGCAGTCTTTATGCCCTCAGAAGAGGCTACCATTCCTGAAATTTTCATCCAAATCAGGCAAGAAATAACAAAATTTTAGGCATTTTCATGATTCCCCATTATAGCCTATGGGCAAAATGTTAAAACAGTGAAACAGTTTCAACAAAACCAAACGGGACAGCGCTTCAAAACAAAATGATGAAATGAAACACTGTCCCTTTGAAACGGTGAAATGGACATTGAAGTGAAACAATGGTGTTTCACACAGGCCTAGCACACAACACATCTGCCTATTTTATGCATGCTAGGCATGATGGGGGGGGGGGCGAAGAGTAATGGGTTTTCACTTGAGCTATGTGGAGCTATGTATTTCATTTTCACCCACCATGTTATTTGTAGTACTGTACTTGATATAGCATGTCTGTCACAAAATACATTGCAATTGAGAAGCTGTCTTTCATAGCTTTGGTCAAATAATATAGACCATTAACATTGTGAATGAATGTTAAAATATAACATAGCCTTTTTCCAATGAAAGATAAAGGACTACATCCCCTTAGATACAATAAACAAGTAGTTCTATATGTGGCTCGTGAGCATTAGATTTGCAAATCTACCTATATAGGTCAGTGTTCCCTATTGCCATACAATCTGTCTAAAATTGAAATATAATCCCAAGTGTCAATGTAACTAAAGCTGTAGAAGAGCCATAGACAGATGTTCTATACACACTGCTTAGTAGATAAATAATTTTAGACATAGTACAGATAACTCCAAATACTGTTATGTTTAATATTTTCAATAATATCAAATTTAAGTGCACTTACCTTCTCCCCTATTTGCTCTCAATGTGTAGTTTATATAACTATGGAAATCCCCTCTGTGAAAGCCCAAGTGTTATATTTCTATGATTCTCAGCAATACTGTACTTAATTGTGTAAGTAAAAAAATCAAACGTTACCTACAGAAAATCTGTTCTTACATGATGTCTGCTCCCTTATAACAAGTTTTTTTTATTGTTATTGATTATTGTACTTGGGAATTGGTGAGTGGATTATATATTCTTAATGGAAGTCTACTTCAGATATATAGTAATGTTAGGAAAAGGCACTTTACCTGTGAACAAATTTTTCCAGAACTGAGATGGTTTCATCATTAGTCATTTGACAAATTTAAGAATATATCATTGGCATTTCCACCAGTCTCATTAATCAGTTATCACTGCTTATCCATAATGAATTTCTATTAGACATGACAACACTTGTGATCATTGATAAAACTGGCCAGGAATTTTATGATGAAAAATGCATTCATCTCTGAGATAGAATTACATCCTGTCAAAACTAGCAACATCCAGCACGGTTACCTACAATATGGGGGAGACAGATTCAAGTTCTTCTCTCCCTGGTATCCTGTTAATACAAGCCAGGCATCTGCTTTGAAACAGGTAGAACCAGGGTTGGCCATATATGGTCGGTGGGCTTGATCTGGCCATCAAGCAACTTCTTCTGGCCCATAAAGTAAATTGTTGACTGGGGCCATCAGTGACAGGTCAGCAATGTGGTGGGGGAGGGGGGGGGGCAGAAATGGCCCATATTCCATAAATTTGGCTTTCCACTCCTAAAATTTGTCAACCCCTTTGATAAACCTGGGTTCCTTGTTGCCCTTGCAAATGCCTTAGCCACCCTCTTCCTCTCACTTACCCTCCACTGTTTATATAAATATTTAAATTTAAATAAAAATTAAGCTGCTTGTATAAATATTCATTGGATCAGAGAAAGAGAAAAAGAGAGAAACTAAGTCTCAAACCCAGTAATCAGAGAACTAACTCACTCAGGGTGTAACAGACTCAGGTTCAAGACACTGGTGCCAAGTTTATTTATTTAAATCAAGTGAAACATCTGCAGCAGGAGAGAATGAACATCCCTGAACACACTAGTCTGGTGGTGATGGCACTGGCCTAGGCTTTGGGAGACCCAGGTACAGGGGTATTCCTGAGTTAAATTTGGGTCTCCCACAGCTAAGGTTTGCATGCTATCCACTGGGATTAGTTTCTCTCTAGTTAAGAAAAAGAATAATCTCCATAGCATTCTAATATAAAATTAAATACAGTTTCCCTTCAAGTCTATTGATAAGACAGACTATGTCACCCTAGGTTATCCCATGATATGATGATAAAAGGGAGACTTCCTGCCTTGCTTCTCCCAAGTGTCAATATATAACCAGTTATGGCATTATTTGGCCAGCTAAGTAGTTTCATCTTGGCATAGGGAACCAATGGAGAATTCAGTCCATTCTGGATAAACTACAAGAGGAAACAAATGCTTAGGTGTTCTCACCTACAGGGAGCTACTGTAATTCATAGAATTGGGCCCTTCATTATTCTAAGCAACACACACATTCTAAGATATACTTCAGTCTCTCTGTGTTATCATTAAGCCCCAAACTCTGATTGTACCCCTTAACTTGGAACCACTCCTGCATTCCTTGAGCACCTAAGATGTTAGTGCCTCTGTAATGTAGCAATAGACATTAGAGGATAGTTTTTAAATCTTTTTTTTTTTTACTTTAAAAATTATTATTCAATACAGAACTTGCACTCGTCCAAATGTCATTCTACAAAATTCCTATCAACTTTCAATGGGAGCATTTCATCAGTTTGTTCACAGCCCCCACCTTCTTTCTTCAGTTTTGTACGTTCAAGTTTAGGGATTTACTCTAATACTGACCCTGTAAAGTGGGAAGACAGACTACTGAATGCAGAGGTAGTGGAGCACACAGGACTGACACACTGCCCACAAAGAAACATATGCATAAGGTAGTTGGGAATTTCAGTAAATACTTAAAACTGAACAATTAATCCCAACATATACTTGTTTGGGATAATATTCAAGACTTATTCGCATTACTATTTGCTTTGTTCCCTACCTACACAGAATTGTTCCTTCATTGTGTTTGTGTTCTTTTCATGTATGTATTTTGAGGTACAATATTTAAACAGCTCTATGTGACATGAACCACCCCCCCCCTTTGATATTGTATAGAGCCTCTGTATTTGTTGAAAGGTTATTTTTTTCAGGGGGGGGGGAGGAGAGGGCGGGTGAGCAGATTGTATTTTGAAATTTACCCCTTCCTCTTCACATTCCCTTATCCTTACTCCACTCTAGAATCAGGATTGGGCTATTTACATGCAAGCCTTTTGACAAATCTCCAGCTTTGAAAAATAATGATAATAGTATCGTAACACTTTAGTAGCTCCCATAGGAAATCACAAAGAATTGCTTGACAGGTGTGAAATAATGTTATCACTAATACAGAAATTACCATAATCTAAATCCCTTGTCTTCTAACTCACCCTTTCCCACCCCCCCGCCAACTGCAGCACACAAAAATTTGTAGAAGTAATAAACTATTATTTTAAGATGATATACTAATATTCAGACTATTTATGTTAATGGTAGAATATCTTGTATCTACAAGGAGTGCATTATAAATGAGGCTACAATGTTTTAAAATTGTTAATGCAAATCAAATTATTTTATAGATTCCCTGTGAACAAGCACTATTTTTTCTAATTACTAAATACATTCTCTTGAATAACTCACAAATATTTAATAAGTGCTTCTGTCATTAGCAGTAATATAATCAAATGTTCACATTTAATTACACTTTATTTGAATGACTAATCACCAGTTATCACATTTGTAAATAATGATGTGAATATTTTTACAAGCTGAAATGTACTCTCTCTCTATTCATTATGACAGAGAATATACAAAAGACAGACATAGATATCTAGCTCCCATTTTATATCGTTTTCTTTCAATATATATTATGGAACATGGCTAGAAAATATTTTTTCAGCCCTTGGTTGGAGGGAGGGTCAATGGTCAACAAAGGATCAAACTGAACTTGTACATCAGCTGCAAGTGCTTTCAAAGACAGAGGTATCCAAACTACTTCCAGAAATACCAGCTGTGCTTGAAATGTTCTCAACCACTGGCATTAGTCCAGTAAAACTGAGCTATCTTTTCTCTGAAGGATAACAACTGCACTCTAATAAATGTGTTATAAAACAATAAATGTGTTATAAAACAATTAGAACAGATGGTAAAGTCATGATAAAAAAATTCTAGGGTGCAACGATGTTATTATTTCTGTTTACAATGAACTGTTACAATGAAAAATTTCTGTTTACAATGAACACCTTACCTTTTGAATTCCAGGATAGAGCCCTAAATGTCTAAGAGAACTAACTGAATTGAGGAAAGCCATCTCAACAAACTTGTACTTTTGTTTCCAGTTATCCCCTAATGAATCATAAGCAAGGAGGGTGTTAAACTGCTTATTTTGTCATGCGTTTCCCTACTCTTCAGGAGTGGAGAAGGCAGGATGTAATAACAAAAAGGAGCAAGAGCCTGCAAGTCAGCACATTTCCTAGGCCAACCCCAAAAGATGTGCAAACAAACTTTTAAGTTGTCTTGTTTTCCCAGTTTACCTTTTTAATGCTGGACACTTGAAAACCATTTAGACAATAGTCTGAAAGCCATTTGGCCAAAGTTATTATTTTTGTCCTTTTTTTTTTAATAGAACATCTCCCCTACAACTGGTTAAAAATGGCAGAGCAGGGATTTTCGATCAATAAATGCTGTTTGATTCTTTCAGGAATGTCAATTTTGATAAAATAGTTGGATATTGAAAAATGTTATTTTAACTGTCAAAATGTTTACTATAAGCAATTTTGGTTAATTCATATTTTATTTTGTTCTTATTAATTTGTTAATAAAATTAACATTTATCTCATTTGTATATAGCAGAACCTAGATACGATTCAGTATAAGTGATGAGGACCAGATTTTGGAGGGGATTGGATCACACTTTCTTCTGGCCCTGGAAATGGCATGGACCAAAAGGGTAAGTTAGCCCATGTTGACCAGCAATGCCAGTTAATAATGCTGGCTAGGAGCCCAACTTGGTTTCCTGGCATAAAGATGCGGCAACAATACATTAAAAATAAAACAAATAAGAATGTATTAACAACAACAAAAGGAAAGGAAAATAATAACAGCAGGTTCTTGTGCAGGCTTGGGACCAACAAGAACAATGAGACAATACAGGAACAATATAACCAATACTTTACCAAACAACAGTGGAGACAACGGAGAGGATGCCCAGTTTATTAACTGATGGAGCAGTGGTCAGTCTTGAAGAGATGGTCATATGAGGCTTTAATAGTGCACCAGCATACCATGGCCTTACACTGAGCCAAACTCCTTCGCTACACAGCTGTGGCTATATGTCAGTGCAAACAACACAGACACACACTCAAAAGTTCACTCACCCACCTGCACTATGGAGCCCCTAATAAGGGTTCAGCAGCTCCACAGGTGAGTGGGGAACAAGCAAGCTACACACTAGCAAGGAGATCACCACTCTCCTACTGAGATCAAGGAGATCACTACTCTCCTTCTCAGACACACAAGCAAACACACAGATACGCAGATGCACCACACATGGACCCTTTGAAACAAAAGCCTTGGCAACCTATTTCATGGCTCATCTTTCTCTCATCAACCCACTGAAATTCAGTGAGTATGACCACTGGATATGACCATTTGCCTATGAATAATCTGGGTTCTATTAATAGAATATTCCATGAATCAGAATAAATTAATTGCTAATTCAAATAAAAATTTGGGAAATTTGAAAGGTTATTTCATTCCAATTTCCCTAAGCAATTGACATTATGGTTCCTGAACAGCTGTAAACATTGGTTGCTAAAGTTGCAACAGGACCCCCAGGGTAAAAAAGTGATTTTTTTAGTCACTACTCTAAGGGAATTCAGTGGACAGGGCAGAGGAAGTCAGTAGCCAGAGAACAGACATTGAACATAAAAAATAATTGCCAATAACATGAAAATAAGATGTATCCTCTACCAATCAAATGTGCAGGCAGCTGCAAAGAATAATCAAAGACAATTTTACACAATCCCAGATATAGGACTATAGTTTTTTGATGTACTGGGAATCTCATTTCTGTAGAATTTGTTGGTTTTTTTATTTTACTTTATGCACACCTATTTTCCATTTACAACTGTTTGTAAACATCTCATATGATTAGCTACCCACATTCTTGTATAATTCCTACAATGCACAGGGAAATTAAGTTGCTTACCCAAAATTATACATGAATTTCATGTCAGAAATGGGTATTACACCTCTTTCTTTCAAGGCCCAGTCTCAGCCCAATGCTTTAAATTCCAAGTCCATTGTTCTTCCTGAGTAAAATTACTCATCTTTGCTTCATAGAAGCTTGAGAGAGAGGAAATGGAAGGAGGAGACTGTTTTATGAATTGAGGTAATCTTAGAGGAAATATAAAAGAAGAAGTGTGGGGATTGTTGTGTAAATCCTAGTGTGAATGGAAATTATTGCATGGGGTATACTTTGTAGCTGTGGTATACATATCTATTTCAAGCAAAATAACAGCATTGCACAAAACTTCCCTTTAAGATTATCAGGGAAGATTGTGAAATGGTATTAATCGATTTCAGACATATGTTTCTAACTAATCTGAATGAAAGATGCATTAACACAAAAGCCTACTGACCAGCTATATCATTTATTCTTCAGGTATCTCAGAAATTGGAAAGGTGGAAGTACTACTAAGAATATAAAGTGTTAGATATCGCATCTGTCCTTATCACCAGCTATGTCACCTGCTAGGTAAGTCAGAGAAGTAAGATGCACCCACAACAATTTAAATAACTATAATGACACAGTACTGTTATTAAGCTTTCTGGAAGCACCATCTACAATATTCTTTAATCCATGTCCCAAATTAACTTCTTTACACTGAGAACATGACTAGACAGAGGTGCAAGATTAGCCAGGGCACAACCAGCTTCCTCTTCTCTCCAGATTAATGGAGCCAAGTCTCAGGGAAGTAAGTAGTTACAACACAGACCATTGCTCTTGCCCTCCCCCCTCTTGCCCTTCATCTCTTCCATGTCCTAAGGGACAATTCTCCAAGGAACTAATACAAAAATCACAAAAGTCCAAAAGAGCCATTCATCAACCATTTGAGCTGTAGAACAGGCCCCAAATAAGATGAATTTCTTGTGGCCTACAAGCTTCTACTGTATGACCACCAAAATTTGTCACTATTCTTTGCCTGCTCCATAATGGTATATGAGCGATAGTTCTGAATAATGGATCTGTCACAGGTCCTTTTGGGGTTAAAATGGAAGTTAAGCAAGGCTGCATCATCTCTTCAACACTCTTCTTGATATTCCTTACTGTAATGAGACATCTGACCACTAAGAAGAGTGGAGTTAAACTACCAAATGAATAGTAAACCGTTTAATCTCAGCCAACTCCAAGCCAAAACGAAGACCACCCTGACCTCAATCACTGAGCTTCAGTATGCTGATGATGCTATAGCATGTGCTCACTGGGAAGCACACCTTCAGGCAATCACTGACAGCTTCATGGAGGCATACAACAAAGTGGGACTGATGCTTAACATTCAGAAGACTAAGGTCCTCTATCAACAAGCTTTTAGTAAGCAGTCCCCAGCTCTGGTAATTCAGATTCATAGTGAGACTCTGGAGAACACTGAGTATTTCCCATACCTTGGAAGCCATCTCTCACAGAAAGCTGACATTGATGAAGAAATCCTCAAATGTGCCAGTACAGCCTTCAGATGCCTTCAGATGAAGTAACAGGTATTTAAAGATTGTGATATTAGGTCTGAAAGCAAACTCAAACAGTCATGATGATGATGATGATAACTTGAAGCTTTGAGGTACCTAATGGAATTTAGCCAATTCCCTCTCCAATGCATTTTATAATTGCATCCAGTGCATCAACAATATCAATAGCTCAAAATCCCCATCTGAAAATTTTTCCTCCAAACGTACAGATATAAGTCAAAGAGGTAAAATAAAATAAGCACAAACTTATGCTTTATCTCCCTTTTATCTCGCCCATTCTGTCTCCTCATCAATTGATTTGCAACACAAACAAAATCTGCCTAGAGGAACAATTTGCCATGATAACTGGCAATAGAAATTATCTATATTTTTACTTACTTAAAAATTGCACATCCTTAATATATCTTTTTCTGTCAGTAAGTGCACTACCAAAACTGGAAGTGACAAATTATGCTCAATATTGTATCCAATCTTGAAAGTTTTAATCTGCCAAAGCCACCATGGTATCCAGCCTGAGTGGAATACAAGGTAACCAGGTTAGTAATCAGCAAGCTCTGAGAATTATTCAGCTATACCTCCTCCTTTCCCCTAAATTTAATAGCAATGTGTATATAATTTAAACATGGTGAGGTTGTTCTTATTTTGTGAGGGTTGACTTCTTGGAGATGGGGAGAGAGGTTAAGAAAAAGATCAATCTCAGTTGGCAAATCTAGATGAAACCACATGTTCAGTTCTTTAATAATTGTGCTGTTGATGCTAAAAGTGGATATGAAGCTTTAATACTTTAAAAAAAGATGTAAAATGAAAGCAGTTGATGCCTCAGTATTATTTAGGTCATTAATCACTATACTTTTCTACTTTGGGTTCTTGGTTCCCATAATAATGCTTCAAAACAGTCTTGGATTTTATGTAACAACTTGTCATTATGTATTACCCAGGTCAGGGGGCAAAGGACTCCAGCCATTACAACAAAATATTCTAATAAACCTGACAAAAACAAGAGAATGAAAATTAGAAAGACAAAAAATGGTTGTTGTTCAATTAATGTTGTGGTGTCTGCAGATTAGTAAGAGTCCCTGTTTGCTTTCCCATTTATATTACTTTCAAGAAACTTTAATTGCTGTAAGAAAGGTGCCATAAAATTATTTCTCCAAGGACTTCCCTCTGAAAGAAAAAAATGTCTGAAGATTTTTACTTGACAGGACAATTTTTCACAGAAAAATTTCCTTGTTAGGAGAACCTGACCTGTTCTGCCTAAATGACACCAAAGGACAAATAGAACTGCGCCTGCTTTAGCATTGAACTTTCCTCTAATTAGTTGATACATATGCATGTTTCGTTAGTAAGTTATATGCAATTCATATCCCAAGAGGACTGTTGGAACTTCTCTTGAATGTTAACTGATTATGCCACTATTTTTAAAGGCAAAATAGTATATTAATATTGTGAGACTGGTCAACAGAAAAATAACAGGAAAAAGTTCTCACACGTAAGTTAACTACACCATGCCACATAACAGTACTCTTCCCTATCCCTCTTTTTGACAAAAACTTGAATTCTTGTCCAGTTTCCCCAAATCTTGTGAACATTTATTTCCTTTTTGATTACCAGATTTCAGAATGGTTCAGGGTCCTCAGTATGAACATAAAATGCATCAAACATTATTTTTTAAAACAGAAAACAATATGTTACCTTTATAGCAGAGGTGGGCAAAATGCAGCCCGCGGGCCGAATGCAGCCTGTCTCGCCATTCTATTCGACCCACGGGACCCCTAAAAAATTTAGAAAATTAATATTTTCTAATATTAGAAAATGTGACCCTCGATGGCTTGCCAAAACTTAGTAAGCTGCCCTCTGCCCAAAATAATTGCCCGCCTCTTCTCTATAGGAATGAACAACAGCTACATAAGAGCACATGGCTAGCCTATATTTAGGCTTCTCTGTGACCATTCACTTTTTTTAGGATATAACCTTTATTTATATAAGAATACTGTTGAGGAAAGGCTCCTAATGTTATACCAGCTGTAACCAATAAAGTGCTGGCTTCCTGAGTCAAAAGGCAATATGAAAAAGTGGGTCTGAACTAACAAAGCCTTAACACTCAAATTTGAGGTGTAAATTCTTGAGCCTAATGACAATATTTAAATAACTTTAATCACTTTTTCTTTGCAGGTCATTTCAGTTGACAGTTGCAAACTCTTTGTGACAAACCACAGGGGATACAAGCTTTTAAAGCCTTTCCCTAACTCCCCAAATTTTTAGAGACTTGGCCCTTTAGCTCCAGATGTAGCAGCTCAGGACTTTTTACCTCTTGATACCTGTGTTTTGATCTTTCCTGCCAATAGCAGAAGTGTGTGTGAGAAAGCAAGTAACCAACCCTGGGTGCCAATTTAAAGGGGGGCATCACAATGCTGGTGTACCCTCTGCCTATACACAGAGGCTGAGGTGCTGACCTTCTGGGCCCTTCTACATTGGTTGCCCAACTTCAACTGCAGACTTGTGACTGTCAGAGGTCTTATCCACCATAACTTGATGGAATAGGCTGACTAGAGACAATCTCCCTGGCAGAACAGGCTCCAGGGCATTTTACCTTTGTCTGGACAGGGGTCTGCACTGCCCACCCCTGTCCACTGTTACTCTACCTGCGCCTTGCAGCTTTGGGCCCACTATTCAGGGTTATAGGTTTCAGGTGCAGCACAGTCTGTCCTAGACTCACAGTGGCCAAGGTGGACAGTGTTGGTGTTTATCCATCTCAGTAGGCACTTCCCAGCTGAGCTCAGAGACAGTCCTTTGCTCCCTGACCTGGCCTATGACAGTGTCTCCTGGCTATGCTTCACATCTCAGCCCCTCAGTCTTCATGCAGTTTCAATTCTTTTTCTCTCCACTCCAGCCCACTTCCCAGAGCCAAGGCTCAGCCACAGTCATGAGTGGCAGTCTGTGGCAGGGCACATGTTCTGCCAGGGTTCACCCCCCCTCCGCCGAGGTAGTTCCATCAGAATCCCCATCAAAAGTAAAGGAAAACAAACGTGTAAGTCTGTAAACTTAGTTGGTTCCTCCATATGATGCCTTCCATTGTCCTTATGTGGTCACCAGGGCTGGATTAACCCTTTAGTGGGTCCCTAGGCAAACAAACGTGTGGGCCCCAGGCCAGTCAAGACCCGCCTCCCCACCCTGGCACTGCCACCCATGGGGAGCAGATCTCTGAGCCACCTCTAGGAAGCAAGGCAAGGCTGGCAGAGGGGAGGGGAAGGGAAGGGTGACAGATGGTGCTATTCATGCTGCCATCATAGAAGAAAGGACTTGGGACCCCACAGCTCAGGGTCCTAGGCATGTGCATAGTTTGCCTATGTGTTAATCCAGCCCTGGCAGCCACCACTTCTGCTTTGCTTCATGGTGCAGATGCTGGCCGCCTGTAGCAGCTCCTGGGAACTCCTTCCCCTCTGGCTCCAGCTGCTGCTCTCTCCTCCTTCCCTCTTCCTGGCCCAGCCATCCTAAGCCTTATGTATTGTAGCAGTAGGTCACCTGACCCTAGGGCTGTGTGAAGCTTCGGTAGCCAATTTGATTCGGAGGAGATTTGGCCCAATTCAGTGGCAGAATCTCTGAATCTTAATCAAATCGGGAGACCCACTAAAAGGTCTGAATCGAACTGCAAGCCTCCAAATTGATTCAGAGAGATTCAGACATTCAGAAGGCTTGCAGCAAACAGAAACTGAGAAGAGGGAGGGGGATGAAGTGATCTTCCATATATGGAAAAGGCTGAGAGGGGGGGAAAGACTGCTCTGATTTTGACATCTGTAGCTAGCCAGTGACTGTGACTTTACTCTGAGTCCCCTTCCAATTACAGTGCTCTGAGGGAGGGACGTAGAAACAATATATAAAGCTGTGTCTGAAGTGATTTGTGCCTTTTGTGAGCTGTCTCTCTCTTGGAGCAGCCGCACCTGAAAGGCTCTGGCTTGCTAGCTAGTCTCTCTTCTTGTAAGTTGTATCCAATCCTTTCCTACTTACCCTTGCCTACAATCCCTATTGTTATCTCTATCCATTCCTTTCAACTTATTTTTTCCCCCAAATCCTCTTATTTGTTCTTAAGAGTCTGTCTTGATTCCTTCCCCCCACAAAAAGAAATCTGTGTTTTCCCTAACAGTGTGTCATCACTGTACAGGAAAGCACAACATATATTATACACGCACACATTTTGCAGCACACCAAACATTATGAAGCATGCTGGAAGGCACTTGGTAGGAGGTTGTGGGGGCAGGTGGCTCACCTCCTCCTGTTGTTGTGCCTCTGCCTGGTGAGGAGGGGGATAAGGCAGGATCGCTATCCTTAACCCAGAAGTGGGGGAGTACTGTAGTGTCGGATCATTTTGAGGTGGCAGATGATCCCAGGCTTGCTACCTGCCAGCACTGCCTAAGGCAGATCAGCCGGGGCAAGGAGGTGAAACACTTTGCCACCATGGTGATGCTGCTGCATCTCAGGAGACAGCACCCCCTTGCCCTTGTTCCTTCTCAGCCTGGCACCAGTGGGAGCATGCTCAAAAAAGAAGTCCTCCTCTTATTCCAAAGCCCCCATCCCCATGAAGCAGAGGCAGGCCACCCTGGACCAGTGGTGGAAAGGTGGAGACAAAAGGTGGCGTGTTCCAAAAGCGAGCAAGGTCACCCAGAGCACTGCAGAGATGCTTCTTCTGGATGGCCAGCCCTTCTCCTTAGTTGAGTGGTAAGAGTTCAGGCAGCTCATGGCACTCATGGCCCCATCCTACCAAGTGTCCACATGCACCACCTTCAGCAGAATGGTGGTGCACTCCCTGTATGAGGCATGCAGGGAGTACTTGAAGAAGGAGCCACAGAAGACAGGTCTGCAGGTAACCTTGCACTTTACCTCAGACACCTGGAGCAGCTGGGGTGGAGATCAAGCCTGCCTCTCCCTCACAGGGCACTGGTGTGATCAGTCAGGACACTGGTGGGCTCTCCAAGCAGGGGTGATGTATGAGTCCCACACAGCAAGAGAGATCATGATGGCCATGAACTGCATGGTACAGGGCTCATTGGGCTGGGTGAGCTCACCCACGGGTTCATGGTCACCAACAATGGGGCCAATATGATCAAGGCGGTGTGTGATGCCAACTTTATTGGCATCCACTGTGTGGCACAAAAGTTCCACCTTGCAGTCAGGAATGCCTTGGAATGGGACAGGGCTACCAGTGAAGGTGGCAGTACCACCAGCAAAATCATTTCCAAATGCAGGAAGGTGGCAGACTACTTCTACCAGAGCATCAAGGGGGGCAAGATGCTGTGGGAAAAACAAGCAGAGCTGAACATCCCACAGCACAAAATAATGCAGGATGTGGAGACTCAGTCAAACTCCACATACCTGATGCTGGAAAGGCTGGTGGAGCAACAGAAGGCCATCCATGAGATGACCTTGGTCAGGGAGACTGGGATCAGTGGCCCCCTTAACAAAATGGAGTGGGATACCATCTCCCAGATCTTGGTGGTCCTCAAGTCATTCCTGAAGGCCACCGAGAGCCTCAGCACTGGGGATGCCCTCCTTAGCCAGGTGATCACCATAGTGAAGGAGCTATAGAATGAAATGGAGAAGTTCCAGGGGATCAATATTCCTGGCTAGGGCAAGCCACTTTCACCACAGGTGCAGGCACTGGTGAAGCAGCTGAAGGAGGACATCAACAAATGGCTGGATCCATTGAGGCCCAGTATGGTCCACATGCTGGCAGGCATGTGCGACCTGAGGGTGAAGGGGAGCATCTGCAGCAGCAAAACTCTAAATCACTGGATGGAGGTATTGGTGAACAGTCAGGGAAGCAGAAGGGCAGAGGCAGGGGCATGTGGAAGAGGGGGATCCACTTTCCAGTGCCATCACTCTAACCACAAACCAATCTCCTCACCACAGCTGCTGCCAATGTGGGCCAAGAGCATGGCTTCAATGTTGGGGTCCAGAGGCACCAGACTGCACCATCAGGCAGGTAGTGTGAAGGCCTTGGTGGATACCTATCTCACCAAGGGTGTGGAGCCACTGGACTGCGACCTCTTAACCTATTGGGCAACCTGTAGCTGGGGGTGGCAGGATCTGGCCACCGTTGCCTGGGAACACCTGTCCTGTCCACCAACCAGTGTTCTAAGTAAGAAGGTGTTCAGCATTGCTTGGATCCTGGTTTGGTGGAGCAGCTGGTATTCCTGAAGATGAACTTCCCACTGCTGGGGTTCTGGAAGCTCCACGTGCAGATGAAGTGAGTGCCACCCTCCTCACTCTGTACCCATTTGCTTTTTTTATTTGCTTTCAGAACCTTGAGGTGCAATTTCACAGAAACCCCTGCAACACTCTGCCAGAACACCTGGGCTCTATCACTACTCAGGAGGAGTGGACAGTGCTAGGAGTGGTGCTTCCTGGGAATGTAAAGGACTGCAAATTGTTTGTTTTATCTCCAGGCAGCAGACTGAAGTTACCCTAATATGAGCTAGGTAGCAGTGCTCAGAGTTAATTCTTATCTGGAGTGACATAACTCTGAAATGCTTCGATGCACTTAGCATGAGTAAATAATCTTTATTGTGCGGACTCTTACGCTTTAAATCTTCAGTATGGTCTAAATGTACCATGCAACTTCACCCATAGTTCTGCCATATGATTCCAGCATGTATTGTCTATCCCTAGAAGGAAGGGTATAGTTTGACATAGTGGGGAGCCCCAAAGCTCCATAACCCCAGTTTATGCTGTGATGGGAATTGCCAGTAATGGTAGAGGCTACTCTCTCCTTGCCTGTATTACTATCAGTGATGCAGTAGCTGCTTAGAGAAGAAAAGAACACTGCAGGTAAGTCAGTTGGGATGTATGTAAATAAGTCATGGATTTGTCCTTTGTTAGCAAATTAAAAATGAAGGGTCAAATTCCATTTCTCATTCTTATATACAACCCCGTGGACTTCAGTGTTCTGCATTTGTACATGCTGGACTTGACCTAAGAAACTGAAATGCTTGTTCAGGGAACTACAGTGTAGCCTTTCTTCTTTCCAAACCTCCCTGCCTCCTTAAAAAACCAAGTCTGAATCTGCACATTGGTAGTTCAATGTTGAAAGACATTATAAAGAGTAATAACAGTAAAGCACTGCTTTAATAATTACCTCCCTCTTGAAGGAAAAGGTAAGGCTGAGGATTTTTCTGTTGTTCATGACTGTTTATGAAGGTAGAAGAGCCAATTATAATACAAAAGAAATGCATATACCTTAACATGGATTCACACTATCACAAAGTCACGACCCTTAGCCAGTCTCAGACTGCAACCTTTGCTTCTCTTTTAGCTACTCTGCTTACTATATATCCATAGCCATTGATCAAGGAGAAACATCCCAACCTACTTCTGCATGAACAGCTTGGAAGAAGTCACTGAGGCCAGGATTTCACCCAATAAATCTATGTGACAGAATCTGCACTGTAACTGATGACTAGTGGTACCACCTCTAGAAATCACTCGAGCAAATCACTGTTTTTTCTTTATATAGCAAGGGCAGAAGTTGCAAGCTGCAAGTCAGATCCACAGTGGACAAATATTGCCAGCAAATGTAGTTGAGGACATAGTTCCAAAGATAGATCATAAAAATGCAGCAGTGTATTTTATAACAGCAAAATGTGACACAAGACTAAACATGAGAACCTGCTGGACCATTTAATATGTTAATAATAGAACAATCTAATCCTATCTCTAGGTGTAGAATCAATATAATCCAGTGATCAGGAAGTGCAAATGATTCAGAGGAGCTCAAGGGCTTCTCCAAAACTCAGTATTAACCTGAAAGACCCATAACAATCTCCTGCAAAATGTGAGTGCCTTGGTAGCAATATGAGAATAATTTCCCATTGTATTTTGTCACTTTTACCTCCGGTTTCAGCCACAGTTATGAGGAGGAGGGAAAGTAAAAGCAGATTTATAAAAAAAACCCTCTAAGAGAGCTTTAGTTTGAGGCAAAAAGGTTATTTCTTCTTTTGTCCAAGTTTGTTCCCTCCTCATAGATACTATTACAGAAATGGGGAGGATCGGGGAATGGCAATCCCAAATATTGTAATACGGTTTGTACACTTTAGTGGTTGCAAAATAAAGCTCATCATTTGCCAAAGTGGTGTTTGAGATAACCCCATTTGGTCCTCAATCCTTAGGATAGGAAATAGTCATCAAAATAATACAATGGAGGTATAAAAATAATTTAATAATGGTTTCTACAGTACCTATTTCAGTAAAATAGGTTGTGGAAAAAGAAAAAAATCAGTAAATGCCTGAATACTACATAAAGTAATATTAGACTTGCAACATGGGGTGACCTAATGACTCTACCACTGCTATATATTCAGGAATAAACTTGTTCTAGGATGACAATTATTAATGGAAATAGATTCATGGTATTTTTGTCTGTGCAAAAAGCATTATGGTGTATTCAGAAAAGCTATCTGGGAAGTACAAAATATGATTGCAGTGTCACTACTCTCCCAAAATGGATAAAGAAATGCAAATTTCCTAATAACTTTTGCAAAAAAGCATCAAGCTGCAATTCAGATCCACGGTCATCTTTATTGGATTACCATGCAGCACAAGGAGGCTGAGAACTAGCTTTTGCAGAACAGCTAATGGGATGAAAATTGGTAACAAAACATCCCATAATCAATAAAGGACCATCGGACAATGAAATGTTGCATAAAAACAGATAGCTAGAATTGCAAAAAAATAAAAAAGGTTCTTAAGAGTAATGTTATTAGAGAGCTGGACATAGTGCATGCAAAGTAAATCAATCCTAGCAAGAAAAGGGTACAGTTCTGAGGTTAGAAGTGCTTAGATTACATATTGAACTGAAAGATGCCATGATTCAAAATGGACAAGTTCATAGAAACAGTTAAAAGACATTTTCTAGAAAGTGATGTTTGAAATTTTGCGCAAATAAGACGATTTTAAAGAAATAGCTAATAAGGTGTATTAAAAGAATTTGGAGACTTGACGATGTCAGTTTTATAACAAGTTTGATAAAAAACAGCTTAAAAGAAACAAACACAAATCCACAGCTATGTTCAACATATCAAAAATGAAAGAGATACATTGTGAACTGGCTCACAGATTTGGACTTGATTTGGCTGATTTGGCTAGGACAATGAGAAAAAATTTTAAAAAATTGTGTGCACGCATGCACGTGTGTGTGAGAGAAAGAGCAGGAATGCACACAACATGGGAGCTGTTTGGGCAGCAGGCTGTGGGGGGTAGGGGACTGCAGGTCAGGAGTGAGGGACACCAGCAGGACTGGGGAGCAGGTGAGTTGAGAGTACAGGGGGTTGGCAGCGCTGGGGGGCAGGGGCTTAGGTGTGAGGGGCAGAGTCAGGTCACGGACATATCACTGCCTCCCCACAATCATAGACCCCTCCCAGGTGTCCTCTTTTTTAATGCTGGAAATATGGTAACCCTATAATAGTACCATAGAACTGAGGCAGCTCCGCATTGAGAGCCTGGCTGCCAGTGCTTATGCCTGCCAGCCCTACTCTCAGTGCAGAGCTACTGTGTCAGTCTCAGCGAGACATGAATTTGTCTCGCTGAATGGTGGTGGGGCCACTCTGGGCTCCTATACATGTGCGGGGAGGCTGCTCTGACATGCTGTAGTTGTGTAATTTCAGCATGTCAGAGAAGACTCAATTAAACCATTAATTGAGTCTGCTGGAGCAGGATAATTACTGTGCTTCAGCAGACTCCAGCATCATGTGTATCAGCATCCCGACACTGAAAAATGGCAGAGGGGTGCTCTAAACTAAAGCTTGCTTGATAAGCTTTAGTTCAAAGCTCCCCGCCACTATTTTTCAGCGTGGGGATGCTGATACATATGACTCTCCAGGTGTTTTTAATTAATTCCTCTCCACCTCCTGGAGCATGTCTGTAAATGCCCTCTTTGCCCAGTGGGACAGCAAGCTGGTCCTGCTCCTAGTTCTGACCCTGTTCACTAAGCCTCTAGGGGCAAGTCACAGCTGTGCAGGTGAAGGACAGGCAGAGCAGGTTTTCACCTTACCATGTGACCACTCCACTAGACTGAACAACACTAAGCCAATTAACATTTGTTCAGCTTACAGTGTAAGGTCTAACAAGGCCCTTAGTCTAACTTTACAATGCATGAAGGAAGTTAGGCACCTCAGAACAAGTTACAAAACATCTAAGACTCTGAACTGCTTAGCTGCTTAGAGCTATCAGTGGGAAATTTGAAGTGTGTGTGTGTGTTTCTATCCACATACAATCCTCTCCTAAATGTAAGCCTCTAAATCTGTTCTTTCAAAGAACTGAGTGGGGCTCAGTCATTTCTTTTAAAGCACATCTGGTAGTTATGGCTTATGCATTTTATCCAATGATTGCTTAACATAAATTAGTCTTTGAAGCACAGGCCCCTTCCAGGCAAGTGTCTCAGCCATGAGGCTTGTGATCTCTCTCTTTCCAGTGAAATGACCAGTGTCTCATATTAAAGAAGAGGGTTGAAGAGTGTCCAGCCTCCCCACTCCAGACCAATCTCTAGCAGGCAGGTTAAGCTACTCCTTAGGGAAATGTTGAGATGTGAACCAAAAAGGTCAAGGAGAAAATTGAACCCAGATCTCATGTTTCCTGAGCAGGTGAGATAACAATATGACCAACTTGAAAAAGGAAAACTGTACCAGCACCACCACCTTGTTTCTCCTCCTATGGCCACGTGCTAAAAGAAAGCGGCCCCAACTTCATTTTGAGGCAGCCTGGCATGTCAGTGTGGCTTAGTCATGCTCCATGACCATGTAACAGTCAGGAAAGAGAAACAACACCTTGTTCCGGGATCCCAACTGGGATCTAGCACATGCTAGATACTGTTCAGTTCTGTCAAGATTTGGGCAAGCCTAGTACAGGTATAAGTAGACCCCGGTGGAATTTTAAAATGAAAAAAAATAAGGTGCTTATGAAGTATTGGTAGCTTGGGGACTAAGTGATAGGTAACCGGGGTTTTTTCTCACACTTGTAAATTTAGGCACTTAAGTCTTGCTTTAAGTGCCTGTGTCCTTTTTCTGATCAAGCTGGACTTGAAATCTGTTTGACCCCAACATATACATAAAGTTGAACATTGTTGAGTACAGATGCACTATTAAAATTGGGCTTTCTTGCCTCCAGAGAGAGTGCCTGGAAAGATTGGGTACTTTTGAGGCAGAATCTTATCACGTTTTTCCAATAGAATTTAACAAGGGTGGGTAGTAAATGTCTACACTTTTAAGAGTTCCCTTTCTAGAGAGCAGATGGGTCATCATGGCAGCAAAAAAGAGTAAGTAAATCTCCATTGTCTGCTAATTGGGTTGTATAATTGCAATGCAAAGGAAAAAGCCCCAAATAAATACTTTTAATTAAGAAACGTGTCTGTTTGATCAGTATATGTAGTATGATTCATAGTCATCTTCTATTATTAGCACATACCTAGTAAATACTTATAGAGTAATTAGAGGTACAATAATATGCAGTATTTATACACTATTAGCATGATTGCAGCACTGTGCAAGTATTGGCCAATTATTGTTATTAAAAACATCTTAATTAACTGGAGAAAAGTTACTAATTACTTTTATAATGAATACTTGTTTATGAAATGTGCTATATCAAACACACCTGCCCATATTTACTTCTGTATTATTATACTTCTGTGGCTTGGAACAAAGAGGTAAGAGTGAAGAGGTGGAAAACAAAAATGTGTGATTCATAACAAAATGTCTGCTCTTACTGGTATCTATCATTAGTAAACAATTGCTGGTTGAACTGTACTAAAAAAATCATGGATTTATTATATATGCTCCATCTATTTAAGTTTTGATAACCATAGTGCACAGGTGATGGATCTAAGGAACAGATTGTAGGCTTCCAAGGGAGGTGGAGCCTTCCCCTACCTTGGGGGTTTTTATGAGAAGGCTGGATAGACATCTGGCTGGAGTCATCTGACCCCAGCACTCTTTCCTGCCTAGGCAGGGGGTCAGACTTGATGATCTGTTGAAGTCCCTTCCGCCCCTAGCATCTATGAGTCTATGAATTATGGAAATAATAATAATATTATTTTATTAATAATATGAGTCTTTGGCATTCTAATGCGGACGCTTCCTCACTATTCAAGAACTTTTAAAAATCAAAACTAAAATGGAAAAAGACAACTTTATGTTTTGAAATTGTATTTATCCGAGTTTCAAAAACTATAGATATTAGAAAAGAAATATGATTTTAGTCAAAAGTATTAAGAATCCTGAAGAAAAATGTAGACACCATCCATTTCAAAGTATCTGCCTAATTTTTCTGGGTTTTCTTGTTCATGTTCTAAACACCATTACTTATATCTTTACTTCAAAATATGATTTGTCATTATGCAACTCTCATTTGACCTTCCAGTTTTGCAATGTATAAGTAAGCATGTATACTATATAGCTTTAAGGATGTGAAAAACCCCATTTATTTTTCATGGATGTATTGTTAGACTTAAAATTGAGCACATAAGTAGTGCATAAAATGAAGCTTTTATATGGCAACACAAGCTATGCCATTACAAAATTAAGTACACAATCAAACAAAAACTATTGTACAGTTCTGTCCATGTGGGCAGAATTAAGCCTTTACCTGAATGTTGGTATGTCCTCATTTCAAGACTACACAATTTCAGTACTAAATATAATTTAATGTCATAAGGTGTTTTTTGATTTTGTTTAAATAAAAAAGAATGGAGAAATAACCAGTATCAGGCTGTAAAATCTGACAGATATGTCACTGGGTCCTCCTTATAAGAAACCTCTATAAAGGATAAGAACTCAGAAATTCACCCTCATCAATTCCCCACGTGGTAGAGAAGTCAAGGATCAACCTTGGGATAGGCTACCACAACCAACTAGTTGTATGAACCGATACAGGAAAATTACAGCATCACCATACTAATCCAACAAATGACCAATTCACTTCAAACCCTTTAATTGGGGGAAAACTCCCCAGTAGAGCAAGGAAGTATTTCTTATGAACCTTAGCCAGAGAATAGTGCAGAAAGGTGGCCTTCTGGCCTGCTTTAAGCCAGAACGCAATAACTTTAATATCCTAAATTTCAGTAGTATTTCTATAATTACTGTATCTTTTCAACGTCTTGTGATATATCAGTGGTTATGGACTAACAGGGCCCCTTTCTTTCCCACATCAAAGGAGTCAGTGGGCACATCTACATGTGACGCTATGTCACCATAGCAACGCACTGAGATAACGTAGCATCTACAGGCAAACAACATGACCCCGCTACTACATCGTCATAGCAACATGCTCCCTCAGTATAGCACGCTGCTACAGTGACGTAGAAGCTAAAAATTACTGTGCAGTGTCATTTAGTGCTTCCAAAAGGAAGTACTAAATGAGGGCTCAGTAACAACAGCATGTAGATGTGCCCAGTGTATGAAAACATTGTGTGCAAATGCTACTTTGTGATTGAATACAGAAGAATGTGCCTGGGCATGTCTACATGTGCCCCTGCGGTGCCATTGTTATTGCACCATCATTTAGTACTTCCTTTCAGAAGGAAACGACGGCACAGTAACAGCCCATACTGCACCATGCTGGTGGTGCATAGTTAATTTTAGCTGCTATGTCACCATAGCAGTGCGCTATGCTGAGGGAGTGTGTTGCTATGGTGATGTAGTGGCAGTGTCACAGTTTTTGCCCATGGACACTACGTCACCGTAGCACATTGCTACAGCAATATAGCATCACATGTAGACGCACACCCTGTTCCCTTCAGTGACTGGTTGTCTGGACATTTTGGAATTACAACTTTCTGCACCTCCCCATTCTGGCAGCTCCAGAAAAAAATAAATTGTAGAGATAATACAAAAATAAGTCTCAATATTTAAAAAAATTAACTCCCTCGATTTCTCAAACAAATTATAGCCTTGATTGAAGTTAATAAGGTTGTACACAAGTGCAAAGGTGTGCTTCTGATTACAAAATTGGTGTTTATCCTTTATAATATATACTTCAGTAGAATTTTAATATAACTCATATAACTTTGAATAAATTATAAATCATGTAAATTATACTATGCACTACAGAACCATTGAACATAGAAAATGCAGTCTATCGTAGGTTTTCCAAGCTGCCTGGGAATTTGAATCTCCATCTCAGATTATAATGAACGACTATTGCACCTCAAATTTCTTAGGGAAACTTTGAAAGCATGACTTCCTTTACTTTATCATGTCCTTGTGACAAGGTATTCAGCAGAATTTGTAAATTCATTGGAATCTGATATGGCTACACCATAAGCGCTTCTGCTGTGGCCTTGAACTCTCAATCTCTAGGCTTCCAGCTGCTTGCCCTATGTCCACATTACTAGAGTGGGGTAAAACTTAATGGATCTCTGCTTGTCTCTCCTGCCTCCTTAACTAACACATGACAGAAAAAATCCAAAACTTTTAAATAACTAATCCTATACAGAGAAACATGCAAGTAAGGGTGGTTACATCATTTGCGCAATCTTCTAGGCATTTTTACCACTACCACTATTAGCAGCAAGAGTCCATGTGCTACAATATGCTTTCTGAAGTATGACCTCTGAACAAAGGCCGGGGCTAAACGTAATAGTTTGATTGTATCCAAGAGTCATTTCACTATCGAGGAATAAAGTTTTATCTTTAAAAAGGAAGAAAAAACACAGCACACCACTT
Source organism: Alligator mississippiensis (assembly GCF_030867095.1). NCBI lineage: Eukaryota > Metazoa > Chordata > Crocodylia > Alligatoridae > Alligator > Alligator mississippiensis. The sequence continues at coordinate 107,302,321 of NC_081826.1, forward strand.
TGGGTGCTTTGGTGATCATGTCAGTTGTTTTTCCTTGTAGTCATTTAACAACAATTAAAGAATTATTCATGTAATTTAAGTATTCATTAAAATATGATACATATATCTGTCAGAAAATAAATTTACATCAATTGTTTTTAAGCAGTGATGCCTTATTAAGAGAGATCAACAAGACCACCTTGTAACATTATTCACTGAACTAGTTTGCTAGTACTTAAATATTTTAGCTAACGTAAAATGATTTTTGGGTGGATGCATAAATCTTAATTGAAAAACTTGGCAGAGACTTCAAATAATCCAGTGGTCTGCACTTCATATATAATGTTTGGCCGCCTTTCAGTGAATCTTGCTCCCTTGTATGGAATCATACATTTATCAAGCATGACATATACATTTTGCCCAAGTACCCATAAAAAATGATCTTCCCATTTTATTTTTGTTTCTGTGAAGCTTTAGTGCATGCAAAATTAAAAGTTGAATGGATAATTTAACCATGCAGTGCTATAGGAGGGGGTGGAAACTGATTCTAGCATCAAATGAATACATATATATATATATATATATATATATATATATATATATATATATATATATATATATATAAACAAACAGCAGGAATATAAAATCACAGTACTCATTAACTGTGCAGCTGAAATTACCATTTTTTTTTTTTTAAGATTGGAAGTCTGTGGCTAAGAGAAGATAATTCAGGAGAGCCAACTGCTCAGAAGTACTTATATTCTTTCTACCTTTGGGTCAAATGTTTTCATGCTGAAACTAATGTTTACAGGATGATTTTGCTCATAACCCCCAAGAATGTTTTTCACTGCTTTTTTTTCCCCACACTGCAATGATTAGAAGAGATCAGTGGAGGTTTGCCTATCAGGATCACTCTAATTTTGTGGGTTTGATTTATGGTTGCTGAATACCTACAATCATGGGCAGATCCAGAATTCTGTAAAGGGAGGTGTGTAGCATTTCCCCCTTCCCCCAGCTTTCCTTACACTGGGGAAGGCAAATCATGCTGTGGGAGCAGCAGCTTGTTTAATTCCCCAAATCAGGTAAGTATTCCAAGCTCTACTTTTGGCATGCTTCCTTACCCTCCATGCTCAGCAGCATCTCCCCTCTCCTCCCATTTTTTACACCCCCCCCTCACCCACACCCCCACTGCTACCATGGTCCTCACTGTCCCTAGCTGCCCCAGAGGTGGGGGTGGCTCCAGACCTGCACCTGCCCTGCTTCAGCTGGGTTACATCGAGATCAAGGCTCAGGTGGGGCAGTGGCAGTGTGAATGGGTTCCCCTTCACTGATACTGCTCCCAGCCTGGCAGGGGAAACCAGAAAGGGAAGAGGAACCTGTCCCTGCTGTTGTCCTAAGATGAACCTGGCTCACCATGAAGCTCAGCTCTTGAGTTTCCCCTGCCTTGGGGCATCCAAGGGTATCAGCACGGATAGGCGGGAGAGGAGAAGAAAGGAAAAGGGAGATGCCACTGAGCATGAAGAGGAAGGGAGAGGGGGAATTTTTTTCCTGCTTTGGAGATTTAAAAAGGATCCCCAGCTGCTGCTCCCCTGGTGTGGTCCAAAAGCAGGTTAAGTCTGTGCCCCTCTAAATATACCTCTGTCTGCAATATGCAGAGTTTGGAAAGCTCATCTACATCAAGTACTCAGTAGTTTTACTCTTGATACCAGGGCTTACTTGTTATACCAAAAGCAAGGGATTTTTGTGGTTCTTTTATTGAACTAACTTTATATTCAGGAGAAAAGTTAGACAAGCATCCAAGCACAAAGTGCTTTCTGTCAGGGACCAGCATCTCTCCCAACTATATAATTGGTCTAATAACAGACACCACAAAAATGAATATTAAAGTAAATTAAACCCTTGCCTCATGTACATTTTCTGAACTACTGTGACTACAATTACACTGAAAACCTTGCTATACCAGATCAGAAGCCTTCAGGGTTTTTTTTCTTACATATAATAAGTAAAAGTGTGCCTACTTGTATGCATTACTCTTAATATCATACAAGTATTAAAGTATACCAATATGCTTTATGAGGTGAAAGAATTCTAGATTTGAAACCTCTATTGGCAGAGTATTCAAAAACAAAACTACTGAGCAGACTATCAAAAAAGGTGGAAGTGGTTTAAAGTTGGTGCACAACTAAAATGTGTCCTAAATCTGAAGTAGATTCAGATTCAGAAGTGTATATTTTTGTATCTTTACATGCTCCTGGTCTGAACAGTCTGGTTTTGTTTCATTTTCACATTATTTAAATGCTTTAAAAATGTAATTAAGTTTACATGAAAATGTAGTTTTTGAAACAGAAGTTCAATATTTTAATTTAGAAAATAGCAAAAAAAAAAGTTTTAGCATTCCTAGAAATGAAACATTTCATTTCAAAATTTTCAATACTGAATTATGATCTGTTCTTCCTAATCTTTATGACAGCCTGTGACAGGGTGGCCGAAACTCCCTGTTATGAGAACACGGGGGCGGAAACAAAGAAAAGAAACTTACTGGGGGAGAACCTGGACAAAAGGTGAACCATGGCGAGCCCAGGTGGGAAGGATCATCAAAGGGAACCACTGAGGTTACAGCAGATCAAAGGATGCTGTGACAAACCCAGCTGCTCTGGTTCAAGCCCAGAGCAGGGAGAGACAGACAGCAAAAAGAAAAGAGCTGAGCTAAAGACTTGGAGAGGGAAGAGCTGGGAAGCCGAGGAGGCAGTGAATTGTGCTCTGCCACAGCAAGTACAGCTGGTCCAAGAGGGAAATCTAAAGGGACACCAAGAATACAGTTGGCATTGGTCCTGGGAAGAAAAGAAGAGAGAAGAAGCAGAGAGGATGGTGAGAGCCGAGGCAAGGAGGGCCCAACCTGGGGCTTGGAGGGGAGTCCCAGTGCCTGACTTACCTGGTAGGAGCCAGCGATGAAGTAGAAAAGCCTTTTGCAGCAGTAAGTCCAACACCAGAGGGTGAAGATGACCTCTTTGGGAACCTAGAGGAATCAGAGAGACAAGGACAAGATTACACCTGGGTGAGAGGCAAGACCATCCCAACCCTGAAGGTTAAGGGCGGGCTTAAAGCTAAGGTGTGCTGTTTCGGGACCCGTGCAGGGAAGAACGGGGCAAGCAGCCAGTGTAGGGAAATACCCTCAGCAGAAGAGTCCATAAGACAGGGACCAGAACCCTTGGACCGATAGACAAAAAACATCACAACTGGAACATCTGGTATGGTTAGGGCAGGGGATGGTGGAGACCTGTGAAGAAAAGCTGACTTCTTGAGCGTATAATTCATCTTTGTCTCCCGAGAAAGTGTTTGGCACCTCTTTCTAACATCAAGGTGTGGCGGGAATTTTGTTGGGACAGAACACATCCTATTCCAGCAGAGAGGCAACTTGGCTCTAGTCGGCGTGTCACTGACCTCTCACACAGTCTTTCAAATATTTGAACACTGCTATCATGCCCCCCAACCTTTATTCTTCTTTTCTCCACCCTAAATATACAAAGCTCTATCAACTTTTCCTCATATGGTTTGCCTTACAGTCTTTTCATCATTGTTGTCTCCTGTCTATGGACACTCTCTAACTTATTCTCCATGCCCTTTTTAAAATGTGGAGGCCATAGTGTCACCTAATACTTTAGATGAGGTCTAACCACCACTGAATAGAGGGTGCTATCACTTCCAGAGTGTATCTAATTTCCTGTGAAATTAATTTGATGCAATAAACTCTGGCACACTTTGTGCCAAAATTGATTGCTCCCAGGCCAAGCATTTACATGTGCACCAGGACCACAGTAGGTTGAGCTGGGGCAATACAGCCCTGGCTGTCCGAGGGTCCAGGGGCTCAGCTTGCAGGTCCAGGGCTACTTCGACCTGGCATAACATGCTATGGAGGGTTTGCTGGGGCACGAGGGTGCTTCAGTGTAGGGGCTAGCCAGAAGGCAGCCCCTGCACTGAAGCATTCACATGCCCCAGCCAGTTCCACCAGCATCTACATGTGCACTGTGGTGGAGTAAATAAGTCCACTGTAGGATAGTACTTGTATCTGACAGTACTATCCTACAGCAGAATTAATTAGTTTACTCCATCCTAATAGCACCGCATGTGTAGATAGTGACATTTTACTGAGGAACTAATTAGTCAACTCTGTAGTAAACATCTTATGTAGAAGCACCCAGAGTTCATTACACTTAATACTCCTGTTGATGCAGTCCAAAATTATATTTGCCTTTTTTTTCTGAAACTGCTTCACATCACTGACTCATGCTGAGTCTGTGAACACCAACATTCTCACAGCCTTCTCAGCAATGCTATTGGAATTACAAAGAAAGTCAGTGTTTACATAAAAAGGCAAATGTAAATGCAAAGGGCTGTGTGTATCAAACACAGGCACTCTAGTCAATGACTGATACTGAAATATTAAAAAATGACTCACTGTAAGTGCTAGTTACAAATCCTGATAATCTTGGGCTAGGCTTTCATCCTCTGCACATGGTCATATATGTAATTGTAGTTCAGTAATGCGTCTTTGTTGATTCAATAAAGATCTAGCCATAGACATAAAGAAGAGTCTGGCCTGTGCACTGTATCAGATTTTATCTTCCAATTATGCAGTCAGCCATCATGTTGCATCCTGAGGCAGAGAAGGCTCATTATTACACCTTAAAAACTAGAGGACAATTTAGAGCTCTGACTCTTGCCTTATAACCCTGGATAAAAGTAAAAACATCTCTTTAGCTTAGTAGACTAATTTAACTTGCAGGTCTCTGTCAGTCTTCCAACATACATGTAGGTAAAACAAATGTTCCAGGTTAGGATTACTAGAGGTAGCAGTGATTGTTAGACAAATCCTGAAGCATGCTAAGCACTTTATAGAGCACAGAAATTCCACTGTTCTTTGTCCCAAACAGCACTCAGTTTAAGATCCTGATCTTGCAATATGCACTTTGAGGTTGATGGTGATGTATTCATCTGAAACTCATTGCAGGATACATTTGGATGTGATACCCCCAACAGAGGAAAGACTAAAAGAAACATATTACAATGAAGTTTGAAGAAACAAGAAGGAAGGAAGGAAGGACTTGGAGCAGAAAGATAGGACATAAAGGGCACTTGTACATATGGCAGGGGGTTAGTCCTGTGAACTGAAAGGGAGAGTTTTTAATTGGGATGACTAAAAACCCATCATTTCAATTTAGGGGCTTCTTTCAGCATTACAGCAAGGGGCCTGATCCTTGTTTGTTTGGTTTTTTTTCCGCAAAGCTGCCAGCCTCGCCACAGTCTGGGAGTGAGCTGCAGAGGGTCCCAATCCTTCCTTCTGCAGCAGCAGCATTCCCCAGGGATGCCTGGGCAGGCTGGTAGTGGGCTGGGGGCTGCCTCAGCTCAGAGGCACCTGATCCAATGCTTCCCCAAGTGTGCTTGGGTTTCCAGCACACTGTGCACCACCCTGCTGCCTTCTCCAGCTGCCTGTGCACCCAGCCACTGGACGAGCCCAGGTGAGCTCAAGGAAGCATAAGACCAGGGATCTTTGAGCTGAGACAGTCTTGCTCTGCTTCCTAGCAGCCTGCCCAAGCATCCCCAGGGGGTGCCACCACCACAGAGGGAAGGATTGGGGCCCCCCACAGCTTAGGGGCCACTCAGCCTACTGGCAGCTCACCCCCTAGGAGCAAGAGAGGTGGGCAGGCTCCACCAAAACAAAATAAAAGGATTGGGCCTCATGCCACTTCTACTTTCAGCCCAAGTCTCCCATGGCCAGGGGACAAGCTGTCAGATTAAAGGCTGCAATGTTACAAGTAGGTATGATGCAAACTAAACTACATGCAGATGTGGTTTAGTTTGCAATGTAACAAACTCATTTAAATCACAAGAAACTCCATATGTGTAAAGTGTGACACAATTAGACCACAAAACAGGCCATTTTCATCATGTGTATAAGTGCCTATAGATGAAGTTTAGGATCCAGAAGGATTGTGTTAGTAGTATCATGATGGAAAAAGGCAGGAGAGAAAGGAGGTTGGAGTTGGAGATACAAGTAGGTTGCATCTCAAGTAGGTCCAAGGAGGTGATCCTCCCCCTCTACGCGACACTGGTCAGGCCACAGCTGGAGTACTGTGTCCAGTTCTGGGCACCCCACTTCAAGAGGGATGTGGACAACATTGAGAGGGTCCAGAGGAGGGATACCTGCATGATCCAGGGACAGCAGGGCAGACCCTACAATGAGAGGTTATGGGACCTGAACCTGTTCAGCCTTCACAAGAGAAGGCTGAGGGGGGACCTGGTGACCGTCTATAAACTCACTAGGGGGGACCAGAAGGGTTTGGGGGAGACCTTGTTTCCCCTAGCGCCCCCTGGGATAACAAGGAATAACGGCCACAAGTTGTTGGAGAGTAGGTTTAGATTGGACATCCGTAAGAACTACTTCACAAGTAGGGTGGCTAGGATCTGGAACCAACTTCCAAGAGAAGTGGTGCTGGCTTCTACCCTGGGGGTCTTTAAGAAGTGGCTTGATGCCTACCTGACTGGGGTCATTTGAGCCCAGTTTTCCTCCTGCCCAGGCAGGGGGTCGGACTTGAAGATCTACAAGGTCCCTTCCAACCCTACTTCTATGATTCTATGAAGTACAAAAAAGCATAAAAGGCAGCCTTAATAAAGTGAACATGTACGTTATAACAATGAAATATAGTACAAAGGTAATATCCCAAGGGACATGGACACAAATATGATGCAACAGTATTAGAAGCTGTAAAAGACCTAGTAGGAGTCTATGACAACACCTGCTGGTATGAAGTACCACTTGAGAAAGCCACTGACACATCATGCTATTGTTGGGATGAAGTCTAGCAGACAAAGGTCCCAGGGGAAGTCCTTGCAGGTACTTGCAGAATGTTATGTTGTTCCTAGCGCTCCATTCATTCCTAAGGTGTGCTAGGAGCAGAGCAAATGCTTTAAGAACATTAAAGAGCTGACTTAAACTTAATCATACAGCATGTGGCCAGAAAAAAACTCCTTGAAACAAAGTGATTCTGTCCAATGTCTTCTCTTTGTCAAGTCTGTCATAAATATTCTTTTCACTCTCCTAATAACTGGATAACATGTTTATTAATTCATAGACTATGTTTTAAATAATTACTAAAATATGTGTGGATATAGTTCCCCCTCTTCTGACCAGGAAGTTTTTTTCCCTCCTACTCTAACTTCTATGCTGTATGATTCTCTTGGGTGTTGAAAACACCCAGTATCCCACAGTCCTCTGCTCTCTCTCCATCTCTGGCTGTTTGCCAGGATGCTTGTTGGGCTCCCACCCCACCCCCACTGCACTGGAGCTTTGCCAGTTCAAGTCTCCCATGTAGTAATGAGGCTAGGAACCTGACAAATAGCTTTATCATCCCCTGCCCTGCACGAGTCCCCTGATCATACGTTCATGGAGTAGTCCAATGTTAGCTCAACATGTTTTGGTAATATGATCTGGAGATACTCCTTGCTGGAAAAGACTTAATTTTACTACGGTGACATATTATGATAGCACTTAGTACATGCTTTACTGCTTGAACACTCGGACACTAGGAGTGAAGTTGTACACTACACTTGACCACTAAGGGCACTTAAAATACAAGCAGCCACATGTTAAATCTTGTTAATTTGTGCTAAGTGCCCTCTGAACATCTCAAAATTACCTACTCTTCAGGCAAGAGTTAACTGTGGGCTATGCTACCTAGCTTATCTTAGAGTCACTTCCATCTTCTTCACAAAGAGAAGACAAACCATGTGCAGTCCCTCAACATCTCAGAATGTACCACTCCAGCCCCACCCTCCCCTCCACACACTCACCCGGAGCAGGGATAGCGGCCAGGAGTCTTGGTGCCTGTCCACACCCCTGCTCATCAAGTCTATAGTGGCAAGTCAGAGCTGTGCAGGAAAGAAACAGTAGTAACCCTTAATGTGTGATTGCTTATAGCATGTTTTAACACTGCTTAACATTCAAAAGATTTAGTATGGTCTAAGTGTAACATGTAACTTTATCCTAGCATTGTAAATGCAGTTAGCATGTGCAAAGTGCAACATGTAATAATACCCTTAGTCTCAGCCAATAACCTAATTCTAAACAAGGCTCAATCAAAAGTTTTAGCTTACAAACACATTTAACATTTGCTTTGACTCAAAACATAATTCTATGCAAATTATAACTACAATATTAAATGTATCTCAGGTCAAAATGTTGGGTTTGGTCAGAACTCAGTGTCCAGCCTACAATTTAACTATAGCTTGATGTGCATGTATTGTTTCTAAGTCTAGCTGGGACTCAGACATAAAACATACAAGAAATTAAAAAGAAAAATGTCTATAGGATCACAGACAGGAAGTGAGGTGGGGGAAGAGAGAACTGATGTCAGCTTCATGAGTTTTTGTGAAAAACATAAGAGTATATTGTAAGAAAGGTGGCAACATTAAAAGGCAGCGAATATACAAATCAAAATATTATGGAACCTGTGGTTTCTGAGGTCAACTTCCATATTTGATATTCAGTGTTGTACATCTCCTTAATGACTAATGATGTACTTATTTCTGTGTGTTCCACATAAACCTTAGTTAGATGCCAAATGGTCAGTATTTTAAGATACTTCTCACCATGATGTAATCTGTTCCTGGCAGCTTCTTTGTCCTTGTTCAATTGGCTAATCTAAGATACTGCCACATTTTCTCAGGTCAAATCTCCAGTGTCTATTGCAAGCTGCTAAGACTTGGTGAACCATGTCTTCACAAAGATAAAAAGCATAACTTTGGTGCTTCTTTGTTTCACTGGCGCTATAATTCACTTAACTACTATAAACAGGCTTGTTGGGGGGAGAATGGACAAATCATTCTGTCATTTTTATTTCACTATGAATGATTATCCTAGACCCATTACTGAATAGCTCACCCTCCATCTGTGCCTTTTCTCTATTAAATATAGCCAATTTTGCACAGATGTCATGTAAAGCTGCACTTTAAAGTTTCTTCTATTTATTGGTGCCTAGTCTGAGTCAGTTTACTTCCCCTTACAGTTCTTTTTGCTGTCTTCTTCACCTTTCTTCTGATATATGTGCCCTAAAATCATCTAATTGGCTCTATTCTGTTCTACTTTTCAGATTTTCTTGTAGTCACCAGTTGCTACTTTCCCCTTACTTTTCCTCTAAAATGAACCGACAGGTCTGTAACATTATCTGATGTAGGTGAGCCGAACTAGATAGACTATTTATTTTGCATGGCACTTTGTTCCCTGAACATAGCCTAATGATAATCCAAATGTTGCCACTTCTATTGTTTTAAAAAGCACTTCCATTCATACCCATCAAATGCACTATGAATAGTTAGATATGGACTACTCTGATAATAATGAGGTTCTGAGCATTATTTTTAACTTTACACTTGTGGAGATTTCCTGTGATTCTTTTTCCTTCTGTCTTTACTAAGCTAACCAAAACTGTTTCAAAGGCAAAGATGTACCTTCAGTTTATACTACAAACAGGCTATTCTCTACATTCGTGCCTTTATTATTTCATTATTTTCCTCTTATTTATATATGTAAAAATAGGTAAGATGTACAATGTTAGGAGAAAATCACAAGGAACACCAGAAAGATTTTTTTTTTTAACATGGCATGAGGAATTTTATTAACATATGGAAATTCTACTACAGGAATTTCTAGAAATACAATGTTCCAAAATGTCACTCCAAATCTTCCATTTCCCTCTGCTTCATGGAATAGGTGCCAGTTCCTTCCTCTTTATCTACTTGAGTTTTAAAAACAGTACCTATATCTTAAACAGCTTCCCTTTTCTGATACCAGGAATGGATGCAGAGGTCACATCTAGACCACATTAGACAGTACTTTAGTAAAGTATGGCATGCTGTTCCATGCCGCTAACATTTTAAGATGGCTGTAATATAATTGCCTAAGTGCAGCCATGGCCAAGAACTTATTGGCCTAACCCAAGCACCATTCTCAATTGGCAGCACTATATTTTTTTTGTGTGTGTAGATTGCAGAGCAGGTATGCTGTAGTTCACTGGAGCACTTTCTAGATCAGCCTAGAAGTAATGTAAGAGGCACCAGACAGGAAAACAGTATTTGAATGAGATTCTTCCTCACAATACCCTATCTCCATTCTTCTGCAGCACAGAGTGCATTAGAGCTACTCCTTGCTGCTGCCAGATCTCAGGTGATTGATTGCTCAGGCAAGTGATCTCAGGAAAGTGATCACTAGAAAAATCTCAAGGCTCAAGTAAAAATAGAAGGTTTTATTTTGTTTTCTTTCTGCCTGGAAGAGAAAGCACCAAACAGCATGGCTACGTCCTCCCAGAAAATTGGTCAATGCAGCTTCTGCCAATTTTTTGGAATGACTAATCAACCCCAGCTCAAAACTCACATTTTTGCAGCACTTACAAAAAATGCATCAGCATTTTCACGGTCATCCAGAGAGCAGTTTCCAAGTCTAATGGCAATTTTCCTGGTGCAGCCACAAATAGTCTGAGAAAGGTTTCTGAAGCAGCAGTTTAAAAATGTGAATTCCAGGGGCATGGAATTACAGTGTCCATTGGGCCTTGATGATAACATAGGCAGCACCAACCTTGGAGAAAGTGATGAAACAGACAGAAAGGGTAACAGAACAATTCTACAAAACTGATAAGGGCAGAAAAAATACCTTGTGTTCCAAAGCCTCAGATTAAAAATCAGGAAGAAAAAACAGCAGCTATTCAAGTTGCATGCCCTTGAATTAGTGACAAAGAATAGTCATGAAAAGCTTATGCATAGTTCTGAGGTCACCACAAGGCTAAGTACAGACAGTCAAAAAGCCTGAGGCTGAATCAGTTCAATCTTTGCAAGTTAGTTTAAGCTGTATAGATTGAACCAATAAGCAAGGGAATAGGCACTCACTTTTGATTCTGGAAATGCAGCCACAGGCCTACAGTAGCACAGGCCAGAAACCAGGGGGTGCTAGAGCGCACCACCCTGCTCAGCTGGAGCAGACAGCTTGGACCAAGGCTAGCCCAACCACCCTGTGAGGGGTTGGGTTTGCAGGAGAGGTACAAAGTATCCTGGGATGCTGGGGGACTGTGAACTAACTTGAATCTGGAGGGGATCTGGAAGAGCAGTTCAATAAATTCAGCAAACAGGGACTGCCAACAGGGGAGCAGTTTGCAGGCAGTTGCTGGAGGCAATAGGAAAAAAGCCAGGCCAGGCACCAGATCCTGCCCAGGGAAGATAAGTGATAAGATAAGACCTGGCTTAGGGAGTCAGGGGCACAGGTGGTCTTCTTGTCCATCCTTTCGGTCAGCAGTCACCATCAGCATCAGGACACCTGCATCAGGAAAGTCAACCTGTGGCTCTGGAGTTGGTGCCATCATGGGGTATGGCTTCTACAACCATGATCCACACTTCCATGAGAGAGGCATCCTGGGACAAGATGGTCTTCATCTGTCTTCTAAAGGTCTGTTCCCTTGCAGTTTGGCTGATCTCCTCCAAAGGGCTTTAAACTAGGTTTTTTGGGGGACAGGGAAGCAGAGGGTAAGGAGAACCTAGGATCAGCAAGCCACAGCAATGCACTGGATCAGCCCAGGTAAGCACTAAGATAAGCACTAAGGGGCCCAATAGGCATCAGGACAGGGGGGGCACCAAGGGGGCACACAGTGGGGCTTAAATGTCTCTACACTAATGCTAGGAGCATGGAGACTAAGCAGGAGGAACTTGCATTCCAGCTTGCAAGCAACAACTTCGACCTGGTTAAACTAACTGAAACCTGGTGGGACCTTATTCAAGATTGGGCAGTAGGCATTGAGGGTTACAGGTTGTACAGACAGGATAGAATGGGGAAAAAAGGGTGGGTGTGTCACTGTCTATGTTAAGGAACAATATACATCCTCTATAATCAAGATGGGATCAGAAGAGGGCCAAACCGAGGTACTGTGGGTCAGGATACAAGGGAGGGCCGGGGGGAAAAGGACTTGGTAGTCGGGGTCTACTATAGACTCCCGCACCAGGAGAATAAGCTAAACCTGGAATTCTCCAGACAGCTCTCAGAGGCTATAAGGTTGAGAGATATGGTTGTTATGGGTGGCCTAAACTGCCCTGACATCTGCTGGGAGGAGTAGTCAGACAAATCTAACAGCTCATGTAGGTTCTTAACGTGCATACAGGACCTCCACCTAAAACAGGAGGTAAGCAATCCCAATGGGGAAAATGCCTTGCTGGACTTGGTGTTAGCTACAGGGGATGACATAGTGGGGAATCTGCAGGTACAAGGTAACCTAGGGGACAGTAACCATTGATTGGTTGAATTCACTATCTGGTGAAGGGTGGGTAAACTAACCAGCCAGGGATGAAATGCTAGACTTCAGAAAGGCTGACTTCAGTGTGCTCAGGAGATTAGTTATTGAGGCCTTAAAGCTCGAGAGCATTGGTGAAATGGGGCTCCAGGAAGGGTGGTCATTCCTCAAGGGAGTGATCCTATGGGCGTAGAAGGAGACAATCCCATTGCACATAAAAGGAGCCAAGAAGGGGCCAAGAAGCCTTCTCATCAGCACAAAGGCAGAAAAGGATCTTAGAGTCATTATAGGCTCCAAGATAAACATGGGCCGCCAATGTGGGGATGCAGTCAGGAAGGCTAACCGCACCTTGTCATGCATCCACAGATGCATCATGAGCAGGTCCAAGGAGGTGATCCTCCCCCTCTATATGACATTGGTCAGGCTGCAGTTGGAGTACTGCATCCAGTTCTGGGCACCACACTTCAGGAGGGATGTGGACAACATCAAGAGGGTCCAGAGGAGGGCTACTTGCATAATCAGGGGGCAGCAGGGCAGGCCCTATTAGGAGAGGCTATGGGACCTGAACCTGTTCAGCCTCCACAAAAGAAGGCTGAGAGGGGATCTGGTGGCCGTTTATAAACTGGCCAAAGGAGACCAGCAGGCAATGGGAGAGTCCCTGTTCCCCTGGGCACTACTGGGAGTAACAAGGGATAACAGCCATAAGTTGATGGAGAGTAGATTCAGGCTACAGGATATCAGGAGGCACTACTTCACAGTCAGGGTGGCTAGGATCTGGAACCAACTTCCAAGGGAAGAGGTGCCCGCTCCTATCCTGGGGGTCTTCAAAAGGAGGCTAGATAGACACCTTGCCTGGGTTGTTTGACCCCAGCATTCTTTCCTGCCCATGGCAGGGGCTTGGACTTGATGATCTGCTCGGGTCGTTTCTGACCCTACCAGCTATGAAACTATGAAGCCCTCTTGGCTGAACAGGGAAGTCCAGGAAAGCCTAAGGGCAAAGAAAGAGGTATACAGACTGTGGAAACAGGGGGTAGCTACCAAGGAGGATACCTTCCTGGCTCGCACTTGCAAGGAATCAGTTAGGAAGGCCAAAGCAGGATTAGAACTTAGGCTGGTGACAAAAATTAAGGACAACAAACAGTACTTCTTCAGGTATATAGGGAGCAAAAGGAAGATGCAGGGTAGCATAGGACCCCTACAGGACAAACTAGGGTAATTTGTGACAGAGAGGAGAGACAAAGCTGTGCTCTTCAAAGAGTTATTTGCATCTTCATTCCTAGACACAGACCAAGACAAATCTCCTAATTGGATCATAGATAGACACAGGAGGGACACCAGACCACCAACTGTTAGCGTAGACTTATTGAAGGGGGACGTGGAGGGGCTGGATGTGTTCAAATCAGTGGGGACGGACGAACTTCATCCAAGGGTGCTGAAGGAATTGGCCAGTTTCATAGCAGACCTGCTGGCATGGCTGTTCAAGCACTCGTGGTGTCCGGGCAGGTCCCAGAGGTCTGGAAAAGGGCCAGTGTGGTTCATATTTTCAAGAAGGGGAGGAGGGAGGAACCAAGAAACTATAAGCCAGTTAGTCTCACCTCTGTCCTTGGGAATACTCTGGAAAAAATCATTAAGGATTGTAGCAAGAAACCCTTTTGTCTGCCCCCCCCACTCAAGTGTGAAGCTCCTTCGTATGGCAAAAGCCCCTCTTTTAGTATTTGCCCCCTTCTGGGGATGCTTTCTCTTTTTACCATTTCTTTCTTCCTCTCTCTTTTTCTTTTATTATATTATTATTATTTTTATATAAGGTGTATTTGTAGTGAAAATAGAGCTTGTAGATGCTTTTACAAATGTACTTTAAGTTTAAAAGTAAGTTGTACCATGTAACAATGTTAGCAAGAGCAGGAATCTCTGTATGGAACAGGTCCCTGAATGAATCATGGTTGATTGTGTAACACAGTAGCTAGTCTGGATAAGCATGTTAATGAGCGGCAATTAACATCCACAAAATCAGAGACCAAGGAGAAGAAAGAATAAATAAAGAGCCAGGAATTCCGAGAAACTTAATTGTTAAAGTTACAGAAGCCCCCGTTTGAATAATCAACGCTGGAAACAGACCCTTGGGGCTGAAATACCCTCTGATCAACCACTTCCAGAGCTCTAATCATCATGCCAGTGAATCAATCAAAATTCATCAATGGACTCCTGAGACTGCACATACGTGCGGATGTGATCCCTGGGGCTGACAGCTGCCATCCAGCAGCTAGCAAGAGGAATGTCCCTCGAGGTCAATGACCCCTGGATTGGGTAAGCCCAAGAATTGGGGAGTCACCAAAGTCTGCCAGAGAGGGATAAAAGGCAGCAAAGAATGACCCCCAATGGCGCCCTCTTTGACCTGACCAGCACCCTGCCTGTCCAGCCAGAAGGACCAGCCCGTGACCCCCTTCTGAAGCAACATCACACTGAAAGAAGCCTCGACTGGCCATCAACAACAGACTCCAGTGCTTGGGGATAGGTATATCTTAACACCAGTGCTTAGTGTTCAGAGCAAGCTACTGTGAGTGTGTGCATGAATGTGTGTGTGTTTGAGGGGATCAGCACCAAGGTTTATGGTCTAACTTTTGCATCCATCCAATAAACTAGAATTTTATGATGATCCTGTGAGTTGATCCTTTGTAGCCAAGATTATCCTCCACCAGGAGTTGTGGTAAATGTCATCTATCTAGACTTTAAGAAGGTCTTCGATATGGTATTTCATTCTGTTCTCGTAAATAAACTGACAGGCTGTGATGTAAATGATTACACAGTCAGGTGGGTGGCAAATTGGCTTAGGGGTCACACCCAGAGTATGGTGGTGAATGGGTTGATATTGACTTGGAAAGATGTGGGCAGTGGAGTCCCACAAGTCTTGGTTCTTGGACTGATGCTATTCAATGTCTTCATCAGTGACTTGGACAAGGGTGTAGAGAGCACCCTGTCCAAGTTCGCAGATTATACCAAGTTATGGGGTGAAGTTAACACACCAGAGGGTAGGGAATGGATCCAAGTGGATCTGGACAGGTTGGGAAAATGGGCAGAATGAAATAGGATGCAGTTCAACAAAGACAAGTGCGAAGTGCTGCACCTAGGCAAAAAGAACCACCAACACACTTACAGGCTAGGATATGACCTTATCAGCAGCACAGCAGTGGAAAGGGATCCTGGAGTCATAGTTGACTCCAAGATGAACATGAGTCATCAATATGACAAAGTGATCAACAAGGCTAACCACACTTTATCATGCATTAGCAGATGCATGACAAACAGGTCCAGGGAGGTGATGCTTCCCCTCTATGTGACACTGGTCAGGCCACAGTTGGAGTACTGCGTCCAGTTTTGGGTGCTGCACTTCAAAAGGGATGCAGAGAATCTTGAGATTTCAGAGGAGGCCACTTGTACAGTCAAAGGGCTGCAGGCAAGGCCCTACGAGGAGAGACTGAGGGACCTAGATCTCTTCAGCTTTTGCAAGAGGAGGCTGAGAGGTGATCTTGTGGCTGCCTATAAATTCATCAGGGGAGGGCAGCAGGGCATAGGAGATGCTTTATTTACTACCCCCTAGAGTAACTAAGAACAGTAGCCACACATTGACAGAGTGAAGATTTAGGTTGGACATTAGAAAACACTTCTCCACAGTAAGGGTTGCCAGAATCTAGAATAGGCTTCCAAGGGAGGCGGTGCTCTCCCCTCATTCGACCCCAGCACTCTTTCCTGCCTAGGGCAGGGGGTCAGACTTAATGACCTACTGAGGTCAATTCTGACCCTAACATCTATTAATCTATTAAATTAATTTAACCTAAATTAGTTAAGTCTGATACTACATCCATCCAGGTTTATCTTAAATAGGTTTTGGCTATTTTGAAAGCAGTTTATGCGCACTGAACTTCTCTTGCTTTACAGATTTGAACCAGTTTCCAATCACTTATACTGGTTTATGTGTAATTTCTCTTCCTAGCCCAAATGACTCCATTTCATCCTTCTCTAAGCCTCTTTGCTACTGTCTGAGCCCTGTGATAGGCAGTGTGTAAACCAGGGGTGGTCAAACCGTGATAGGTGTACCACAAGTGGCATAGACAGCCTCTGTGTGAGACAGTGGAGCAGGAATGGGACTGGCAGCACAGTGGCAGGTAAGGCAGGGAGGACAGGAAAGGAAGCAGAAAGCAGAGCAGCAGATTGGACAGAGGAAGAGGATCAGAATGGCAGTCAGGGAGGGTAGAGGGCTAATTTGTGGCCAATAAGTTTAGCCCCTACTGGTATAAACAAAGTGAAAAAGGAGGAGAAACAGGAGCGCTCCGGCTGCACAAAGTCAATGAAGTAAAAAAGATATTGATGAGATTACTAATTTATTTAACACAGAGTGGAAATGAAACTTCATCTGTCATCATCAGTCACCTACATATTTCTCAGGGCAATGAGCTTGCTGTTAGTCTGTTCCTCATTTTACTTAGTTTTGCCCAATTTAGCCTTGCTTTTGTTCTCTTGTTCTGTGTTTCATTTGTGACTGAAGCATTTAAAATGTAAATATTTTGGTTTGTGGCAGTCCGGAAGCTGGCACTTTGCCAATCTGTAGTGTCATTATTTGGGTCATAGTTTGATGAGTGGAGACCACAGGAAATCAATTTTTTTCCCTCCAATCTTCATATTTCATCTCCAGAAGCTCCTGCCACTGTGTAAAAAGTAGCTTAAGGCGAGACTCTAAAATTCTATGACAACTAAATCCTCATTAGAAGATGGTCTTCTTTGTGCCTGTATAGGACATTCCTTTAATGGAGACATGATATATGAAGTGATATGAATTGACATAAATTTAATGAAGCAGGGGGCAGGGGAGACGGTGATTAGCTGATCAGACTCACGATGCCACCAACAGATGCCACTACCTAACTGACCTATAGTGTTCCAAACAAAAAAAAGAAATCATAAAATAGAGAAGAGAGAAATAAAAGGAAAACAAAAGAACAACAGCAACAGAAACAATTCTAGAGAAGAGAAAAGATGTTAACAAATAAAAGAACAGAGGCAGAAAAAAAAGCATGAAAGAGAAAATGTCAGGAAAAAGAGATCATAGTATTTGAGTTGGAGGATGGCACAAATAATCATACAGGCTGCTTGCAGATGTGGGCAAACAAACAAACAAACAGAGCTTTACCAGAAAAAGTAGCACATTAGTTAGACCCAGCTCTGTAATCTCTGTACATACCAGGCACTTCAACGGGGCTTTTTGGTATTTTTATCTAATAGCTAATTTAATTTCAAATATTTTCATGGAGAGCTATTCTAAAATGCAATGTTCTGATCCATGAAAATATTCCAAATATAATCTTTGTTTTAGATCAATCAAAATATTTCATTTTGATACCTTGAATGATTTCATTGTGTGTTGTGCCTTTTTATTGTTTAAAAATTATCTAACAAAATTAATTTTGAGCCCAAAAAACCAAAAATTCTTGTTTGAATAATGTTGAAATGAGTCACTTCCACAAATTCTGGATTTTTTCCTAGTAATTGAAAAACATTATTGAAATTGATACAGATTTGGGGTGGGGGGGTAACTTTTAACCCTTGCCAAAGCTGACCTATTGTGGCACAGATCTTTCTTAAAGTACTATGGGATGACACTAGTTCCAACAAAGAAAACTTTTCTTCTCCACTGCCATTGCATCTTCAAGGTGTCATATGATGAAACTGTTTTGCATGGTGAATGGCTTGGTTAATTTGGCTTGTCTTTGCCTGGAAACTCAGACCACTCTAACAAGTTTGTTATTTTGCAGACACAATTGCCTTTATCCCACATGACTTGAGGACCACCACTTTTGCTGTAGAGTCAGAGTTTGGGGTTGAGGAAGCTCAGTCTTGTTCTGTTCATATGGATCATTTTAAATTGTTGTCACATGCTGATGCGGAGGATGTGCTTGGAGGGAAGAGGGTGACCAGCTATAAACTGAACCTATGCACAGCCTGGGGACTCTGCTGGCAGAGTTTGTCAATGCTTCCTTTCAGGAGGGCAAGGTGCTAAATGCTGTGATTGTCTGATTATCTGGCTATATCAAGTAGCCATCACTTGATGCTGACTCCCTATCCAGTTATTGCCATCTCCAACCTCCCCTTTTGTGGGGACGATCATTGAATGGGTGGACCTGACAACTCCAGGCACATCTGGGTGCCATCAGTTTCATGGTCCCTTGTTAGCCTGGGTTTTGTCCTTGAAATAGTACAGAGACTGTGCTCATGACCTTAGTCAATTATTTTCACCCAGAGATCAACAGGGGAAATTGTGCCCTACTGATCTGATTTGATCTTTCTGTGGCCTTTGATATAGTTGGACATGAGGTGCTGATAAACCATATACATGACCCGGTGGGACAAATCTAAACTGATTAAGTTCTTTCCCAGCAGGGAGGTCCCACAGTGGTTATGGGTGAGTTTCTCTGTGAAGTCCCCCAGGACTCCTCCCCCCTTCCCCCCCCCAAATTCAATGTGTATATGAGGCCACTAGGTTAGACTGTACAGAGATTTGGAGTGAGGTGCCATCAGTGTGCTGATGACACCCAGCTTCCCTTCCCTTCTGATCCTGGACCTGCAGTCTATGTCCTTTCCCAGTACCTGGCTGTAGTTGCGGACTGTATGGACATGAATCAATTGAGCGTGAATGCAGACAAGACAGAAGTGATAGTGGTGAGCAGACTATGGGACCTGGTGGGGAATGGGACTGGGACATCTATCATTCATGGGGTTCAGCCTCCTCTTGTCATTCAGGTTCCCAGCCTTAGGATTCTTCTGGATCCTCTACTGGACTTTAATCTTCAGCTGGTGGCCATGGCTAGGAGCATTTCACATGAACTCTATCTAGTGAGAAAGCTGTGGCCCTTTCTTTCAGATTCTTATCTGGCCATCATCATCCATGTCTTTGCAAACTCAAGGCTGGGCTACTCTAATGTGCACCATGTGGGGCTACCCTTGAGAACTGTTCAGAGGCTGCAGCTGGTGCAGAATTTAGCAGCCCACCTTCTGACAGTGGATGGTTGCCAGATGCACATTACTCCATTCATCCAGCATCTGTACTGGCTCTCAGTAGCTTTCCACATGCAATTCAAAGTGCTAGTTTTGACCTATAACGCCCTAAAAAGCCTGGAACCTAATACCCAAGGGACTGCTTTCTTCCCTATGCTCCATTGTGATCCCTAAGGTAAGCTGAGACCAAACACCTGCAAATGTCATCATTATGCCAAGTCCTCTTAACAAAAAAGTCATGGGACAAAGGCGTAATGGTGTGGCCAGATGCCAGGGGAAACTACCACACACAGGGTCAGTGGTGACTCTGGGCTGCCACCACATCGATCAATGCAATTGTGCAGCTGTAGTGGCAGCTATTTTTTTCCACACAAAGTGCCCACCACCACCAAGCTGGCACCTGGGACAGATACCCCAGTCAGGAGTCAGTCTGAAACTCCCTCCCTCTTGAGGCCTGCCAAAGCCTGACCTGTTTCAGGAGCACAGCAACACATTTCTGTTTGGGCAGGCATTTGCCAACCAAAATGAGGCCAAGATGTAATTTGGTGAGTCTCTGTTTTATATTGTTAATTCATTTCATTTAGTCTAGTTTCCCTTTTAAATTGCTCTGCTTCCCTTATTGTAATGCCCCTAGAGTTTTAGTTGGGAAAGGCATCATATAAATCATTTAAATAAATAAATACTACCTTCCAGAGTGGTATCACCATCAGTTTTATCCTAGAAAATTAATCTACAAAGTTATTACTCATTGTCACTTAGAACCAAGTGTCTTTTAAGAGAATTTTTTACAGGTAGGATTAAAGATTTTCTACTAAAAAATTGCATACACAAGATCCCAGTTTGTAATCCTACAACATATCCATTATCTTCCTAGTATGACCGAGTATGAATGTATGTATTTTAATAATTTAACTATTCTCACACAAGAAATATATAAGAAATAAATTTTATGTGACATCAGGGTCCATGTTACTACAGACAAAGAGAAAAGGAGAAAAATGTGATGTGGAACTTAGTATTTTTTTGCCCAAATCATATTTGGATTGTATTTGCATGAATCGGATTAGCATTATAATAGACTCCAAAAGCATTTACTTGTGGAATATTGTGCTACTAAGTATGGTTATCAGAAACTTGACCTTGGTTTTTAAATGGATAAATGTGTTGGATCTTAGAGCATTATATTATCCCCACTAAAAATAAAGCTTACATCTGCCAAAAGGATTGAGTATCTTTAATATATAATAAATAGAAATGTATTTATATCCACATGAAATATTTCCTCTATGCCCCATCTATTTTCTATAGATAATCTAAATATCTATTATAACCCTTTATAAGGAAAGGATTCCTAGAGGAAAACAACAAGAATTTATAATATGGAGCAAAAAATGACTCGGCTCAACTTCTCTATCTTCCTGTCACTTGTGGGTTATACATTCATTTATTTTAATCCTTTTATTTTACTGTAGTATTCAAAGGCTTTGGTCAAGAATGGGTCCCCACTGTACAATCATAAATGAAGAGACAAATCTGGTCTACGGCCTCACAGTAACGAAGATTTTCCTAATACTTCTCTCAATTTTTCCTTTTCTTACCTGGAAGAATACTTTTAGTTATAACCTCTTTTCTAAATTATTCCTTTCCATTCTTTGTATTTACACACTTCCAATATTTGTAAAGGCTATAAATAGTTTATTCTTTCAACCTCATTTTACTTTCTTTATTATTCTATCTATTCACTTAACTCATTATATTTTCCACTTTTATTTGCTTTTACTCTTAATTTCCACTAAGTTTCAAATGTCATATTAAGGCACAGGTCATAATCTTAAAACCAGTTAATGGATCAATCCCCAGCTAATATGGAATTGTAATCTATGAAATGGTGAGTAAACTGCAGTAGCATAACTAGGGTGGAGCAAGCTAGGCTACAACCCTGGGCATCAATTTTGGTTGAGGGCAGGGTGAAGGAAAAATCACAGCTGTCGCTGCAGACACAAAATCACATGGGTGGTATGGTGGCAGATGGAAGTTGCCACTGCTCCAGGTACCCAGTTGCCCTTTTGTGCCTGTGGATAAATGCATACCTTTGGGACTGCACTTCACACAGCAAAACATGTAAAAGCTGATAATAAAGCATTTTTAGTTACGAGGGATGTGACTCTGGAATTAACTTCTAAAGGAAATGAGGTATATTTAGAGTCTGACCATTGTTGATGCCAGAGGTATTCTGGGAACCAAGAAAGGCTTGAAGAGCCATTCCCACCACAATTAAATACTCACAAACATAAATGTAGGTAAGTGTTAAGAACAAATTTAATAATGAAATACAGTTAAGATATAAATGACCAAAAAACACAGGTAAGGCATGTCGAGCAAATGATTAAAATGTGTAAAACATGAATTCATCTAAAGAAATAACAATCTGAATAACTGCTGAGAGAATTTTAAATTAATTTATCTAAGTCCTAAAGTCTTTAAAAGTTTTTAAGAGAACGCCAGCCTATTAAGGAAAAGAACTTCTCTTCTAGATTTTAAATAAAGTTTAAAAGTTTATCTTGGTTCATCTGTAGATGGGCTTCTCGTCAAGAACTGTAGTTCTGGCCTGAGATGCTGAAGGTAAGGGGCACCCATAAGTGAGCACGAAGGCTGTTCCAATGTGCTGGAATTTCAACACATCAGAGCAGTTTCAATGAATCAAGTCTGCTGGAGTGTGGCAATTACTGCCCTCCAGCAGCCTCCTACATCTCTTGCATCAGCATCCCCATGCTTAAAAATGATGGCCAGGGTGCTTGAACTAAAGCTCACTGAAGGATCTTTAGTTCAAGCATCCCTGCTGCCGTTTTTAAGAGTGGGGACACTGATACATGAGACACAGTGGTGCTTTAATTACAACAGCTCTAAGAGCTGTTCTAATTAAAGTGTGCCCCCATCCCCAGCCCCTGGAGCACATGTAAAACTGCCCATGGTTTCTGAGATGAAGTCAGATATACCACAGATATATATACCTCAGCTAGATATAGTTCGTGCACCAAATGCCCTCATGGAAACTAAGTGGGTGAAACTAGATAAAAACTATGCACCAGAATGAGCATTCACAAAGGAATATGAAGGGTAGAGACACTAGAACCCACACAGGAGAATAATTTCATAGAAAAATCACTCCCTTTCTGAGTCACAGTCCTTGTTCTCAAGGGAAATTTACACTACACATTCAAAAGACAGGATTGGGAACAAAATTTCATTAGTTTACTGGAAATTAAGAACCAGGGACTTATCAGAGACCTTAACTTCATTGCCTATTGTACCTGATCCCCATAATCTCTCTGTATTCCACAGGTGATCATGACCCTCGTATATGGTCTTGCTCTTCTACTTATCAGGTTATGTATTCACCTGCATTTCTTTTGTCAGCTAGCTACCTGATAATGCATGTTTCTTTTATCCTGTTTTTATTTAAAATAGAGTTTTGCAAAAGCCTTTGTTCTATGTTATTCAGCTCTGTTGCATCTGCATTTTTTCTTGGAGACCTAAGGAAGGGTATACCTCCCAACTGTATCAGTTAGTTCAATAAAAAATGTCACCCAGAAAAATCCTTCCCTCTTGTACTTTTTCCTGGGTCATCACAGCTGCAATATCGTCCCAAGACCACCAGTTCCTTGAAAGACTATTTGTGCTCATGTGCACCCAAAAAACCCGACAAAAACTCAAAGAAAAAGAATATGATTTCTAAAGTAGTTTTCAGTTTTCTTTCAGTTCTAATAAATAATGTCAGTTAAAATGTGCATTGCACTCGGAAACACTGCATACTGGTCATATTGAAAGTACCTGTGACTCTCTCTCTCTCTCTCTCTTTCTCTGTTTTCTTTAAAAAAAAAAAAATCAACCAAATAACATTTCTTACAATAAATTATTCTAAATTACAGGACACTCATAGGATCCCATCTCTAAATCAGTTTATACAATAGGAGGCATTGTATATTTGCAGGCAATGCTAGGAGCTATCACATTCCTATACTTTTTTCCTGAAATTCAAGGTGTGTGTCAGCAGATGGCACTACGTGCAATTATGTAACAATACAGGTAATTTACATATATGTGAATCCTAATAGAATATATTAAGAATAGAGTTATTGCAATAAAATCTTAGAAGACTAATAATGAACTGATGTCTATTTTAAAGCAATTCTGCAGACCCATAATTACAGCAAATTGATTGTGTTCAGAACTCTTTCATCAGGTATCCACTTAGGACTAATTTATCACATACCATATAGATCCTTTGCATAAACTATGATGCAATAAACGTTCATTATTTAATACATTTTTCAATAAACAGGCTGATCAATATTTTTGACCACTTGCTGTACAGATTTCTTTTTCTGTTAATTTTAACAAATGTTGTTTTTATATCTTGATTAGAATAGTTTGAAAAAAGTAAAAAAAAAAAAAAAAGTACTGCAAACATATTGAGGACATCTTTCAAGATTCAATATATCTGACTAAATTCAAGCATAGAACCTGGCAAAAGACTAGAAAAGCCTTATAAATAGGACCCAGAATGTTATCAGTAAGGCCAAAGGTAACTCTATGAAGGTGACTGTATACCTATAATGCACCCATCTGCCATAGGTACATGGTCAAGCAAAATTATTTATGCTGCTTGTGTGATATATTGGATTAAGCCACTTGATTCCACTTGAAGAGAAATGACTAAATGGGATCATACTCTTATACATACCGAAAGTTTACTCTTTTATGACCATTTTGCATCTCTTCTAGGCATTATTTAGGAATTAGGCTCAGTTCCTGGTTAGTGAAGCCATATTTAATATTGCAAACCAATTTTGATTATAGCCCCATGATTTCACAACTTTGTAATTGTTTTTTGGATTGGAATTCAAAGAGACTGTATTTGTGTGCATGCACGGGACACTTCTGAGCAAAAGCCCTTCATCGGGGTTTACATTTTAGTAAAGAGGGGTAGAAAAACATACTGAATCTAGAATTCAAAGCCATCTTTTTGATACTGCAAAAATAAAGAAAGTTTGGAATATTTCACTGATATACCTCTTAGAAAGAGAAGTACCCATGTAAGCCAGGGATGGGACTATAAAAGGGCAAGTCTATTGACTGAAGAATTTCTCATGAATGATTTCTAAATGTACAGTAGAGGTAAATTTATTTCTACCTTTTTGTGACAGTATTTCACATTGTCTGATCAGGGATCTTAGGAGCCAATTCCCTATAAAGCTGATGGGGAAAACATTTTGCCTTCCTCAAAGTAGGATAATTTCCAAGAGCCTTTGTTGAAATGTTTTGCTGAGAGAGGATGTTGATATTATTACAGTGCACATAGTATAACAATATATTATTCAAAACAAGTAAGTGTCTTACCTTCAGAAACAGGAGAAAATTGTGTGTATCCCATGGATTTGACTCAGTGATGTGTTGTGCCATGGCTTGGAGGCTTAAAAAAAGTAGAATGGAATTAATTGGTATTAATCACTTCCCTGTGAATTTCTTGGTTCTATGGCCTTAAGAGTGGCCACACAATTTTCCTTGCCCAGTTAAAACTACGGGACCTGTATGTGAGTTTGCTAGCCTATCAGTTTTGTCAGGCGGCTATACTTCCTAATGAACCCCTCAGACAGTCCTTATAAGTGAAATAGTTATTAGGTAACAAACAAGTCAAAGAATAAACCAACAAACCAAAAAACCTTTCTGTCCTGTCCTGGGCATTTGAGGAGGGCCCTATGGTTTTGGCACTCAGTGCAGCACCTTGGTCTCCTCTTACAGCATGCAGCTTCTGTCACTGCTTACATCCACTTTTCAACCTGTCCCTTCACAGTCTTCTTCTCAGCCCTCTCCCACTGCAATAACTAAAGGGCATGAGTGGACAGAGGCAACTGCCCCAAGTGTCACCTTGGGGGGGGGGGGGGCAGCAAGTGGGCTAAAAAGTGTTCGTGATTTCAGCAGCAACTGGAAGTAAGCACTTCCACTTTGTCTTCAGCACCATCCGTGTTCCTACCCTGCTGCCCTCTGCTCTGGGATTTTTAAATTCTCATTTGGAAACTTCATCATTATCAGAGAGTCCATAGCTAAATGCCCTTAACAGGGTTGACTGTCCTTTCTTAAGAGGACAGGCCACCCTTTTATAGGACCCTAGTGACAACATGCTTGACATTAGACTACAGAAAAGATGTAGTTTGAGAGATTCAGCCATCATCTTCTGAGGGTGAAGAGCTGCCAAGTCATGTGGCAAACACAATAAGAGGCTAGCGACAAGGTGTTTCCTGTTAAAAAGGGGTGCCATTAGGATACCATCAATATGCCCACTTTGGAGATACTATGCTAGGGTGGGTCAGGCTGGACACTAGCCCTGAGAACTGATTCAGCATCTCTCAGTTCTCTGCAGTCCTGTTCTATGGTACTTGGCATTCAGTGTCCCTCACCCCATTTTCTGGTACTTTGTATACCCATCACCCTGAGTCCAGCACCCAGATAGAAGAAAGTGTGGGGTGGCTGATAGTAAAATAAAGGTGTGATGGAATTTCATGTAGGATCCCAACAATTGTGCAACCGTGGGATTCTGCATCAGATCCTATTGTGTCAACTATGATCTGTGCAGGGGAAGCATGATCACAGGTTCCCCCTGTACTGGCAAGTAGCAAGCTTGACTCCAAGATGGGGGAGTGCTACCCAGCTGGGAGGTCTGATCAGCTGAGGAGCCTCCCAACCTCTACTGAAAGGGTCCTGTGTACTCCAGAGGGTGGGCCTGGGTCACATGTTCAATTAAAGGTGTGATAAGCACCAGCCATGGGATTATTACATGTGTTTCATTTTATAACTGTGGTTTATTCCTCCATTTAGCACATCATTGATTGAAAGTGTGGCAAGGTTACTGCTTAAGGTGTCATTAACCAGTTAATCACATCTTAAAAGTAATCTCTGTCAGGGGCCTAAGAAACATATTACTCTAGTGCTGGCCAAGGGGTGGAGTGGGGCATGGTTGCAGAGCCACCCAGGGGTATCATCACCACCCCTGGGACCCCAATGTGCTACGCCAACCACCACCCCATTCCCTATGAAAAAACCCAGAACCAGACAACATCTTCCCTTATGCTTCCAAACTTTCCCATTTTCACCCCTGCTCTGTAATCCTGTGGCTTTCTCTTGCCCTGGGATGAGCGATGTGATGTAAGACATCCAAGATGAATTCTACAGTGAATTAAAATTCTTGGTGCAGTGTGAAGTAATTTAGCAAAATAAAACAGTTTTGGAGATTAATTAAGTATTTAAATGAGTGAAGCACTACTGTATACTGTATTGATTGTTATGCATTTTAATATTTAATTCCATAAAAACCCCTGTTTTTAAAGTTTCTTTGATTAATTCCACACTGCTGCAAGAACTGAAATGAAAAATCAAACATAGATTTATTATGGAAATTGCGAGTAAGAGACTGCAGCGGAATTTCTTTTTAACCTGTAAAATACTTGTGGTCTGATTGTGATAAAAAATACGCTTCTCTTTTTTCAAATCCCCCATCAGGATGAAATGCTAAAAACTACTCCTCAGTTTTTAAGTCTTATTTTATTTTTAGTTTGTTTTTCCTTTAAAAGTTACTGTTTCAAAAGATTTTCCATTTATCATACCAAAAAGTCATATACTTTTTTTATAAATTAGTAGTATAAATTAGTAGTATATTGCTGTATATGAAATTAGGCAGCATTTTAGGAGCTCTGTAGGTGATTAAAAGTAAGAAGATGATTTGTACTATACATGGTAGGACTGTAAAATGTTCCAAGTAGAACAAGAAAACAGCCATTCAATTTAGATGGCATATCTGCTGAACTAGAGTAAATGAAGTACTATACATATTACATTAAAAGAATGTTATTCAGGTTGCACTTTCAGGCACTCAAAAGTTAAGAGATGTCAGATTTACAGCTGTAATCTTAACTCTGCTTTTGCATTTTATGTACTGGGCGATGCAGGGGTTTTGGGAAAGATGATGTAATTACATCACTGAAAATCATTCAGGATGAATAGATTTAAGGGACAAAAAATGTAGGGGAGAAAAAGGGAATCTACAGATATTAAATTGATGTTATCTAGGCCCTGATTCTTCAAGGAGTTCTCTATAGGCACAAGAATTGACAATGAGATCAAAGGCATAGCTTTAGAACAAAACCAGGCATTTTTAGGGGTAGCTTCTATACGAAAATTCCATGGGACAGAATAATCAATAGATGCTAACAAAAGAGCAGTACAGAATATCTTTTACCCTGGGGTCTGATTGTTTCTTCTCTAAGCAATTCTCTTGACCTGGATCTGTTTCTAACTTCTAGCCCTATGCTCAGCTGTTCTTCTTGAGGGGATAATATATTATCTATCAGTTAAGTTTGTGAGGATTTACTAGCTATAGAACTTTGTAGGTTACAGATCCTGAGAAGAGATTTTATAGGAAAGACAGACTGACTTAGTTAAAGAGCTGCCAGCATGCAGAATATAGATCTATCTATCTATCTATCTATCTATCTATCTATCTATCTATCTATCTATCTATCTATCTATCTATCTAAGGCTTCTGTAGTGCTTAGAAAGTTAAAAGGTACAAAGAAGATCATTTCATATGGATGTCATCTTCATTCTATCAATTCTTGATCCCATTTTCCTTTTCAGTATGAAAAGAAAGTAGTAAGGTCAGATAATCAATAACTTGACTAATGTAACACAGGCTACATTTATTCCTTGGGACTTATATTCCTTTAGAAATCAATGTAACATCTCCACACTTTTCTGAAAAAAAGTTTTATGTTTTATGGGTTTTTTTACAATATGTACTTGTGATCCAGCTTCATTTGAAACTCTATCCTTGAGCAAAAAGACCTGCTGATTATCCCAGTCTGAAATGAATGAAAAAGATGAATAAAACTACCTAATCCCCCATGCTATTGAAGATCCAAATTGTGCTTTTGGTTATTTCAATGTACAGCTTGAGAAACTTCACTGAAATTACTTAGAAATTACATAAGAATAACTGAAGTCAGAATTTTGTGCCTCACCTTCCCCCACCCCCCAAAAAAAGGAATGGGAGAAATGCAAAAGATGCCTTTGAAGCTAGGTAAATATACATATATGATAAACAATGAATTCCCAATCCACAACATTAGTTAGGTATCTAACTTGATTTCACTGAAATCAATGGCAAGATAGATGCCTACACATTTGTACAGATCTGGAAATAGATATAAAGTTAGGCAATAAAGCTCCTTAATTTTACTTTGTAATATACAAAGGACGACTAGCAAGAACAATTCAAATCCTTTGACTTGATACTGTAGGCAAGACAAATTATAGTTACTCATATAAGTTTGATTAAGTAGAATGATTAATTAGCTAGCATGATGTTGGAAAATCCTTTGATCTCCCTTGTTCTAATGAAACGACACCACTGCTACAACTTTTTGAGAAATTTTTGTTTCCACATTACATTTAACAAGTTCAGAAGCCCTTAAAGAAGTGCCTTATAATCAAAATATTTGTTGTTTATATATGTATTAATATATTACTAATACTGCCTCTGCTTTTGAGCCACCGAAGGAATGAGCATCTCTATCCGTTTTAGTGCCCAGAGGAAAATTTTGATTTTTTTTTCTTTTTTATTCAGCCCAGTTAGCTCCATTGGATTTCTTTATGGCTGTCAGATTTTCAAAAGTTTTCCAGATGATGGATGGAAAAAAAGCTTTATGCTAAAACAAAGGCTTATTTGATTAGGTCCTGAGAAAGGGAGCCAATCAGATATGATACACTTAGTACTGGCTGTCTACTCCTTCAGAATGTAGTTTATAAAAGCATAGGGTTGGGAGGGACCTCAAGGGCCATCCAAGTCCAACTCCCTGCATAAATGCAGTATATGTTATTCCTATGCTATCATCCTGCATCCAGTTTGTTAGTGCTGAAATGCCCCAGGATTTTAATGCTTTTCCCATTCTCCTTGAAGAAACATTGTCTGGGCCTCTCTCAACACTTATTGTCTGATCCTGTTCTGGAGCATGTTCTCGATGCTATCTTCCGTACCCATTCCCCTTGATCTGTGATTGACTCCATGTTCATCCTAAATCCCCTGGGCCTGCTTCTGTCCTTACCTTTCCAGGAACAACAGAATAAGTATGGGAACAGATGGCAGGTGTGTGGGGCAGGCGGCAACAGCCCAGGGAGAGGCAGGGGGGGTTGAACAGGGGCAGCGCTAGGAGGGGCTAAAGCAAATTCCCCTTCCTCCCTCCATCCTCCAAGTGCCGCCCCTGAGCCGAGCAGTGCCGGCTCTTGCTCCTGTCTTTGGCAGATCAAGTCAGAGGGCATTATCATGACACCGAGCTGTTCTCACACCACATCATCCACCCGAATTTACTGTAACCTGTTCCACAGGTTTCAGTAGCACATCACATGGATCTGGCTTCCTGGTCTTGATGATGTACTTCATGTTAAAGCCCTATCTATAATCATATTGTGGATGATGTCGACCTTGTTAACAATTACCTTCACATACTTTATGAATTCATGAACATAAGGCTCTTTTTTTTGGTCTTTTCTGCTGCTGATAAATACTTAGTGTTTTGAAGGGTGTGAGATGATCATAGATTTCATAGACATTAGGGCTGGAAGGGACCTTGGAAGATCATCGAGTCCAGCCCCCGCCCCAGGGGCAGGAAGTCACCTGGGGTCACAGGATCCCAGCTGACTTGAACATTGTGCTTAGTTGATCATTGTGCTTAGTGATACCATACTGCTAACTCACCCTCCTAGCCAGACTAGGGTCATCCTATTAGCTCCAAACCAGCAGTATACAAGCTTAGGTATGTCTCTCTGAGAAGAATCCCCTGTGCATTCAAAAAAGGTCAAGAGGAAGATTACAGTTAGGTTTATGTTTCTTGTTATTGAAATGGGTGAGGAGGGTCTACAGATAGCACACAAAGCAAATGCATGTGTGGAGAATGGTTGAAACTCTACCAGTTTTCCCTCCTAGAATATCTTCCCTCTGCCTTAAACATTTTGAAAGAAGAGATAAAATGGTAACTTTTTTGGGGTGCTGCCTGCTCTGTAGGGTTTTGTGGGGGTTTTTTGAAGAAGATAAAGTTTTAGACTCAGTGAGATTATAAAAGACTCCTTTCACCAGAAGATTTGAAAAGTTAAGAAATAAAAGCATCTACTAAAAATGAGAATGAAAAAGTCATATGTCTTATAAACAGCAGTGGTGACATCTGAAGATGTGTCAGGTTTGCTAATGTAGTGTGTAGGGATGCAGAAGGCAATTTAGTTATGCATGATTCAGAGAAAATTGAAGTACTTAATGCCTTCTTTACTTCATTTTTCACAAATAGGGGGAGCTATCAGATGACAGGTTCAGTTGGCAGGAAAGATAGAGAAGGAGAAAAACAGCCCAGAGTAGTAGAAGATCAGGTTAAGGTTTACTTGCCCTCTTTGATCCATGTTGGGATTACCTCCCTTTGGGCATGGAGGATTGTCTCCTTAAGGAACGACCATTCCTCTTGGACACCTGACTCATCTCCCCTCCGGGACCTCAGTACCTCCCCAACTATTGTCCTTACTTCATTGAAATCCACCCTCCTGAAGTCCAGGGCTGCTGCCTTGCTGCAGGCCTTTACCACCTTGTGCTGAATGATGAATTCCAGCAGGCAATGATCACTGTTACCCAGGTGGTCGAGCACCCACAGACCCCTCACCAGGTTGTCGCCTGTGACCAGGACCAGATCCAACAAGGCATCTCCCCTGGTGGGGCTGTGCACCTCCTGAGTTAGATGGAGGTCCTGTATCTCTGCTAGGAACCTACATGAGTGGTCAGAACTGGCTGACTACTCTTCCCAGCAGATGTCTGGAAAGTTCAGGTCACCCATGATGACCATGTCCTTTGACCTAACTACATCAGTGAGCTGACTTAAGAATTCCCAGTCTAGCTCTTCCCCTTGGTTGGGTGGCCTGTAGTAAACCCCCACCATTAAGTCCCTTTCCCCTCGACTTCCTTGTATTCTAACCAAGAGCACTTCAATGTGCCACTCCTCTGACCCAGTGTTACTTGTAAAGGATGTATATTTCTCCTTGACGTGGAGTGCCACACCCCCACCTTTCCTTCCTGTCCTATCCCTCCCGTATAGCCTATAGCCTTGATATTCACCATCCAGTCATGCTTTGGGTCCCATCATTTTTTGGTGAGCCCCACTATGTCTGGGTTGGTGTTAGCTAGCAGGAGGGTAAGTTCCTCATGCTTGTTCCCCATACTATGAGCATTAGTGTAGAGGCATTTGAGGCCTCCTGAAGATGCATGCACTGCCCCCCTAATCTCAGTACTGCCTGGGCCCCTGTTGTTTACCTGGGCATTTGTTCTGCTCCTCGTCAGTCTAAGCTGGGCTGTTCTTGTGGGTGACGCTTGGTTTCATGGTCCAAGGCTTCCTCTGCCCTCATCTTCCCCTTCCCCCAATGAGCCTAATTTAAAGCCCGCCAGAGGAGATCAGCCAACCTAGAAGAGAACGCATGCTTACCTTTGGGGGAAAGGTAAAGCCCATCCCACCCGAGCATGTCTCTCATACTGATGTGTGGGATGTTGCCTAGGAAGCTGAAGCCTGCCTCGAGACACCATTCCCAAAGCTGCAAGTTGACCTCTCTGATGCAGGTCTTGTCATCTTCCATGTCCACTCACTGGTAGGACAGAAGAGAATACCACCTGTGCTCCTATCTCCTTCAGCATGCCCCCCAGTGCATGGTAGTCCATCAACAGGTGATCAAGGCTTCTCCTGGCCACATCATTAGTGTCCACGTAAATTAGGACCATGGGGTAGTAATTGGTGGGCCAGATCATATCTTCATTAATGATTTGGGCAATGGAATCTAGTGCATGCTTAGTAAATATGTGAATAACAACAAGTTGGGTGGAGTTGCAGATACTTTGGAGGGTGGGCCCTAGGATCTAGAATGACTTGGATAGGCTGGATAAATGATTGCAATCAGTCACATGAGATTTAACAAGGACAAATGCAAAGTCTTGTATTTAGGACAGAATAATTGAATAAATACCAAATGGGGAATGACTGCCTAGGCTGCAGTAAAGTCTAAAAGGACCAAGGTTATTTAGTCTGAGGGAAAGAAGACTGAGGAGGGAGATTAATACTTCAAATACCTGAAGGGCGTTTATAGAGAGTATGGAAATAGGTCTTTTCTATTTTGCCATAGGAGACAGGACTAGGAGCAATGTCCTCAAGCTGCTGCAGAAGACATTTATGTTGGAGATTAGGAGGAACCTTCTGACTGTGAGGGTGGTCAAACACTGGAACAGGCTACCTGGAGAAATTCTGGAATCTCCATCCTTGGAAGTTTTCAGGAGGTTAGACAGTTACTTGGCTAGGATGGTTTATTCAGGAATGATCCTACTTTGAGCAGAGGGTTATAATAGATGATCTTGTGAGGTCTCTTCCAGCCCTATTATCCTGTGATACTATCTCCCCTTAGTTGCAAAAGTCAAAGAACAGAATTACAAAGCAGTATACTTTTTATGACGATAAATTAATTATATTAGTGCAGCCCATTAAATATTCCATTTATACATCAAAACTTTGGCAGGTAGAGGAGTTCTTAATTTGAAGGTTTAATTTTTTTTTTTTTGTATTAGTTTACATTCAACAGCACATCTGCTCTGGGACTTTCTGCAGATGCTTGACTGCTGGATCTTAGCCAGTCTGGAAGTGATCCCACCTCAACAGCAAAAGTGTGGGGAGAGAAAAGCAATAAAAAAACCCTCCATTCTTCCTACCATGTGCAGATTAAAAAAAAACTTAAGTTAGCTTGGGGTTTTTGTTGTAGCGTGACTGGCTCTGGGGACTCAAAGTCCCATGAGAGGGGATTAAACAGTGCAGGAGACACACATACCTCTGTGACACAAAACCTGGGAAGAGCTAGAAACCTGAGGTGCTTACCTGATGCAGGTGCAGGACCAGAGACCACAGAGTGGTGAGCAGTGTCATCTTTGCAGTTCATAAGCAAGTGCTCATTGCAGCTGGGCAGGCGTGACTTCAGACGCCTGTGCCAGGCATCCACTATAAGAAACCCAGAAGAGCCAAACAGTGAAAGAGGGTGTAATGGGGGGGGCCTGCTCAGGGTCCATCTACTGCTGGCCCCGCCCACCTGTCATGGGCCAACTGCCCGCATTCTTGTCTGCCACACCTTGTTGTTAATTAATTTATGTTAATTAAGTGGGAGGCTGCCATTGTATCCCCCAATGCCAGGGGGTGCTATCTGTGGCTCCATTCCTCCCCTACACTACAGCCCAAGCCTTGCAGATGGTATTTGTAAATTCCTCTTTATGTTGGGATCTCGGCCACTGTGGGCCTACCCCTTCTCTCTCTAGTTAGTCATGTCAGTCAAAAAACCCCCCACTAATCAGGGTTTGATTCCCAGGCTCTAGCTCTCAAAAAAACAAACAAACAAAAAAAACAAACAAACTCTGTTGGGCTCCTGCACCCTCTTTGGCATTGAGGTCAGCTCACCCCCAAATACTGAGCCCTCTCTGGTTGCCGGGGTCCCCACACTGCAGTGGGCCCCCACTGAGGCCTCCTCCTTCCCCAAATAGCCTCACCCAAACCACTGGTTTTAACATTCAACACAAAACAGAGGCTTCTAAGGCCATATAATGGAAAAATGATAATACAGAAACAAGACAGGCAATATGGCTGCTTACTTTAGATGATCATGAGGATGGCTCACAGCGTGGCATAGTCTTCCAAAAGAGACTGCGGCTGCAGCACCATGGTCATTGGGAGTCCCCCTCACTGATGCCCCTCTGGCCTTCTCCACTTGCCATTTGTAGGATCCTAGCCTTCCTCTTCCTGTCACCTGACCGGCTGGCAGGGCTTGAGCCTTAACCCCTACTTGACTGGCCAGCCATGCCTGGAATGTTTTGGACTTAAAGGGACCACCCTGTCTCTTAGTAACAGGGTTAGGGTTCCCTGTTACAGAGGAGAAGATAGATTCAATGCTGTGGGCTCTGGAACACCCAAGACAGGGAAGCACCAGGCAGGTTCCACAGGGGGACACCCAGAGAGTGTCCTTCGGCCTCAGTCCAACTTTGAAGAGGATGTGCCTTGGATTCCAATGATTGCATCTGGTCCAATGGATGTATGAGTGAGGCGGGGACATTACCACTTGTCCTTTTGGTGTTTTTTGTGTTACTTTGTGTGCTGGATTGTACCCCAAGGAACCCAGGGTTGGATTTATGCTCAGTGACTAAATTAATTAGTCTAGAAGATGAGTTATGGGATTTTTTTTTTATATACTACTGAAGGAGGAGTGCCTGATAGGGTCTCATGGCCTCCCAACTCTTGTTGATTGATTGAAAACTTTCCTGATTAAGGACTTAAGTAAATTACATTGTGGCAGATTATGAATTGATTTTTGGCTTTCTTGCCCTGATAGGTTGGGATCTGGGACCATAGTGAATGATGGGTCAGTGAGAAAAACCACCTTCACATATGAATTGTTTATGACAAGATTGTGATTGACAATGCACATAGAAGGGAGGCACATAAAGTAGTTACACTTGGGCCATCCCCGTGGTCAAAGCATCAACAAGAACAAGGAGAGCAAAGAGCAAAAGCCAGTGTCAAGTGGAGTGTCCCAAGGGTTGGTCCTGGGGCCGGTTTTGTTCAATGTCTTCATCAACAACCTGGATGATGGGATGGAGTGCTCCTTCAGCAAATTTTCAGATCATACCAAGCTGGGAGGAATAGTAGATATGCTGGAGGGTAGGGCTAGGATTCAGAGAAACCTAGACAAATTGGAGGATTGGACCAAAAGAAATCTCATGAAGTTCAATAAGGACAAATCCAAAGTCCTGCATTTAGGATGGATTATCCCATGCATTTGTACAGTCTGGGTGCAGCAATTAGTACTCATTTCTTCTTCTTCCCAACAGTCATTGGAATTGTAGCACAACCTCAATTAATGACATGTTCAGAGACTTGCACAGCACTCAAAGCAGTGGAGGAGGAGGATAAAGGAGAAACTTCAGACAGAAACTCCAGGAGGCTTACCTGAAGGAGGCTGCTGTTGCAGGTGAATAGGAACAGACAATGGTACAGTGAAGTAGTAGTAGAACTGAGGGTCGCATCCAGGGCAGCTTCTTCTGACATCACCCTTGTGACAGGGATGCAAAAGCAGCTGTGGCTACAGTGGCTGCTGATCATTCCACCACAATCAGCATGATAGGAGCCAGAACTGCCTTGTATGCCAATTGCTGCCCTGGCAACAGAGCTGTACTGCTACACCTCTAAGTGCAAGCATCAAAAGCATTGCACAAGTAGGGCAGGGAATCAGAGAGGCATGGTCTATATGGGAGTTTCAGGCCAGAAAGAGAGGTGGTTTCTCTGCAGCCTGTGGTTGCAGCCTTAGAGGCAATGGATGTCACACCAAAAAGGGAGATCTGATGGGCACCAATGTTTACTCTAGACCAGGGGTGTCCAACCTCTTTGAATGCGGGGCCAGATCACGAACTTTTTATGACCCAGTGGGCCAGCAAGCCATATCCAAAGATGTCACAGGAAGTGGTATCACATCAGGAAGTGATGTCATGTGACCTTTGACACCAATGAAGTTGCTGGGATTGACCTGGTGCTGTTTGATATGGCATGCATGCCCAAGTTGACATGGTGCTGCAGGAGCACTTGGCTACAACCGGGTTGACCTGGTGTTGGAGAAGCCACGGGGCCAGGCCGGGGTTAACCTGGGGCATGCCTGACCTGCCAGTGCCATGCCCGGGTTGACATGGTGCTGCAGGACCTGCCTGGGCAGAACTGGGTCGGCACCGGCCAGGAAAAGCAGCATGCAGCTGAAGCCAGCTTCCCATGTGCTGCTAGGGACGGGAGGAGGCCGGCCAGGTCTGCACCGGCCAGCAGAAGCGGTGGCGGAGCCGTGTGCCGCTTGGGACTGACCGGTGCAGGCTCATCCCATCCCAAGCGGCACACGGCTCCGCTGCCACTTCTGCTGGCCAGTGCAGACCCAGCCAGGCTCCTCCTGTCCCCAGCAGCACATAAAGAGCAGCCCCCTTGGGGCCTCACGTGCAGGCAGCCAGACCCGAAGAGCCGCAGCTCCCAGGGGGGAGACTGGCCAGGGGAGCAAGTGCAGCCTTGCTGTGGGGCAGGGCAGGGCAGGGCAGGGCAGCAGGGCTTGCTTGAAGCGCGTGGGTGAGGAGGCAGGCATGGGCTGGCAGTGCCAGTGGCCACTGCTTGGCCTCCTGTGCAGGGCTGCTCCAGCAGCACAGGGCATGGGCATGGGCTCATGTCGGGATGGGGAGGCGGGGGCAGGAGCACAGACACTCCCGGACATGCATCCTCCCCACCAGCGACCGGCATTCTCTCCGCCAGTGACTGGATGCAGACCCCCATCCTCAGTCATGCAGGCTACATTATCAGGACCTGAACCACCAAGGAGGTGGCTGGACTTAGAGCGCCTCTGGGCCAGGCTCCTCCTGCCTCCTGCCCAGACCGGCTCTGGCAACTGTGCACCCCACAGCCCCAGCCCAGCCCTGAGGCGCCCCCAGCTCCACGCGGGAACTTACCCCATGCCTCCATCCATCATGCACGTGGGCAGGGCATGGGCCATGCTGCAGCTCCCCCGGCCACACGCCAGGGGCAAGGGGAGGAGCCAGAGGAGAAGTTCCACGTGCTGTGCCCAGCTCATCTAATCAGGCGTAGCTGGGGCAGCCCCGCGCCACGCAGCCCTCAGAGCAGCGGCAGCAGGACCCAGCTCACTGATGAGCCTGGCCCTGTGGGGGTAAGCAGCTCCCCTCCCCTTGCTGCCAGCTGGGGCCCGCGGGCTGGCCCTGCCCGCCTCGCCTCTCCTCGCCTCACCACTGCTGCTGCCCCGCCGCTGCCACCGCCGTGGAGCATGGAGTAGGCACCTCGGGCCACATAAAATGGCAGGCCGCATGGCGGCCCATGGGCTGTATGTTGGATAAGCCTGCTCTAGACTGTCACACTGCACCCTGGAGTTGGTCTTTGCTGCCCACCAACCAGACTCTTATTACACCTCCAACCAGCCGTTCAGGGCCAGCAGTAACTCACCTCTCATCCAATAGCAATTGATATTCTTCCAGCAGCTGACAAGCAACATCTTTTTTACAGCAGCAGATGCTCAGATTTGGATTCACATTTACATCAAGCCTTGCCAGTTTTGGGCTGGAGAGCTTTCACAAACTGGTGAAAACTCCCATAGAAATCCAAGCAAAGAGCCATTCAGCTCAAATGAGCTCCTTTGAAGAAGCCTCAATATACAGTGTGGCATTCACTCATTATTTATAATAGTGCAGTGAAGTTCACTGTTTGTTATTTATTACAGTTAGCTGATTTCATTCACATAGATCTATAGTACAGGAAAAATAAGGGTTTTATACAGGGTTTAACACAGGAAAAATAATTGAGCCTCATGCAAATTCCATCATTGTAAGAGTTGTATCAAGCCACTTGTCATAATAAAGTGCTGTTTTACAAATGGACTTAATCAGAGTTAGAAAAGCAATTTGAATCCCATAAGGACAAACCACACATAACTTAATTCAGAATAAAAAATAGGGGGAAAGGACAGCATGATTAATATCAACATTAGAAAATTTTCCCTTATGTTTTAATACATTCATGCACGGTTTCTTTAATTTGCTAATAGCCCCCTTGTAATCACAAACATTCAAACACCCTGACCTCACTTTTAAGAATTTCCCTAATACTGGTCTTAAATCTTAGCAAGTCCATGTTCAATCATGCTTCTTGTCTATCTTTTTCCTAAATGTTTCCCAGGGTTTATCACATTCTTCCAGTGCTAGGTAGCTGCTTCTGTTTCTTCCAGAGAAGCCCTAGAATAGAGTGCTATCATGATAATTTAGTCATAGGATTACAAAATTGTGTCACTACAGTTAAAACTACACCAGACTGGAATATTCCTAATCTTTCTAGGAAACACCCCTCTTGACACCTAATTAGCCAAAACAGGATTTACCTTAAAAGTGGAGAAGTAAGAGGCCCGATTGCAATCAAGTTCAGGCAGGTATTAATCGGGCAACTCACAAATGGAGGCAGACCTCTGATTCAACAACCTAGTTTCAAGTAGGTTTTTTTAGGGCTCTTCTGCAGAGGAAGTTCTCCTGTATCTGCATTAGAAGCCATGACCTTTTGTGGTGGTAAACTCTTCTTCCTTCATCCATCCCCCAGTCAATTACCTCATTACCCATTAGTATAAATTCCTGGAGTCTATAACAGCTCCATCTATAACACTCAGCATACTGAGGTTTTAAAATTCCAGCCATGACTCCTTACAGTGCTGAACTGGCACGCCCAAGATTTGGCTCTTGCATCTGCCAGTGGCAGCTCAGATTGGTGGAAAGCAATTGAGATAGGGTGGCACAGCACAGCAATTGGTTCTGGACATGTTTCCAGTCTTGGCCATTATCAAGGGGCCTAAATCTAGGCCAAGCTCAAAAGCATGGTTAAAGCAGAAAGCTCTAAAGCTGTTTCTGAGTGAACACAGTGTGAACCGTTGCAGATGTCACAACTATCCTGGTCAGCAAAGTAAGGAAAGCCATTAACTTGCCCAGCTAAACCAGTAGTGAGATGAACTTAAATAGA
The DNA here is from genome assembly GCF_030867095.1 of Alligator mississippiensis. Lineage (NCBI taxonomy): Eukaryota > Metazoa > Chordata > Crocodylia > Alligatoridae > Alligator > Alligator mississippiensis. The sequence continues at coordinate 107,341,355 of NC_081826.1, forward strand.
GGGAAACGCCTGAAAAAGAGCATTCTACAAGAAGGCCTTAAGAGAGATCATTCAAAGAGTACATCACAGCTTTTGCTTTAAAATGTTAGTAATGGTGATTGAGGTAACCAAGTGTATAAGACATAGTTTTGTTATAACAGATGTGTTTGCATTAAAAAAGTTTCCTTGTCAGTAAAGACTATAAACCGAGGTGAAAAAAAAAAAAATACAGGGCCATTACAAGTAACATTCCAAGAGGAGGAGATAAGAAATCCTCCCTACCAAAACTTGACATTTTCAGAAATTCTCATCTCATTGATGCTTTCCAAGACCATACAATAATTGGTTCTGCCCCATTCCTAGATTTGGAGTGCAACAATGAAATTTAAATAAACCAAGCAGAAAAACATTTGTTAGAGTAAACCATGAATAAATATGGGGCATAGAATGAGGGAAATTTGGAGAATTCATCAAATCTAGGAAGACCTGCTGCCAGCTTTCCTAACATCCTCCTTCCCTCCTCCCTCCTGAGACTCCCCAGCTGTATAGGTGAGAATCTATACTGCGCTTCTATAGGCAGACATTGGGATAAGTGCTTTCTACTGTGCTTTGGGACACACCCCACAATAAAAGGGCATACTGTCAACAGGCTTTTTGCCTGTTTTATCAATAGCCAACCTACCAAATACCCATAGTCCAGGATAACAAACACCTTTTTGTGAAACTACATGTAAAGAGGCATAAAAAGAGCTGATAAAACCTCCAAGTAATCCTGCACCCTGGATTTTCCATTTATCAGCCTTTGTATATATAATAGCTACCTAGAGGGAGGAAGCAGGGTGCCTAGAATCCTGCAGACAGACAAGGACAAATCGAAAACGTAATCAGCATGAACCCCCACTCAATCTGTTCTAGAGCCTGACAGGAAACACAAAGAAGTTGAATTACAAACATTGTCTCTTGTTTTACTTGTATAAATAAATAAATACAAATGTTCATTTACAAGCTATGTTGCTTCTTACATGCCTCTAAAATGTCAAGTAGAAATTGTAGATCAGGCCACTGCAGTGACTAAGGCAGATGTCATGCGTGCTATTTAAAATTTGTTGCTGGGTCTATGATACCTGTTCCTTCCACACTCCATTTCATTTTCCTTCCTGCAGCGGAACACAGTCCTAGTAGACATGGCAATCATCATTATGCATTTAGCTGCAAAGACTGGGTGTTTCTGAAAACTCAATTGCAGAGCAAATACTCTCTGTTTAAAGCACATCTTGGATGACAAGCTATGTGCCAAGAAAACAATAACTTAGTTCCCTCCCTGCCAGTTTATCATTTGTGAAACTGTTCATACCTCTGGTGACTTATGCAGTAACCTCCAGGAATGTCCACCAGTATTGCCTTTTGTTACTGGGCATTTTAAAACTTAATGGTGTAAGCACTTTAAAACGACTAGCTATCAAACAAGGTTAATAAACCTATGTTTCTATCAGGCATTGCAATTCTGTAGCAAGAACAGATTTCTAAGATTTAGACTTTGATTGCCAAATACCAGTTAAAAGCCTAATACCTTACTCTAACTGTTTTAAACCTAAATTTACAGCAGTTTAAAAACAACCTTCATAATAGGTCATTGTATATTTTTCTGATCTGCGCTTTATAAATTACCAGACACTAACACATACAGTTAGAGTGCCAGAATACCCATTTCTACCTACCAATGCAAACAACAACAAAAGAAATGCCTTTGTTTTTGCTTTTCCCCCTTCTCTTTCAACACAATTTCACAATTACATTTTATATCTCTGACACATGTGAGGCCAGATATTCAGCTGGTGTAAAATGGCATGGTTCCATGTAAGTTAATGGAGCTATGTTGATTAATACCAACTGAGCATCTGGCTCCTAGTGTAAAACTATCAAATGCATAAAATTCATGTGTGGGATACACTCAGACCCAAAGATGTCTTTTATTTCCATCTTGCATAGTAGTTTGGATGCTTTTGAAATTATGCAACTAATCTATGCAATAACATTTCACTACTTGCTTTAATGTATTACGTCTAAATAAACTAATTTGTGTGCTGTATACTAAATGCAAAGGAAGAAACCTTGCATCCATTATAAGCTTACAACACTATAAACCATTTTTCTAGATTAGTTTGCTACTGAGATTGGGAGCTACACTGCTGACAATATGAAACAAATGACTTAACATGTCTTTATGTAAAAAACTAAGCAGCTGTATATAACACAGAGGTGGGCAATTATTTCAGCTGGAGGGCGACTTAAGAAGGAGACATCAAGGACCACAAGGGTAGCCCTGCCCCTTGACAGGTGCCCTGCCCCCGGTCACCATCTTGTGACTGGAAATCCTGCCTTCTAGCCCCTGACTTTTACCACCATAAGTCTCTCCCCTTGCCCAAGATGTACACCTTTTTTTGGTGGGGGAGGTTATTGGATATTGTGTATGGAGGGGTGGGGGTGTGTGGGGGGTGTGGGTATGGTGTGGGGGTATGGGGGGTGTTGGGCTGGGTGTGGGTGTGGCTGAGGTGTACATTATGTGGGATGGTTGGGTGTACACATGGGTATGGTAGGGGATGGGGTGTGTGGGGCATGGGTACGGTGCAGGTGGTGTGTGTGAGGGGTGTATGTGTGGATTTGTGTGGAGGGGTGGTATGTGTGACTGGGGTGTGAGGTGTGTGGGACTGTTGGATGTGTGCATGTTTGGGGTGCGTGTGGGTATGTCTGTGGGTGTGGAGGGTGTCAGGGGTATGGGAGGGTGTAGGGATGGTGGAGGATAGGGTTCATGAGGGGTTGTGGGGAGGTGTAAATGTGTGTGTGGTGTGGGGATATGTGTGTGCGTGTGTGTGGGATGTGTGTGGGGGTGTAGGTAATTGAGGTGTTGGGTGTGTGTGTGGGAGTGAGGGTATGGGGTTGTGGATGTGGGGGGTGTAGGTGGTGTGTGTGGATATAGTGGGGTGTGTAGCTGGGGTGTAGGGTGTATGGGACAGTGTTGGCAGGGTAAGTGGTTATGGTGCGGGGTGGGGTGTTTTAGGAGGTGTGGGTGCATGTGTGGGTGGGGGTGGGGTGGGGGCGCACTTGCAGGGGCTCCCCCCTGCCCGATCTTTGTAACATGACTGAGCCCAGCCCCTCCACAGGTGGGGGGAGGGGGATTGGCGCTGCCAGACTTGTCCGCCGTGTGCTGCCAAGGGTGGGAAAGCAGCTTCCACCAGCCAGCAGCAACAGAAGCTCCCAGGAGCAGGGGACAGGGAGCTGAGCCTGGCATTGCTGATTCCTTGGTCTGTGTCCCACACTTGCCTGGTCAAGCTGCAGGGGAGCCAGCGCTGGCTTCTGTTGCTGCTCCTGCTGTTCCCACTGCATTTGCCTGTCCCGTGCCTGGAAGGGCTGAACCAAGCCCATGCTGGCTCCTCCTAGTGCAGGGGGGCTGGACCCAATGATCTTGCAAGGTCCCTTCCAGCCCCTTACAATCTATGAATCTATGACCCCAAGGGGATCAGCCCCAGGTTCCAGGTGGTGACATTGGGTAGTGTTATGGATGGTGGGGGCACAAGGGTACTAAAATGCAGAGCTAGGAAGCAGGCAGCCCCTTTACTTTACCACCCTTGTGCCCCAGCCAGCCCCAGTCACTGTCTACACATGAGTTTCAGTGGAATAAATTACTCCACTGTAGAACAGTACTGTCCCTGACAGAACTATCCTATGGCAGAGTTAATTAATTTACTGCACCCTAATACCAGCACATGTGTAGCCTGTGATGCTTTACTGCAGAGCTAATTAGTCAACTAGTTGGCATATGCACCCTCTATGTCTGGACTTATTTCTCTGCATTTCAGTTAGACTACAAGGTATGTTGACCAGGGATTGTATTTAAAATACATTTGCTGCATGGGATAAGTAATTGTTAGAGACTGTAAACCCGTACATCAAGAATTGCCAATACACAAATCACCATAACTGGCTAAAAAGCACTGGTAGTTTAATGGCAAACCTGACCAAGAACAAGTTATTAAGAATCAGTGTGAAAGGCTGTCTTCAAACGTGTTGCATCTTTACCTAACCACATACAACATAACAAGATATTGCAAGAGCCTGTAATGCTCCATTGCTGGCCCAATTTAAATAAACCAGTTGTTATTTAGTTCAAAAGCAATAAACCAACAAGACCCAAGAAAAGATGGACTTTAACTATCTCCTTTAACCTCCAGATTTCCACCCTTCTTTGGTTCACTGAACTCAAATATATCACATTACCTCCAATGACAGCAACATTGATTTCTATTATCAGTTAGGTCCAGATCCTGTTGAATTTTTTATCAGAGAAAAAACACATTTAATTAATTCACAACCACAAGTTACATCCAACATATTAATTCAGAGTTCAGTCAAATAAATTAAAACTCCCATATGCCAGGAACAGATTTGTTGAAGAAGTTTCTATATTTGGAGGGGTGTGACTTTGCCTCCTTTATGGGCCTCATTCAAAGTTCAACATCCAGTCCTATTCCCATTGATCTAAATGTAGTTGGATTAGTCTTGTAAAGAGGGTACTAATAGAGATTACTTCATATCTGTCATCACCTTTGCCTCATCACTGCAAAAGATTTTTTTAAAATCAGTTTGTTTTTTCTTAAATAAGAAAAAACCTAAAGAAAGTGTTCATTTCTGAGCACACAGCTTAATACTACATGACTCAATGGACAGATGTCATGAGGAATTTGAAAGTGAAGGCACCTATTGATGCTCTGCACATTTCTTTGCCCCTGAGCTATGCCCTTCCACGCTCACTCAAATGAATGGTGGAAGCAAGGGGAAAACTGTATGACTTCTGTTCTTCCCTTGCCTCGCTAGGAGCAAAGATACTCATTCCAGGATGATAAAACTCACTATCAGTTTAGCACTCACCTGAAAGTTTTTGAGGTTACCCTTCTGTCTCTCATAGTACAGTTTATGTTTTTGCATCCCTGAAAGCTCCCTTTTTTTCCAATATTCCTTGTTATTAACTACTGAATCTCTCCCAGTATGCCTGGCTTTGTTGTCCACACATAACTGGAACTTATCATAGGTGCACCCAGTTTTCCATAGAAACATATATGTTTTGTTTGTTTCTTAGTCAGTGCTGATAGTGTTTGTAAGGACACTACCATATTTTAAAATGAAGGCTTATTTTGCAAATATCATATTTATCTTCAGGTCATGCTCAGAGATGCAAAAAATATTGGAAATAGCTTCAGAAAATACTGTGCTATTTCCTTGTACTAATACAGTGAAATTAGCCGCATTCACTACCATTGTTTAAAGTATTCCAAAAAACCTGTTGGAGGAAAAATAGATTATTATAAATTTTGTCTGAAGATGGTTCTATTGTTATTGTGCTACCTTGTGTAGGTTAATGGGGACCCACTAAATTAGCTAGGAAATATATAACAATCAGTTAGGCAAAAATAAATTACAGAAGGCAACTATAAATATATATTATGCATAATAAATTATTGTTTTAAGTAAGTAGTGGTATATGGGATCACTGAATGTGTGAGATTTATGGATATAATTTTCAGCAAAATTCTACCTAGCTATTCTTAACAAAAGATATTTCTATAGAGGCTGCAAATCTTAGTCCATCCAAGACAGCAGGAAAGCAAAATAATTGTGGGTTTGTTTTAAGTTAATTGCATATGAATACGGATGTATGTTAAAAATATGATGCCCTTTTAAAATCATATGGTAGCCATAGCCAGGCAAATCAGAAAAAATCCTGCACAGGACTGCCAGTTGATTGCCTTATCTGAACTAAAATGTCTCCTCTCTTTAGACTATTTAACAGTCATTCAAGAGTTAAAGTTTCTTTTTTAGCGGGATGAGGGTAGGCAACATAAAGAATGGCTGTACATGAGTACAGAGGCTGCTCTGACGTGCTGTAATTACAGTGTGTTGGAGCAGACTCAATTAATCGAGTCCTCTGGAGTGTGGTAATTACCACATTCTAGCAGCCTCCCACATCTTGTGCATCAGTGCTCCCATGCTTCAAAATGGCAGAGGAGGGACTTTATCTAAAGCTCATCAAACATGTTTTAGTTCAAGCGCCCTTGTGTCACAGCATGGGGTCCCTAGGGATGGCTGTGATGACCCTAGGGCTCCATAACCGTGCCTGCTCCACTCTGCAGGTGCCTTCTAATCTTGCCCACCACATCTTGTTCGTTGAAATAATAAGTTGGGAGGCTGCCCATGCGTTTGTGTGGTCACAGTACTGCTGAACCCCACTAGATTCTGCTGATCGTGGATCCCTTGCCAGGTTTCACTCAAAGTCAGTGCTTCTTGAGACACCCTAAGACTTATGGGATAGATGCATGGCTCCAAAACTGCCCCTTTACCACGCCCCATGACTCGCAGTTTGTATTTAACCATTGTCTCTTATGAAGAGGCTGCAATCTAGCTTGGCCTCCTATTGTCACTGGGCCCTTGGCCCCAGCAGTGGTGCACTCTGGTGCTAGAGTCTCTCCATCCCTTGTAGTGGCACCCTCTAGTGCTGGGGTCTTTCCACCCCACCCTCACTGACTCTGGGCTCTCTGCAGCCCTGTTGCTGCGCCCTCACTGGCGCTGGACTCACTTCAGCCCTAACGAGGCCTCGTCCTCCCCAAATAGCCTCATCCTAGTCCACCAGATTCAAATAACAATGTAAATACAAGCCCCTGGGCTATAATGTAACAGCTACAATAACATTAGAGGTCACACCCTGTCCCTTTAAGGAGGCATGCTTCTCCCTCAGCAATGTGTGCCTCCTAGCCGCAGATGCTTTAGGAGCTCCTAGAGCCCATTAGTCTTACCAGCAGCAAAACAGGCAACCAAGTATCTCTGAGTACCATTTCTGCAAGAGCTCCTGCCCCCTGGGTGCAGACAGAAAACTAACTCTGCTAGCCCCAGTCCGGGGCTCGTATGTACCCAGGACCCTGCTTCCTTCCGGTCAGCTGACCAGGTGCAGGTACCAGCTAATGCCCTTGTTAGTCTGCCTCCAAGGCAACCTGCAGCTGTGAAGCTCTGCCTAGCTCTCAGGACTCTCCAGCTAAGATGGTAGGAGCAAGCACACTTTAGTGCCCTGCAACACCTTGCCACCAGTTTGAAGCACAAGGATGCTGATACATGTGACATTGTGGTGTTTAATTAAGGCAGCTCTCAGAGCCGGTCTAATTAAAGCACCTCCCCCCCACAGCATATGTAAAAGTGCCCAAAGAGACTAAGTAGCTGTTAGTATTGTTAACACATTTATCTCCTTGGGTTGACAATACTCCTAAAGCCTTTCCCACTATTTTCCCCCCCAAAAACGTCAGTGTTCCTTGGGGGAAATTGTCAATGTCACCTCTAGAACAAGGTCTCCTTACCATATAGGTGCTGGCCTCAAAAATACCTATCAAATACAAGTAAAGGGGTTCTCAGTGACACCTATTATCACCCAACCAAAACCAAGATTCACATTTCATTACAAACTCCAAACTTAGGCAAGGTTTATCAATGAATGGTTCCAGGTTAATGAGCCAACTTCAATGCCACAATGGCCAATTTATAATTATGCAAGGCATAAGGAACTAATTCTAAGAGACAGACTGCCTGTAAATTAAACTTAAATTGTTACTGAGCTGCTTTTTGTTTCTCTTAACTTTCTAGACAAGGAATGTTTCAGAATGTTTTACTGATGAGGAAATAAAAGATGAAACAGTGATACCAACTCTTATTTATGATGGATCATAAATCATGACCCAGTTGTGTTTCAAAACAGGAAGGGCATAGTGTCTGTACTATAGTCAGTGTATACCAAAAGTAGTTTGTCTGTGAATCTCAATAGTCACTATTATTGTCAAGTCAGGGCAAGTCTCTGTAGCAGAACTTTTTGATGCTTTATGTGAAATTTCATTTCCCACTAGCTGCCACAAAGGCTTGGATGGCTCATGAGATTATGAGTGCATGACCACTTTGAAAACAACATCTGCTAGTCTCACCTCCATCCTTGGAAAGGTTTTTGAAAAAATTATAAAGGATCATATCTGTGGGAGTCCAGTGGGAAAAATAATGCAGCAGGGAAACCAGCATGGATTCATAGCAGGTAGATCATGCCTAACCAATCTGGTTTCATTTTATAAAAGGGTCACAAAACACTTAGACACAGGAGTAGAGGTGGATGTTGTTTTCTTGGATTTTAGCAAGGCCTTTGATACGGTATCACATCCCGTTCTCATAAATAAAGAGGCTGTGATATAGATGTTTACACAGTCCGGTGGGTGGCAAATTGGCTTAGCGGTTGCACCCAAAGAGTGGTAGTAGATGGGTCGGTATCAACCTGGAAGGATGTGGGTAGTGTGGTCCCACAAGGTTCGGTCCTTGGACCTGTACTCTTCAATATCTTTATCAGTGACTTGGATGTGGGTGTGAAGTGTACTCTGTCCAAGTTTGTGAATGATACTGAATTGTGGGGTGAAGTGCACACTCTGGAGGGTAAGGAACGATTGCAGGCAGACCTGGACAGGTTGGAAAAAAGTGGGCAGTATACAATAGGATGCAGTACAAGAAGGACAAATGCAGAGTGCTGCACCTAGGATGCAAAAATATCCAGCACATCTACTGACTGGGAAGTGACCCTCTCAGAAGCACAGTAGCAGAAAGGGATCTCGGAGTTATAATGGACTCCAAAATGAACATGAGTTCATGAGTTCAGTGTGATGAAATCAACAGCAAAGCTATCCGCACTTTATCATGCATCAGCAGATGCATGACAAATAGAGCCAAGGAGGTGATACTTCCTCTCTATGCAGCATTGGTCAGACCACAGTTGGAGTACTGCATCCAGTTTTGGATGCCGTACTTCAAGAAGGATGTTGATAGACTCAATAGGGTCCAGAGGAAGGCCACGCATATGGTCAGGGGCTTACAGGATAAGCCCTAGAAGGAGAGGTTGAGGGACCTGGACCTCTTCAGCCTCTGCAAGAGAAGGCTGAGAGGTGATCTTGTGGCCTCCAACAAATTCATTAGGGGGATGCAGCATGGGATCAGAGATGCTCTGTTCACCAGGGTGCCTCTTGGGTTAACAAGCAACAATGGTCACAAACTGACAGAGAGCAGATATCAGCTAGATTAGGCTAGATATCAGGAAAAACTTCTTCACGGTAAGGGTGGCCAAAATTTGGAATGGGCTTCCAAGGGAGGTGATGCTCTCCCCTACCTTGGGGGTCTTTAAGAGAAGGCTGGATAGACATCTGGCTGGGGTCACCTGGCCCCAGAACTCTTTCCTGCCTAGGCAGGGGTTCACACTCAATGATCTGTTGAGGTCCCTTCCGACACTAGCATCTATGAATCAATGAATCTTAAGCAACACAACATTCAAAAAAAGTAAATGGTTTTCCCATAAGGATTCACTTTTTATGTGGCTGTGTTGTAAGCAGCTGAGATACCTATAAGGATATCAGCAGTCTCCCTATTATTCAGTTTTCTTACTTCTGTACATGTCTCTGATCCTATGTAAAACCATTTCTTATTAAATTGACTGCTATTTTTGATAGTAAGTGAAAGGTTCCATGTTAGCTCATCTAATAGTCTCTAATGATATCTAATTAGGACATCTGTTGAAAGTTCATAATGTTACATCCTTCAATCAGATTTTTTTCAAATTAAATTAAATTAAATTATGGATATTTCACAGATGTCTTATTAAGAACTTTTATTAATGGGAATATTATATGTATTAAATTCAGATACTAGATAACTTTTAAAATATCAGAATATAGCTTCCTGAAAAGGCAGAATTAACCTTTGCTGTCTTTAATTACAACTTAGGTAAACCTATCAAACATTTAGTTTTTATTCTTTTTTCCCTTCTTTAGAATTCCTGTGAGCTAAATCAATTTTAATAAAACATAGATCAACTGTGGAGTCATAAAATTGGCCTAGTGGAGACACAAACTACTTCCCCAGCTGCTACTGCAATCCTTGTGCAGTGCATGTGTGTCAGTTGTCTCGATTTTGATGCAAGTGGCTGCCATTTTGTTGTTCTTGCTTTCTTTTCCCTGCTGTAGGAGGTATCATAGCTATCTTTCATGCCTTCCCTTCCCACATGCTCTTTCCCTAGATGACTTTGGGCCACAAGGAGCTCCCAGGAAGTTAGAATTCCTAATGCAGAAGTAAATTCTGAGCTTTTTGGTTCATCATCAAGGAAAAGGTTGAATAAACCTAAAGGCCGCATCCAGACAAGTGCAGCTGCACGGTACATGGTTTCATAGTTTCTAGGGTCGGAAGGGACCTGAACAGATCATCAAGTCTGATCCCCAACATGTCTGCAGTGCACATACCACATGTCCAGGGGTCAAAAAAAACAATGGAAAAAAAAGCACCGTTCAAAACCGAAGCAGGGCCGGCCATGGCCATGCTGCAGTTGGCGGCCAGGCGTTATGTGGCAGAATCGCCTCTGCTACAGCCCCAGGAGGCCCCCAGGACCACAGGTAAGGGTGCTGGGGCCAGCCCAGTGCTGGCCCCAGCTTCCCCTACCCCACCTGGGGTAACTTGACATGTGCCAGGGCACACATGGCACGGGTGTTCCCTGGGAAAACTAGTGGTGATACAAGTTCTGCTCCCACTAGTTGTCCCCAGGGAACCAAATGTCCACACGATGTGTGGACATGGCCAGAGAAGGATATTGGGGTGCAGGGAGAAAGAGGGGAGGGGAAGGGGGAATCAAGAAACAAAACAAAATGAAACATATGCATTGAGGGAAGATGGAGATAATAGTGTTTCATCTCCATGAAGAACTGTAACTGTTTAATATTTTGCAGAGAAAGAAACTCTGAGCATTATAAAACGGTTTGCATGGATATGATTTTTGCCCTTGATTGCCTTATTACTCCTCCCTTATTCCTATAACCAATTCCTATTCATATAACCAGTTCCTATTCCTGTAACCTGTGCTGTAACTTTCCACACATATACATTTGTCATGTAGATTTTTAACGCCTGCAGGATAGGACTATCTCAGCAGTTTCAGAACATTTGTCAGATTTGGCCTCATACCCCATTCTAAATTAATATATAGGCTTTCCTTTAAAAAAGGAAAAAAATCCCCAAGGAATCGTCCTACCTTCCCCCCAACCCAACCCAACCCAACCCAATCGAATCTGTCAAAACCTCCATTTAAAAAAAAGGATTAAAACTGAAAAGGTGTTTCTATAAAGTCCAGCTAACACCCAAGAAATATTATGCTTTAAAAATAGTTTTAAAAAATCAAACATTAAACAAACTGCAAATGAACAATTACCTACTGTCCTGTAGCCATTTATAATGATACTTTTCCCAATAAATACCACATATGTAATCCTACTAAAAAATGTCAAAATATATGTAAAGATCAAAACATCAATTTATAAAATCCCATTGTCTATTCAAAGTATCTATTATAATATACAATAATTGTTATACATTCTAAAGCAGAATACCTAAGAGTTACTACAAACCCATGTAGCTCCCCTTTAGAGGAAAAGAAGAAGAAACCAACCAATTCTCTGCTATTTGCTACATGATAGTTAAAAGTACAAGTTTGAAAAGGTCTATATATAAATCTAGGTGTACCATGTAAAACCATATAACATCATTTCACTACACCAGATGGATCACTCATTGCAAGCCTCTCAGAAAAAAAATTATTTTACTTGGCATAATTTTGTTATCTAGGGTCATGATCAAATTAGAAAAAAAAACACTCTTTAATGTTTTAATGTGAACTTAAAGCTCACGAAAGGTGCTAAATTGACAGCAGTGAAAAAAGGACTTCATTTAGATAAGAGAATCCATAGCAGGATATTGCACCCCTGCTAATAGAAATGATGAGCTGTAAGGAATCTGAGGATTGTTTCTCAGCATGAGAGGCAACTTTATGCTAAGGCAGTTTCACTGCAGAGATTCCCAACAGGGTGCTAAGTTGTGTCAGATGGGGTGGTAGTTTTTCATCCTGGAGGAACCTGGCTTCTTTAGCCATTCATTCATATTATATCCCCAAGAATATTTTATACAATGAGATTCTAGATGGCTCTAGAAAGTGGGGTCACCCTTTATGGCAGTACCACAATGTATGCAAAAAATTATGTGAAGTCATTCAACATCAATGTAGAAACATGGGAGGAATGTGCAGAATCCCATCCAAACTGGAGGGACCATCTGGCATTGGGTGTAGCTCAACATGAAGTGGCTTTGATCCAGAGGATGGAACAGAGCAAGAAAGAAGGAGACTGTATGCTGTAAACTTGAACTCCAACTCAGACAACACATGGGTCTATTAAATTTGTAATAATCTGGGTTGTTTTAAATTGGGCTCATCAGTCACAAATAGATTTATCAGGCACCTGACTAGAATTCTTATGCATACATCATGATCCAAAGATCGATGATGACCTACTAATCATGTAAGTCACCTAAAAATAAGAGGACTCAGGTGCTATTAAAACCTAAAGAAAAATGAACCAGTGTCCCAGAAATAAAAGGTTCCATACCCAGTTATGAGCTCCCTGAATTGTCCAGATTCACTTTCCAGGCCCTTGGGTCTACGCATTTTCATATATCTAGCCTGAGCAAATCATTTCTCAAAATTACTACTGACAGCTCATGTAAAAAAGAAGGGTGACAGATCTGACTGTTATAATTATAGAGGCATGCTCTTTAATCAATAGTAAGCAAATTTTTATCAAGCATACTGCTAAAGCTCAACCACATTTCACTGGGAAATGATTATGGATTCCATCATAAATGAAACACTATAAGAAAGATCCATTAAACTTGACAAATTGAAGAGGAGTGCCAAAAAGAAAACACAAATCAATTTTTGTTATTTATCAGTTTGACAAAAAACTTGTGAGAGAGTGAACAGAATAAACTTGTGAACACTCATGACCTAATATGTTTTGTCCCTAAAAAAATATATATATATCCATAGTGTATCATGTGTACAGAGGCAGGATTGAAAATGCAGTCTTCCAGAAGAAAACGCAAGCAATGCACATCAATGGAATCATGCATGTCATGTTATTTCCCAGGCTTATTATTTCACATAACACAAAGGTACCTTCTTGCCCTACTTCCCTATGTTTCTATGATTCTTCTGCACTACAATTTATGGGCTGAATTGTGCCTGGTTATAAACTACACCAAGACCATATAAATCCCCCAAGTGCAAGGAAACAGGCTACGGTCCCCAATAAGGTTGTACAGCTAAAAAGGAAGGATATTCAGAATTAGAGAGACTATGCAAATAAAACTCCTGCCCAAGCAGTCCTCCAGGAATTCCCATATTCCTTTTCTTTTCTAACTGCAGCATAAAGCTTCAGTAAACACTCTTACAACTGCTCATGTTGTAGAAAAACAGTGGTTATCTGGGCCCCTTTCTTTTGGGAGTGTAAAGAATTGGAAGTTTGACTTCCTAGGGTTTTTTTTTTTCCTGACTATTTCAATCTTTGGCTTTCTATACTTTTTGTTTAGTTCGCTATGCACTGATCCTTTGGAAAACCTGTGACAGTTATGTTTCATAGCTTTCCATTATGTCATTCCCAGTAACTTAGCTGCCATCTATGGAAAGCTGGCAAGGCAGAGACAAGGCTATTTAGGGAATGCATAGCCACTTTAACTGTGCTTCTTCAGTTCCCCTTTTTCTCAGAGCTACGGTGACCTCCACCCTTATATAGCCTAAGCCGGCACTACAATTCAGGAGCACATGCTGCAGGTCTGTGTCCACAAACCTTAAGAAAGAATTTAGGTTACTACTAGGCTAAACATTTGCTGAAGCTTCTCAACCATAGGATTAGTAAAGGATAGGGGGCACAGAGCACTGAGTATTTCAGCACTGAAATAACTTATGATATGGAAAAAATGGAACTGAGCGAGGTTTAACCCAGCTTTTTCAACTACAGACAAGAGCATAGGTACACATAAATATGGAGCTCAAGTCAGGGAGTCTGCTCAAGCTTTTTGCTGAACTCAGTTTTGGCATAGCTACACTGCTATCAGTATCCAAGATAACCAATTGAAAACTAGCTTTAGGTGTATGACTTCATTGTAGGCATAATCTTTGTATGCTTACAAGAGAATATTAAGATACTTTAAAATAAAAGTGACGTGTATTCCCACATTAAGATTATAATATATTGGAGAACCACTGTGACAGCTACCCCTAAATGGACATGAAGTTTATGGACCTTATCTCTAACACAAGGTATGTATTTCAAGAAAAAAAGATACATGGCATTTCTATAGGTTATGCCATTATTTGGTTGAGATCACTCATGCATCACACTGAGTAGCCAGAGAAGAAGAATCTTCACTATTAAAGACTTGGTTTATGTCAGACTCTTTAAAATGCAATGCAGAATTTAGAGGAACTGGTCATTTAAATGTTAGATAAACAGTTTCCCAAACCTGTTTTATTTGCAGCTAAAATTAGATAAACAATCAAGCTGAACAAAGTGCAAGCACCACAGAGGTACTCTGGAACGAAACTTATAATCTTCCAATATGCCAGCAAATATCCAGGAGTCCATACCTTTATCTTGATGTACTGTAATTGAAGAAGATACTGAAAGTCACTGTATTTGCAATAGGAAATGCAAAACATTGCAAAATGAAAACAGCAGCAGCAGCCCATCAAGTTTTATTAAGCTCTGTCTAATTTGTGTAAATGTTTACTTGTGTTTGACCAGCAGAAATGCTACCAATAAAAACTTATAGACAGTGTTAACAAACAGCTATGTATGTACTCCCATTTTGCATAATGAGAAGCAACAGGGTGCCAGAGATTAGAAAGGAAATAAATACAGTTATAGCAAGAATATGAAAAATAATGGTTACATAGTGCTTTACATATTATAGAGTTGTTACATATTATGGCAAAGCTTCAAATGGGATTCTGGTTATCAGTTTTTGGAGAGTGATAGTTTAAACCCAACCCAACACAAATATAAAATTAGCAGCAAAGCTGGAAACTGTCAATCAGCTGTTAGCAGCATGACAGCATTTATTCATTATATACAGAAATGAACAGAAAAAGCAAGATAGGCATCAGGGCATGGCAGGAAAGACAAGGTGAAAGAACCTGTGTTGAAATCCTGGGCCCATTTAAATCAAGTGGGAGTTTTGCCATTGACTTCAGTAGGACCAGGATTTCTCCAAGCAAGCTTGGGACAGAATAACATATACGAAGGGAAGAGACAGGAACTGGGGAAGGGACCCAATAAACAGCAGCGTATTAGAGAATGGGTAACCAGGCAAACATTTCCCCTATATCCTTCAACTTCTGGTTTGTGCACTGGATTCTCTGCTGTTCTCGGACAGCAAAATCTTAAAAACCAGTTTGAATGGCAAACTTCTGAACAAGAAATCATGTACAGACTGGTTTACATTGGGCACGTCTACGTGTCATGCTGCATTGCCATAGCAATGCACTGCGGCAATGTAGTGGCAGCAGTCACAAACCATGACGCCACAGCTATGCTGCCACAGAAACACACTTCCTTGTTACAGTGCATTGCTACGGCAATGTAGCAGCTAAAAATAACCATGCACGGTGCACATGGCACAGTATGGGCTGTTACTGTGCTGTTATTTAGTACTTCCAGAAGGAAGTACTAAATGATGGTGCACTAACAAAGGTGCCATAGAAACAGTGTAGATGTGCTCACAGAGACTGACCACTTTGTTCCTATGGGTTCTTTGTTTGTTTTCTTCTCCCAGCACTCTCTTTCCCCACTATCTCTTTTCTTCAGTCTCCTGCTCCTCTTCCTCCTCTCTTCCCAGCTTTTATATTCAGATCACTTGCTCCACTATGTGTGCCTCTCTATGCTGTTTTTTCATGGAATCTGATGAAGTGAACTCAAGTTCCTGAAAGCTTGTGCTCCTTTTATGTTTTTAGTTAGACTATAAGGTGCCTATGTGTCCTGCCTTCTCTGGTAGATCCAAAGTCAAAGTTTATGCCTTCCTTAGAGCTTCCAGTTCATTTGCAGAAAACTTGTTTCAAGCAATAATAAATCAGACAGGTCTCTGGCCACATTCCCTGCATCAAACTTAATAATCTATAAAGCTGCACAAGCAACAAGGCTGGAAATAGTTTTCCTATCCCATGAACATTTTCAACATTTAACCTCTCATCCCAAATTTGATAAATATATATCTTGAAAACTGTAATGAACTTTAAAAATATTTGGATAATTTCCAAATATTTTATTCCAATTGTGACTATTTTTACTTCCCCCTGTAGCAGAACATTCCTGATAAGATAGTTACACAATAAAAGGCAAACCATTTTCTAGGAAATGATAGTCCAGAAAATATGAGAAAGGAAAGGCAAGCATTGCATTTGAAAGCTTGTCTAAGTTTATGCCAACCATGAAGTTGGTCCAATAAAAGATATCACTCATAGAAATCGTCGCTTCTCATTCTATGAATATATTTTTTAAAAGCAAACACTTTCCTGGTGTTATAAAATGCTTGAATATTGATCAAAAATAAAACTGCTCATCAAGTAAGTCCTCAGAAAGTGAACACTAAGTTCAGTTCAAATGTCTTCTGTTCTTTAGCCAATGGTGGCTAGTAATGCCTCAATCCCATTCAGGTTCAGCTGAGAAAAAAAATGTGTTGTTGGTCTTCATTCTACTCCTCTCAATTTCCTCTTAAGAACACTGTTGCTTTTGATAGTACTTTAAAACTCAACCTTTGCCTGCTTTTTATATTATATAGGATGATAATAAGAGCAACAACATACTGAACAGGGTTTATAGAACTCTACAGTCTAGAGTGTCTCTGAGTAAATCACATTTAGACCTAAATATTCAAATCATGGTTAGAGAAGGAAAGATGTCCTTTCCTGAGGCCGACTAACTACTTCAAGCTATCGCGTGCAACCTTTCCCTATCATATCTTTATTGCTCACTAATTACACCACGTCATTTATTGATTTTGAATTTTCTTTCCCTTCATTTAATATATTCACAGCTCTTTTAATGTTTGTTATTTGTTTAGACAGGATTGAATATGCTTGATTAGGTATTTCCTATATACTCTAATCTTCCTGTAAGCAGAAAGCTAGAGAGATGAAAGGGGACCCTTGCATTACTAAATGGTCCATTTATAATAAATTATTATTCATTATTTATACTACAATAGGACCTAAGGCTCTCAGTCCAGATCAGGCCAACATATTCAAAGAGATAAGTGCTTTTGGCTATCTCAGTCATTTGGTGCCCCCTTGAAATGTCTCCATTGGGCTAGTCCTGATTTTCAGGTTATCCAGTGAGTACTTCTTTTCTAGGTGCCTCAGATTATATATCTTCTGCTTTTAGAAGTAAGAGAGTATAATCTAACAAGCCAAAAAGACTGTTACCCCAATGCAGATGGATACAAAAGTGTGATGTATTACTGCTGGAACACAATCATTTGGTTTTTGCTTGAAGCTAATAGGCCTCACAATGGAGCGTTATGATCCAGACCTTTCTTTCCACGCATTTTAGTGGGGGGAAATAAGAAATTATATAGACTTAAGTCCTGACTACAGTTCAACTCAAAACATCTTCATCTTAACCAAATCTAGTTTTTTGCTAGAATACAGATGCAACCTTGTTCAATTGATGGATGTTCATCAAGTTAAATGCTCATTTAAAAGACTAAAGACAATTGAGTCCAGCAGCCTAAGAAACATCAATCTGATTAATCACATAGCCTGCACTGATACTGAGGTTTAACCCCCAGTTCAGGAGACCATCACACCATCTCTGTCAGCAAAAATTAAGTACCTGCTTTTTTTGCTGAATTGGAGCCTTGGTAGGCAAAACAGGAAAGGTGATACCTTTGGTTCAGCATTCACTTTCATAGGGGTGCATCTACATAAGAAGCTATGTCACTGTAGTGATGAGCTATGTCACCATAGTTTGTTGCTACAGCAACATAGCATCACCAGGCATGAACCATGATGCTGACACTACTGCACAGTAGCTGCTAAAAATAGCTGTGTGGCATCAGGACTATGCACTAACAACTGCTTAAGCAAGTACTAAATGACTGCACAGTAACAACTGTGCAGTACACTGCATGTGTAGATGCGTGCAATGTGTTCCTATGCATCTAAAACATAGCAGACACTGTACACAGACAGATCAAAGCCAGAGTCTAGCCATCAAGTACATTGTTGCAGAAAGGCTGGATAGGCAGACAGCTCTTTAGAGATGATCAGGATCTTCTGAGCTATGCCTTTTTGTGAAAAATTTACTCCTTTTAAAAATGTGCAAAATGATGTTGTTCAGAAGTGTCTTTTCTTTGTGAAGTACATTTTTGTGGAGGAGTTCCTTTTTTGCAAATCTCCCTTCTCCCTTTTGTTCTGTTTTTCTTTTCACCCTAGAAAAAGAGTGAGAAAGAGGAAAAACTGTGTTTTTTTTAACTGATAAGCTCCTACCTTTATTTCCTCCTCCTGCATGCCTTTGAGGGAAAAGGATTGCCAACATTGTCCTCAACATGCTCATGACACTTGCAATTCTTCATTAAGAAAACATTAAGCATTAGGAATATTTCTGGGCCTCAAGTGACTACCTGAGTAGTATTTTATCCCCTGATACACTATTGGATAGAGGTATATTTTTTCCTTTGAGCATGAGGTTGGAACAATTTTACAAAGGTCTATCTTAGATGTCTCATTGCTGTCCCTTCTTTACATGCTTAGGATTTTACCAATCACTTGACGGGGGGCAGAAAAGAGTTTTCCCTGATTTCATATTGGCAGGGACTGTGAGGGCTTTCAAATACCTGTGCCACGTGGGATATGGTTCACCTGCTGATGTCACCAATGAATAAACACTGTGCCTTTACAGAGGCACCCTTTATTTTTTGGCACCTCTATCTCTTCTATTCCCAGTTATCTCAAAAGAATAAAACTGAACATTCTGTAAGACACAGAAACTGAGGTGAACTGATCTAATATTCATTTTTGCCTTAAAGTTATGAAGCTATGATAGAGAGAAGGATTTTTATGGATGATGAAAATGTTCAAACATTTCTTTTTTTTAAACTTTGAAAAATGTATCCATGCCCAGCACTGCTTCCTGTCTGTTTTCTATCCATCTCTACTATTTATGCAAAGTTGAAAAGTTTCTCCAAATTCCATGCAAAAAGCTTTGTTTCTCCAATCTGGAATTCCACCACTGGCAGAAGTTAGGGCAACTTGATTATTGTTTTAATTTGTAAGACGATAAGCCTCTATTGCGTCAGCTAGAGATTGCTGAAGTATGGTATTCTGCCAGGTATACCCTTAATGTTTTCAGGGCTAACTGAAAGTTAGCCTATGACTGGAGAGTCTTTAGCTTTCCAATCGCAACAGTTTAGAGGTCATTTTGCACTGCTGGGGAGAATGTGCATAGGGACGCCTAAGGGACCGGGGATATGACTCTAATATATAAAGAAGGTTCTTTCTTCAAGGGATGACAGGAGCATTACCATTCATTCTCTGGATGATGACGGAAGACATTTCTAGAAAGTATTACTAGTCAAACTATGCTTTTTCTATGGCAAGTGTACATTCTAACAAAGAACTGAGAAAAAAATTGCTTTGTTGGGAACAAACCAAATCTATTATTTCAATTACAGGTATGAAAAATGTTTGGGGACTTATCAGAGGAATTCACTACTAACCTCTTTAATGTCTGTCCACCACAAGTACTAATTCAGGATCTGAACTTGCCTTCCTTATGGCCACAAAATTAGCACTGAGAAATGTTGCATCAAGACTCTTGCTTTAACCAGGGCATTCATCGTCCCTTAACTGAGACTTTGAACCCTGTGAATTAGAATAGCCCAAGTAACGCCTCACCTCATTTTTTTTTCCCTGAAGACATGTACCTTTGTATTCTTTTCTCATGAATACATATACCTTTAAACCTAATATCTTGGGATGTATGAATGGGACTAACTTCCACAATTATATCAAATATTGTTTTTCTCTGTTTTATATAAGTTCTAATATAAAGATTGTCATTCTCTAAATCTCATGGCCTGTATTATTAGCTTTTGAAGTTTCTTTGGTGTGACACCTAAATCAATTTTGCTTTTTCTCTTTTATCTTGTATCAAATAAATTAACAATTACAACTTCTGTATTATCTGCTAAATAATTAAAAATTCAAAGGCATTATCATGCTCTGTGGACCAATTTGAAAGCAGCAGTCATTTTACTCAAAGGGGACTGCTTCCACATTACTCAGAAAAAGCAAAGCGTACACTTTATTACCTTAGATTGCTACTATCATCTCCTTTCCTTGTGCAAGCACCTCTTAAAAGTGATGCTGATGAGTCCATGCCTTGTGGTAATGAGGTGCAGTGCATAATTTCTGTGAGAGGGAAACGTGTTAAATTATAGTTAAAAGCCTTGAAATGAATTCCCGGCTAAATCGGCATTAATACTAGCTGTGTCTGAAAAAAAGCAAGCAGCAAATGAGTTGGCATAAGACAAAATTTGAAATACTACATTGTTCTATTCAAGTAAAGAAATATTTGTTTAGGCTATAATCAACTTAGATCCAAATTTGATTCCTGGGAAAAGTAAGTCTTTGCCTTCTGCCATTTTATTTCATCTGGAATTGGAAGGTCAAACATATTTGCCCCCAGGTCAGAATCATACCATGGGGCTCCTTATAGGCTGGATCCAAATCCACCTCTATGGTGATGGGGTAAGCAGCATTAGGGAGCTGTAGGGGTAAATGCAGCTGTCACTCGCTCTGCCATCACTGAAACTCATCCCCTCTGGGGCACCATGCTTCGTACCAGAATTCCACGCCCCTCCAGGACCCTGCAGGTTGGATGATACAGCCATATGTTTGAGACTGCTGATCTAAAAATTAACAAAAAGTTAATTAGTGAAGTAACCTACACATTTTACCAATGGCTTTGTGATTATAAAAAGTGGTACATTCTCCCTTGATATCCAGATTCTGTTGTGATGAGCCTTGCTTACGAGCCTAGCAAAAGGAGAGTTAAGGAAGGTCCTATTAAAGGTTCTTACACCTTGTGAGTCTACTGTTGAAAATCTATTCACTACAAATGCTCTTTTCAGTTGGATAACATGTACAAACTTCTGTACATTCCAAATCTTATGAATGAAATGAAAATATGAAGACAAATACTTTCTACATAATTGCAAAAATTGCTTTTAAATTTGATAAATCCACTAGTAAACATCCTTGACAAGACTTAGAAAATGAAACTCAGAAGTTATACAACATTCCTACCCACATTAATAATGTGTTTTGTTTGTTTAATGTTGAGGTGCTCTGATTAAAATAAAATTTGTAACTTCGTTTGCAGAAGCCACTGATGCTTTCATGTCTAAGTGGTTAGCTTATCTGGCATGAAGCATAAAAAAGTTATATTTACAGTACCTGATAGAGCCGTTATAAACTTCACAGTGGAAGTCAAATACGCGCACAATTTGCATACTATATGTAGAATAAAAACCTTGATAAAGCTTCTGTTACCAAAATTCAGGTGCACAAGGTACACAATATAGATACAAATACTACAGGATGGAGCCAGATGTATTTAGTAATCTTAGCATTATTTTAATGAAGTGTTTGATCCCACATAGTTTCATATTTTCTAGGTTCAGAAGGGACCTGAACAGATCATCAAGTCTGACCCCCTGCCCTGGGCAGGAATGAGTGTTGGGATCATAATACCCGAGCTATCCAACCTCATTCTGAAGACCCCCAAGGTAGGGGAGAGCACCACCTCCCTTGGGAGCCCATTCCAGAGCCTGGCAGACCTAACCATAAAGTAATGCCTCCTGATATCAAGCCTGAACCTACTCTCAATCAATTTGTGGCCATTATTCCTTGTTATCCCAGGTGGTGCCCGGGGGAACAGAGCCTCGCCTATTTTTTCTGCCACCAGATCCCCTCTCAGGCTTCTCTTGTGGAGGCTAAATAGATTCAGGCACTTTAGTCTATCTTCATAGGGCCTGGCCTGCTGCCCTCTGGCTATGTGAGTGGCTCTCCTTTGAACCCTCTCAAGATTAGCCACATCCCTCTTGAAGTGCGGCACCCAGAACTGGATGCAGTACTCCAACTGCGGCCTGACCAGCACTACATAGAGGGGAAGGATCACCTCCCTGGACCTGCTTGTGATGCATCTGTAGACAAGGTGTGGTTAAGCCTTACTGACCGCTTCCTCACATTGGCGGCTCATGTCCATCCTGGAGTCAACAATGACTCCAAGATCCCTTTCAGCCACTGTGTTGATGAAAAGGGTGTTCCCCAGCCTATAGGTAGGTTGCAGGTTCCTTCTCCCTAGATGCAGCACCTTGCACTTGTCTGCATTGAATTCCATTCTATTCTCATCTGTCCAACCTGTCTAGATCTAGTTGGATTCTGTCTCTCCCCTCCAGCATGCCCACCTCGCCCCACATCTTTGTGTCATCAGCGAATATGGACAGCATGCTTTCCACACCCACCTCTAAGTTGTTGATAAAAATGTTGACCCAACCTGAGTAGTCTTCACTCAATTTTCCTAATATTTAATGAACATATGAGTGAACACAGTCTATAGGACACCAACAATACAATTAATTTAGATGACAGACAGAAATGTCCAGCAACTGATTTGTCTTGTATACAAACACATCAATAATGAGTATGGTGCAGATGAGTAATTTAAGTCATTTCAATCTAGATAGTTATACACGGTGGTATGTAAAGCTTTGAAAATAATGGTGAAAATAGGAGGTTACTGCATCTTTAAGGTCTGGAACCACGTGTGTGTAGCAAATAGCAAAAAGATTTGCCAGTTGGCAGCAATTTACAGCAGGATCAAAGCTGGAAACAGAACCCAATGCAGAGTAGGTTGGGTACAGCCTGTAAATGAGAACTCACTCCTGTACTAATTCAATTCATTCTTTTGTTGTTACTTTATTTTTCTTGTAGTTATTCTTATCTGATTAAAGTCATTACCATCAATTAAAATGGCATATTTGGCTTACTGGGTTCAAGTGACTCAATCCATATTTGACATCTAATTCCAGCATAATAAGGTTTACAAACATGCACAAAGGCATGGACTTCATTCAGTGAAACAGTTCTTGTGATGCCTAAACATTGAATGATATGGGGGTCTTTAGAGTAAACCTATAACTTTATAAACTATAAGTTGAAGATTTTGAAGTAACTTTGTTTAGTTTAAGTGACAGTATAGTAAAGAAATTATATGACATGGTAAGACAAATCCTCCCTCTGAGATTTAGGGATACTTTAGGGGAGAACATTTGGGTTATATTTCCCACTCATTTTGTCATACCACAAAAATAAAGGTAAAATTAATGCACATAAAGATGAAAAATTCTACCCTCCTCAAATGTAGAATGACTTGAAATTATAGAAAGAGCTGTGCAATTTAACAGACAGCCAGGGCCATTAGAACTGGAATAGACAGAGCTCGGGGGATATGGACAGCAAGAGTCAAATAGAGGGAAAAGTTTACAGGCAAAGTCATTACATAGAATTGGTCCTACCAACTTCTCAAAGAAGTATTGAAATTCACACGGAGCACTCATTGCTCATCAGAGAGGAAAGAGCCAGTCACTTAAACCTCTCATCATTATCTCCAGCCCTGCCCCATTCCTTTCACATAGCACCAAATTCTATATGTAAACCCCACCTTCCAGCTCAAGACATACTTTAAAACAGACACCTTTTGAAGAAGACATTCAAAATAACAGTAAATAAACAAGTAAGTAAGGTAAAATAGTTTCCACTGCAGTGCATACCCTATGATACAAAGGTCCCAGAAACAAATCCCAATGGGTTTCCTCAATGCACTTAAATATTTTAACTCTTTTTCTTCTCCTCCTTGCTGGCTAGCAACTCTACTATTATTTCATATTTGTCTATCAGTCCTTACTGACATGGAAATTAGAAACTAGAGCCAGCATATCTTTTTTAGGAAGGAAAGAGAGCTATGAGGGAATTGGTTTAAGAGGCTAAGACATTAAAAAGACACTTTTCACACTATGGACATCACAAACTATTATGTGAAAAGGAAAGTTAGTAACTGCTGCAGTTCTACAATAAAATCCATTACAAAAAGATGACAGAAAAGGTACATACCTGTTAACTTTACATTAGTTGTTCTTTTCCTTTTACTTTCCCCATTTGAGTCGAAAGGGTTGTTTCAACTGAATTACAGCCCCTCTCTTCTAACCATAAAAGGTTTGTATCCAACGGGGGAAAGGAGAGAGCCTTGAAGTTAGCAGGAATCTACAGCAAATGCAAAAGATAACCCGTGACTGGAACGGCACATGGCTTTCCTTTGTGAACTTTTGAGTCATGAAGATTCTGGATCATAGTTGTCTTCTACCAGTGTATTATTATTACTGTTAACATTGTCATCAACTATTTCCTCCCTCCAATCCCATTACTATGCAAAAAACAACATCTACCTCAGCTGAAGAGTTGAAGCTAAATAGAGAACATAGATTGGAGGTTTATATTGAGTCAGAAGAATAATTTTAAAATGCTTTTTTATGTTCTCTCAGGATAATAGGAAGAGGGCATAAAAGAGCTTGAATTTATGTAAAGGGGAACTGAAAGATTTTGTCTTTCCGTGGCAAATGACTTGAGACGTCTAAGAAAACCCAGTGGGAGTTTAGACTATTTAGCAGCTGGTTAAAGAGACTAAAGGGACCTCAGGGGTTGTTTCACAGAATTTAATGCCTCAGATGCAGCTGAATTCAAGATTCAAAATTGGTCCTTTCTTCTTGATTTTTATAAATACATTTCTTTGTGCCTGAAATTATGTTTCAAGGAATTTAGTCTGCCATTCTGTTGGCCTTCACCCCTTCATATGGAAATATAATTCTATATAAATTTCTAGAGGAAAATGTTATAAAAGGGAGAAAATAAATTTTCATGCTGGACATCAAACAGGCAAAAATTCACATTTGGACATAGTTAAAGAGAATGAAGTTATACAATAGTACACACAGTAGTTTTAGTAGCATTAATATATTTTTAATGTTAAGGTCATGTCAGACAATGCATCACTTGGTTGAGTGTGGTAATTTTTGCTCAGTTGACATACTAAAACCCTTGAAAAACAAATGCATTGATACTTATCAGCATACTTACCAATAGCATAGATTGGTATGACTTTTCTTCATAAACTGTATAAGAAATTACATTATAGGAAATATGTACTTTGACTGTTCTTCTAGTTCTAATGATTACCAATCAGAAATTCTGAAATGATCATTTAAAAATAGAATTATATTTGTTACTCTTATTAACAAATATATTATTTGGTCAACTAGCAGCACAATAAACCCAAGTGAAAAGTTCCTATACTTATCCTACTGCTAATGGATGTCAGACACCCAATAGGTTGCTCACTAATTATTCATGCTCACAGTTAACTTTTTGTGCATGAGAAGAGGAGTTGAAAAAGTACCAGAACAAAAGATGCTGGGTTTTTGGTTGTATCCATGTTAGTTTAAGGACATAGGCAGGCAAGGTTCTTTGAGTAGATGTGTTGTCTTTTATTAGATCAACTGAGTAGAACTTTTTTCCAACTACTCAGTTAGTCTAATAAAACATATCATATCTAAGAACCTTGCAGAACAAAAGATGACCTTTAGGGCTCCTCTAGACATTCAGGTAAAGGTTTGATAGGATCTGATGTATGATCCATACAATTATGCCTCCTGCCATGCCACGTTACACCACCTGCTCCTCCTCATGTCCACAGGGAAGCACTTGTCCCCGCATTCAATTAATAGTGTGATAAGAACAAACCAAAAAGTTATTACACATCTTTTGTAGAATAATTTGTGACTTATTCCTTGCTTTATCACACCATTAATTGATTAAATATGTAGCTGGCTCATAACTTAAGGCATGATTAATTGGTTAATCACACTCTGTGTTACATGTAAATTGGGCCTTAGTCCAGAATCTGGGTCTTCCCCATGTAGAAAGAAAAGCATACTATTTAGATCAGGGGTTGCCAACCTGCAGCACAGCTGGCACAAGTGGCATACGCATCTTGTATGTGTGGTATGCAGCAGATCAGGGAGGGGATCAGCGTCACAGCGGCAAATAGAGCAAGAAGGATAAAGTGAAGTGGCAAATTGGGCAGAAATCACAAGGAAGGAAACAGAAAGCGGAGCAGGCAGGGAGTACAGGGAAGAAAGTAGAAAGCAGAGCACCGGGAAAGATGAAGGGGATTGGAGTTGGAAAGGTTGCAGGGCTAATTTGTTCCACACCTGCCAAAAAGGTTGGTCCTCACTGACTAGACACAGATGAGACAATGAGGTCAAATTCTGAAGTCACCTTAGAAAAATCACAACATTGTACTTTATTGGAGACTTCTTCCTAATTTCTATCAACTGCAAGTCTTTATCAAACACTGTTTTATTCATTTCCAGCTCAACAGAGAGAAAATAAAAAAACCTCAATACACATGGTAAAATGTTAGATATCTCACTTATCTACAACAGACATCTTCTTGTCCCTTTTTCCATATTGTCAATGATTGTAATAATCCGCAAATTAGGACAAAAGAACAAAGACAAAGAGCAGGAATACTGCCAGTACAGTTATATAAAAAGTAAACATGGCCCTAGACATCTCATTTAATCTTTTTTCTGATTCTTAAACTTAAAATTACTGGTTAAGTAATATTGAGTCGGATATTGAAAAGCCATGCCAATCTGCAAAACAAAATTAAAAAAAAAATCTACAGCAATTGTAGAGGCTTTGGATTGCAGGATTAGAAATAAGCCCTGAGATATATATAAAAAAAACAGAAGGATTATTTCTCAATAAAAATCAATCTTTAGCCAAACTTTCAGCAACAGTTTCTCTCTTTTTCCTTTGAATATTTCATCTGTTTAATAGAAACAATCAGACCCTGAAATAAAACCAATTTCAAGAATATTGAAGAAAAACAAAGTAACTGGGAGGATGAAATATATCCCAATCCTGAAATACATAAGCAAAAGTAACATTATATAAACCAGAAGGACCATTAAAGCCAGCTATTTATAGTCTTTGTTCCCAGTCCTCCAAAGAAAGTTCCTCTGAAATAAAAAAAATCATGGAAATCTGTATGGCACAGCAAAAAGAGTGATTTTTGTTTCTTAAATGTGACTGATCATATTACTGTATTTCAGGTAAGAGGTCTCTGTAATGTGTACATAATCCAGAACCTCTGCCCCCTGGAAAAATTTACTTCTTGAAAATAAATTCCCAAATAAGGGTTAATGTTGCTCTATACTCAGCCACCCTGCCAAGTAATTTCCTTATTTATAACATGTCTTTGTATGACTTTGAAATCCACAGGAGTTTGTCCCAGGCCCATTGCTGTGTTTATTAATGGTTTAGATCCTGGCATATAAAGCTACAGGATGAAGTTCAAAGTGGACAAATGCAAGGAGATACACCTTGGGAAGAATAATAAAAAAGCACAAATACAAAATTGGTGACACCTGGCTGAATGGCAGCATTATGAAGAAGGATCTGGGTGTTGTGGTAGATCACAGGCTCACTGTGAGTCTGCAGTGTGATGCAATCACACAAAACGCAAATGCGGTTTTGGGACCTGAGAGATGATAGTGCCTCTACTCAGCGCTGCTTAAGCCTTATCTAGAGTACCGTCTGAAGTTCTGGCCTTCACATTTTGAAAAGGATATGGACAAGTTAGCGAGGGTCCAAAGATGGGCAACAAAAGATGATAAAATTATTGGAAAGCAAGTCATATGAGGACAGACTGAGGAAGTTAGGCATGATCAACTTGTGGGAAAGATGCTTAAGATGAAATATGATAGTAGTCTTCAAATATTTGAAGGCCTGTGTGCAGAGGTGATAAAAGCCACATTTTATCAGCAGCTGTTTGGTCTGGATTGGACTGCCCTGCAGCTGGACCGGTATTTCTGGCCTGCCACCAGGACCAGAGGGCAGGCAAGACAGATGTTGGAGCATCGGGATTCCAGAGTGGAGGCTCTGAAAGCTGGAGAGGGGCCTGTCCCTCAGCCAGGGAGCTCAGAGGGGGTTCCATAGTCTAGGATACCAGTGCCAAGTTGGCAGTACCCAGAACAGCCAGGGAAGCCAGTGGCAAGCCATGCTTGGAGACGGAACGGCTGCAGACAAGCCGGCAACATCTGAATCAGAGGAGTTTGTTTTCCTTTCTTAATACTTTTATTAGAGGAGGAGGAGGGAGAGGGACAAGTCAGCACCAGGCTGGGGCTGGGAAGACGCTGGGTAAACACCAGGCTCCCTCCCTCTGGAAACAGATAGTTAAGGAAGGGATGGAAAAAGGCCCTTCCCCAGTGGGAATAGACCTCTGTCAGGGAGGTGCTGGAAACTGACACCGAAGCGTTGGGGATCACAACAATTGCCCAAGTTTGGATGTGAAATAGACTGGGATTTCTCCTATATTACTTTAGTGCTTTCCTTTACCCAATAGGGTCGGGCTTTAAGGAACACCCTGCAGCTCTCAGAAATAACAGGCACCACAGCGGGGTCACCACCACTGGTCATAATGGCCCGAGGGCCAAGAGACTTACCTGAGGTCCAGGTCTTTGCTTTGTGTTCTTCTTCATTTTTCTTCTTTGACAAGCCTCAACAGGATGACCGTTGTGCTACCTTAGCCATTACTTCCTAGAGACAGGCCCAATAGACCTACAGGGTCAAAGAACAGAAAGAGAATACCCATTGAGAGCCAAGGGCAAGACTGATGCATTAACAACTGGGTGGTGCTTGTCCGGGGTGTAGAGGAGGTAGGCGCCCCAAAGAATTGGGCCCAGTAAATCTGGGTCAACATGCAGCAGAGCAGACCACCTTCCAACAAATAAACCTTCAACATCAAGATGTGGTAGGAAAGAATCAGGTGACCTTCACTAAGTGTTTGGACTGGCTGAATCCACTTCCTCCTGCCCCAGTCCAACCAGGCGCAGGGCCACTAGGGACCACGGCTCTACCCTGTAGTGCGCCAACAGCCTGTCATAAAGAAGATGGAAAACACCTTTTCTCCTTTGCTACAGAAAGGAGGACACAGATCAATGGCTTACATTTGCAGCAAAAAAGGTTTAGGTCAGATGTCAGCCATGGAGGGAGCTGCAACAATGGTACACAGATTGGTGCATGAAGGGTCTGGGAGCAGATAGGACCTTGGCGTCTACATGAGGCAGCACGGGTCTCCAACCCCACCTGAGATGGGAATGACAGTGCAGAAATCGGTGCACAGAGGGTCTGGGAGTGGGCAGGACCCCAGTGGCTGCATGAGGCAATGTGGATCTCCAACCCTGCACAAAGCAGGAGCCTAGCCCCTTCAGTGCACAGAGTGGTGCATGGGGCTGATGAAGAGCTGACGGGACCCCAGCAGCTGCACAAGACAGCATGCTTCTCCAACCCTGCACAAGGCAGGAACAACAATGCACAGATCAGTTCATGGAGGATCCAGGAGTGAATGGGATCCCAGAGGCTGCATGAGGCAGTGCAGGTCCCTAACCCTACACGAGGCAGGAGCTAAGCCATCAGTACATGGATCAGTGCACAGAGCCATAAAGCTGATGGGTCGTCGCAGCTACATGAGGCAGCATGGGTCCTGGTACACAAGGCAGTGCACAGTGGTCTGAGAAAGGGCTGATAGGTCCCAGTGGATGCACAAGGCAGCTCCGTGTTCCTGCCATGAGCAGCAACCAGATAAGTTGATCAGCTCTGCAAGGGAAGATGCTGGGAGTCATGAGTTACCCAGGGAGAGGAGATTTGTACAGGGGAAGAGGGGCCTTCCTCACTGTGGGTGATCAAGGGGAAGCCCCTGAGGAGTGGGGACAATTTGCCCCAGGCACAGAAGGGAGTCTAGGGACCCTGTTTGTTAAGGGTGGTGTCATGGTTACAGGGCCCCTCCTAGTTGAGCAAACTGGGAGAGGGTAATAATGTGTAAAAATAGGTAATGGGATCTTTCTCTTCTTTGGGCACAGCTCCTGCGCCATTGTTGTGATTTGGTTCTTTATGTTGTTGGGGTTCTTGTTGTAACCCTGCTGTTGGGATTTCTGTTGTAACCCTGCACCCTGTAAAGGGTTATAAGCTGTCTTATATGCAAATCTATTTTATTAATTATCTATATATGTTGATGACTCTATTGATGTAACCTAGTTGTGTTCAATTATTGTTTTATCACTGCTAGTTATTCCTTTTGTTGTATTGTTAATTAACCTGTGTTTTATCCTTAAGTGCCCCTTTGCCTGCTGCTAGAAGGCTCTGTTAAGGGGCAAGGGGCTGCAGTCTAATCAGAAGGCCACAGGAGATAGGCCTTTCCTGAGTTCAGGGTTGAAAAGAGGTATGGCCTGTGTAAACCTATATTTGTAAATAACCTATATATGTGTGTTTCTGTATATGCCTATAGATATATGTATGTAAGCTTATGGTTATAAGTTTTATATTAGTTTGTAGCATTAAACCTGTACATAGTTAAATATCACTGGGTGTCTGGGGTCTCTGCTTTGCTCTGTGGGGAAAGGAGGTGAGCTGGTCTGCAGCTAGGGGGCCACACTCCGCACAGCGTACGTGCACCCACTGAATCCCTTCAATTACAGAGCGGGTATCTTCCACATACCACCCGGGTTACAATAGGTATTTCCCAGGCTTCTGGGCTTTGCTACCTCGTCCTTCCCCCCACATTTCTGTTCCATTTATCAGGGTGTTTTTAAGTCTTCTTCAGAGGTATTGAGTATTAGCTGCAGCCAAGGCTGGGGATTTTGACTAGGGTGTGTCAGTGCTCCTGCTGGGACAAAAGTCAGGGGTTGTTGGCTGGAGGGTCTTGTCATTCCACTCAGGGTCAGACTGATCTCTATATTTGTGGTCAGGAAGGAATTTTACCCCATGGTCAGACTGGTACAGATGGTAGGGGTTTTTGCCTTCCTCTGTAACAGGGGGGATGGCCCTCTTCCTGGGATCTTTTGAGCATAAATTGACAACCTTTTATAGAACAGGACATGGGTTGCTGCTGTTCCTCTGCTTTACTGGGGTGGGTTAGGGGGTCATGTCTTGTGTTGTGTCGGGGTTGAAAGTATTTTTATGAGGAGTTTAGATTATAGATTCTATAGAATGGTTTGTATGGGCATGATTCTTTCTCAGGGAGAGGGTTGGACTACATGAATTTTGGAGGTCTCTTCCAGCTCTACTTCTCTATCATTTCTATGACTGACCACCACTTAGAGTGCCTGGTCAACTTGCAGATCACACGGTAACCAAGCCCAAGCACAATAGCTATTTTTTTTTTTAATATCAACCATCTTACAGTTGGCAAATAAAAGGATTATATCTTTATAATAAGCATCTAGTAACACCAGTAACAACTCAGGGTAGCCACGTTCTCCTGCTGCTACCCAAGATTCTGATACTTTAATATGGGGATTTCAGTAGAACTGGCAACATCTTAATTTCCCATCTCTTGGTTGAAGGAACAGTCTTTCTGTTCTATATTTTGAACAGAAGTATCAGACACTATTCTGTGTTGAGCTAGAACTCATAAGAGCTACCACAGTATCAATAAGTCTTCCCAGTTTAAGTGATATTATTTCGTATTTAGATATTTTGAACTCTTCCAACAAATCATCAGTTTCTTTATAAAACTCTCCCATCCTGAACATAAAAGCAGCCTCAAGCCAACACAGAAAACATTTGAAATTCTCAGCTATAATTTTAAAAATATCATTTTTCTTCTCCAAAAATGCCAACTTCTAGGGTATAGTTTTTCATGCTTTGCAAATATGACTTACACAAAGACTAAACATAAAAATCAGGAGAAAGGAAAAAAGAAAAAAAATCAAAAACTGTTTTGGAATTGATTGTAAAATGCTTTTCTTTTTGTTAGTTGGAATGCAGTCAGTTTTGTCTTTCACCTAATGTTATCTTAACTGTAGGTCCCAAAATGCAGTACTATATTACAGCCATTCAGGAGAAAATCTCTCAAAATGTAGCATTAATTTCCTATGTTCCAGTTAGCAATAACTTCCCCTGTTCAAATTTTGACACTATAGGAGGAGGGAGGTCAATGGTAGGAGAGCCATTACATTCCAAGGGACTAATGTTAAAGAGGCTGATATTCATAAAAAGATATTGATGTTCACTCACCATTTTGGAAGGTCCTGCCTTTATTTACATCTTCAACAGCTTCACTTCCAAGGAAGGAAATGTGGTGTAAACCAAGATGCATTACTCTTTGAGGATAAGTCCTCTTTTTCTATGTTTTGTTTTGTTTTGTTCTGGGGGTTTTCTGCAGAGGTGGGGGGGAGGAGGGGAGAAGGTGGGAGGAGTGGGGGAGAAAGTGGTTTGTGTTTGTCTGGGTAAGAAAAAATGAGCCTTTCTACTTAAGTTATCTTCTTTCAGCTCTGTGTCCATCCAAGAAATATCTGACCGATTATAGATTTCTTGATGTGCTGTGCATCATCAGTAATGCATCACATGAAAATGTAATTAAAGACTGAACACAAAATAAATTTGATTAGATGCATTAATGTACTCTCTACCTAAAACCTGATCATTCATGCATCTCTGTCTTTGACTGATGACCTTGCCAAAAATATAGCAACACTCACAAGATGCTCTTCACCTAATTAATAACTGTAATTTACTGATTTATCACTCAAAAAGGTTAATTAAATTTAGGGATTACTCAAAGTATGTGTGTATTTTTGATCAACTGTGTTGGAAGGAACTGATAAATATAAATTATTGAAGTACTTTATGTAAGGTGATAAGGATTTTCAAGCTGGGGGAAGAGAAGGAAAAAATCAATTGAATAAGTTAGGAGGGTATATTAACAAATATCTGCTCTCTCCCCAGCCTAATGCTTAGTGCGTATTACTGGCACTTCCCTGCCATCCACTATATATATTTTGCCTGATGAGAGAGACAGCCAACAAAATAAGTAAATAGTAAGACATTTCAAACAAAACTAATTATGCTTTAAGATAGCCTTCTATTGCCCAAAGGAAAAGATAAAATAGTATTTTTTATTACAGATTTAACTTTGTCAGAAGTCAAATACTTTCCAATATCTGACACAGTTGTGTCAAGAGAAAGTAAATTATTTTTGCTATTGGTTGGTCTCTTCATGTCAAGAGCTGACTAACTTCCATTTCTCTTGATTCCTGGGACATCATTCCTGCAAGATGTCAAGCAAAGATATAGCTGGCTGAAAAGAATGAGGTTATTGGAATAGGAGACAGGAGTGCAAACATATTTGAAAAGAAAGAGAAAAAAAATGAAACTCCCATTTTCAAAAGTTCACAAGATGTTTAAAACATCTGAAGAGACCCTGAGAGACAAAAAACACATTTGTCCTCATTCAGTCAAACCTCCTGGACAAATTTTCCTTGGAACTCCACTGAAGTCAACCAAGTAACCAATCTGTTACCAGCGTAAATCAATTTTTAAAAGGAAGAACACAAATTAAACATGAGCTTAAACCAGTGTGTGTTTGCCTTGAAGTCAGATTCCCAGAACAATGCTTCGTATTACCTACTCAAACTCTCTCTCAAGATGCTTCAAGGACTGCACAGCTCAGAGCTGGTTCCATCGAAAGCCATATACAGCAGGCTCATTCAGCAGTCAGAAAATGTTTCCAACATATACAGTGATCTGTTAACCATTCCAGCTCATCATAACCACTGTAGCACTGTGCAATGAGCAGCCCAGAAATAGACTAAAGGTCCTCAAGAATGCTATTAGGGGTAAGGCACTCTGAGTAAAATTGCGACCAGCTCACATGAAGTGGACACAGTTGAGCATAGGCTCAGTGCCTGGGCCGAGAAATGATGCAAGCAGCATTAAATGAGGCACAGGAAACTGAGAGCAGGTCATTTCCATACAAATTAGCAACCACTATTAAATCAGATTAAGCCATGTCTTTAATAATTAAATCAGTCAATGTTGAAAAAGTTCTTTACATTATTTAAATAGGGTACCACTTTATTCATGGAAAGAAATAAACTGGGCAAGATCCTGGTGTAAAAAAAAAACACATTAAAAAACAAAAGGCGGTATGGCACACGTGGCTGCACCATGCACTGCCTAAAACCAGAGCCCGGCCAACCAGAGTCGTGCTCCGGCTGCTGGTCAGGCTCTGTGAGCCCGTATCACTGTCACTGCAGCCCCAGGGGGGCCCAGAACTGCTGGTAAGGCTGCTGGGGCTACCCAGGTGCTGGCCCCAGCCTCCCCTACCCCATCTGGGGCAATTTGCCATGTCAGAGCAGTGGTTCTCAACCTTTTGCACCTTACTTCCCACCAGCCATTTTGTCAAAAAACCTTGGTCCCACCATGATAAAAACAAAACCGCATATTTTCTAAGAAGTATATTTTTACCTTTACATGCATGTTGATATTATATTAATTCTTAATAGAAATTTTTAAGGTCAATAAAATTTAAAATTTAAGTCCCACCTACATGGCCTTCATGTCTCACCAGTGGGATGTATACCACTGGTTGAGAAACGCTGCACCAGAGCACGTGTGTAGGGACGTGCCCATGTACAATTAACAGCGGCACAAATATGTGCTGCAGCTGTTTGTCCCCAGGGAAACTCCTGCTCCTGCTCATGGAGATGCACCTGTAGAGTCTGCTGCAGAAGAACAAATATTAAGAATATTCCCCATGCACAGGTTGCTGCTGGTGGCAAAAAAACATGCAATACAAATCAATTCTGATATTCATGTTAGGGCCATTAGCAAATTTTATGGATCCCAATATGCAGTTTCTAAACATAAAAAAAAATTGATCCCTGTGACCATTTAGCTGTTGAGATGCTCCATCCTGAACATAACTAAGGAAAGAGGGTGGAAAATGTAGCTAAACAGAAAATTTTATGCTGTCACTGCAATTAAAAAGGTACCTTTCACAAACAGTTCTAAAAATATATATATAAAATAAAATAAACAGACCCTCAAAATCATTTTAATTGCAATCTTTGCATCATCCACAGCACTTCATGAGCCACAGCAATACTGTATTTTTCAGATAGAAGAATTTTAAATATTTTGAAGCCTCTCCCCACCACCAATTGGTGGTCTTTCCTTCCAATTAGGTTTCGAAGGAACCTGATATACACTGTTTCCTTTCCTGTACAATCCAGACACAACATTGTGGAAGTATTCTCATCTAATGAAGCAGCAGTAAAAATTGGAGATTTCTCCATATAGAGCTATTACCAAAAATGGTGCTGATACTTACTATAAACACTCTAAATTTCTTCTGTTATGAATGCAATGGTTCTTCACCTTTTTATACTCAAGGTGCCCCTCAAAAAAACGAGCTGTTAGCTTTCACTCGTGTTTTGACTACAGAATAGGACAAAGTATCAGGATAGTAGGACTAGAAGGAACCTCATGAGGTCCAGGCCCCTGCTCAAGGCGGGATAATCTCTGAGTAAACCATCCCAGTTAAGTGTTTGCCAACCTGCTCTTGAAAAATCTCCAAGGAAAGAGGTTCCATAATTTTCCAGGTAACTGGTTTCAATACTTGACCACTCTCATAAACCCAAACTTCCTGCTCATCTCCAAATTTTCTCTGCTGCAACTTGAGGCCATGGCTCCTGATGCTGTCCCTTATGGCTAGGACCTACTTAACTCCTAGCACAAAAAGACCATTTTTCAGGCATTTTTCAGAACCCACTCCCCCATCAGTGCTGATTGATGGAGAGGCTTTTCCCCTGAGCACTGATTGGTGGAGAGGCTCTGGGGAGGGGGGAGAAGAAATGTGGGGGCACCCACCTTGACTGCTGGCTGCACTTTGTCTGTCCCTGGCCCACAGCACTGATCGACAGAGAGGCCCTGGGCAGGGTGAAGGGGCAGCTGCCATCTCATCTGCTGCCCCCTTTGTCCTGTCCTACCAGCTGCCGCCTTCCTCTACCTGGTAAGTCTTACAGCCCACCTGGGAGGTAAAGACTTAATAAAAATGTGTATTATTATAGGGGTTTTTTTGCAGATTTTACATGGAACTGTAGATTTTGCAGTTTCCACAAAGTCTACAAAGCAATGATCTAGGTAGGTCCATACCTACGGCAAAAGAGATAACCCCATTTCCATAGTCACCCTTCAGGTATTTGAAGGCAGTTATTCATTTCCCCTCTCACTGTTCTCTTCTCCAGATTAAATAACTCAAGTTCTTACAGCTTTTCCTCATAAGTCTCTCATCCCAGGGCCCTAAACCTTTCATGCTGCTCTGTGCTGGACTCCCTCCAACCTGTCCACATACTCCTTAAAATGTGGGACTCAGATTTGAACATAGTACTCCATGTGAGGCCTCACCAGTGATAAATAAAGCAGAAGTGACAATCCTGTCAATACAGCCCAGTATGCTGTTGGGTTTTTTGGCAAAAAGAGCACACTGTTGGCTCATATTAAGTTTATGGTCTACTGTAACCCCCAGATTCTTCCCTGCAGTACTGCAGCCTAGCCAGTCATTCCCAGTCTGTATTTGTACATGCAGTTATTCTGTTCCAAATGCAAGATTATTACATTTCATCTGATTGATTGCAGACCATTTGACCAATCTATCCAGGTTATTCTGGATCAGGAGCTCCTTACTTCATGGCTAGCCTCCTTGACTGGCTCAAGTTCAGTGCTTATATAGCACAAATCTGAGTCCTCTTCTGGCCATGTGACATGCTTATCACCTGACCTGACCTGACTGTAGGGCTGTTCCTTAACCCCTGCTCTGCTGGTTGCCTGTGCTACAAACTCTGCCCTTAAAGGGGCTGTGTCACTTTTCAGTAACATGGTCAGGGTTCCCTGCTACAATTTGCTATGTCCGTAATGCTAAGAAAAAAAAAAGTCTTGTTAATAATGTTTTTAATTTGAAAAGCTCCCCCTCCACAATAACTGATTTTTCCCTTTAAAAATGTTTGCTTGGCTTTTTAAACTGTCCTCATAAGCTTCTAGCCAAATAGGAACACCACCATTCCCTTTTCTCAGGTCTTCAGCTCCAGTCCTCCGTGATAAAACTGGTACAATACATTAAACATAGTCTGGGGTCTTCTGCAGGGGCTATCTTGCCAGGGCATTTCATGTGAAGTAACTGACTTTCTATAGCGTCATGCTCCCAGCCCCATGTTAGCCATGAGCTTCCTGGTATATCCACTCCAATTCTTACCAACTGATCTATCTACTGGCTGTCAAAATGAACTGATCCCCTAAGTGATCAGCCTCAGCTGGAAGGCAACTGATCCATCACAAGCAAAGTCCAGTTCCCCTTAAAGAGCCAGCTACTCTGAGTTGGATATTAAACTCTGAGAAAAAGAAAAGGTTGCGGAGAAAATGGCATGGTACAGACTTACGTCATTTTCATTTGGCATATTAGTTTTCTGTGCATCAATTCCCTTAGATAGAAGCCAAAAGGAAATAACATGGGATGACTGCAATGCAACATGATGTGATAGAAAGGAACGATTCTTTATAAAAAGAATGTTTGGAGAGAAAGAAATGGTCTCCTAGCTGCAAAGGTTTCAGAGTTTGTTACCTACTCCAGTTTTTTTAGTATGATAAATAGTTTATTGTGCCCAAGATTGAGATATAATTCCATTTCCCATGGCAAAATGCAGGCATTCTTAGCCTTCTGGCATGTATTTAACTTGCACACATTGCTGCTTTTAATATCAACTAAATCCTCAGAGGTCTGAGCCAGGAGTATGCTAGGTAAACAAACAGAGACAATTCTTTCCCAAAGAGACAATCAGAAAATAATTGCAAAATGTCTCCAGTTCCTGTGATTTGCTGTATACCAACCTTATTTTTCCCCTTTTCTACATACTGTATTAGAGATTAGAAATCAATATCTTGCATTTAGATCTGGTATTTCAGTACAGCTGTGGAGGTCTGTTAACCGGAATTAAGAGACATTAATCTGCAGACAATATACATATATCTATCTTTCCTTTGTACATGAAAAGGCAGGGAGGACCATATTTGCAATAATGACAAATTTCTGTATATATCAATTGCTTGATATATACAGAAAAGAGAATTCAACTGATTAATAAAGACTTTGCTATAGAAATATCTATGAACTGACTGATAAGCTTGTGTCTGAACAGCAGGCTATGGAGAGTATAAAAAGTTATCACGTGCTGATAACTTAATTTTAACACAGGCAGAAGGTATGCAAATGATGTTTACTAAACACTGTCTGAAGCTGCAAATGGTTTCCCAGCTACATTGATTTAATCAGTCTGAGAAAGCCTTTGAGACCTGGTAAGGAGGTGGCAAATTCACTTTATCACTATGAAGGAGTTCTACCTTAATAGCAACCACCTTGGGGGTTCCACACCAGAAACAGAACATAAACTCTCAAGCTCCAAAATGTACCTTTATGCTATGAGCAGTGGCAGGCAGCTTTCTTCTGTGGATCAACCATAGAGGGGGACATGAGCATATTTAAGGAGCTTATCGCTTCTCAGCAATCTCAAAATCATCACAGCTTGGTCCCTTTATAACATTTGATGAAGTAAGATCCTACTTACAAAAGCTTATGCATCTCTGATTTACTTAATCTATAGGTACAAATTTACCCTGCCTTCTCCCCAAAGAACCATCTTAGGTGGGATTTTTGGTTTGTAAATCTGTAAACTATGGTTGGATTTCTTCTGGGAGAAAGCCTTTTGTCTTGGAATCCTATAGATGTTCATACCCACTGCCCGCCTACAAGTACCTGTGAGGTATGCCAGATGAAATGTGCTAGTTTTCCCTAGGATCTCCCTGCATGCATCTATAAATTCATTATAGCTCATTTAACATAATGGAGGTTCAGTCCTGGGACAACATTGTCTGGCCGTGTGCTTTCCCTGGCCACCTACTGGAAGATGAACAGCAATACAGCTTGTAAGGGCTGCATCAGTGATTCTCAACCAGGGTACCACAACACTCAAGGGTGCTTAGGGTGTCACAAGGTGCCACAGGGTGTCACACAATTTTAGCACTGCTACCAGTGTGGAAACATGATTCACAAAGCAAGCCGAGAGATTTCAAATAGGAATCCATGGTGCTAAAAGTATTCTGACCTGTTGTGAACCTTGAGTTGATTGCAACAGAAAAAATGATGTTATTTTTCCATAGTCAAAAAATGAAGAGTTGGAATTTTCTGGAGGGTGCTTTGAGTCTAACAAGAGGAGTTTTTAGTCTAACCAGGGGTGCCTTGCATCTAAAAGCTGAGAACCACTGGGCTACATGCGTAAAGTGCTGTATCACTCCTCTTTTGATCGGAGTAAAAACCCCGGGACAATTAGGACCTCCTGTAATGAGATACTTGTTTATAGCCTTTGTTTATTTTCTGACATTCAATGGGGTATTTTTGCTGTTCAGGTTTGTAAGGCCAAGTGAATGGTAATTTTTTTAAGGATTTTTTATTATTATAATTTCTATTGGTATTTAAGATTAGCCTTTTTGAGGTCCCAGAAAGCATGGCTTGGGGACACAAAGGATGTAGTGTTTTAAAAAGTTAAAATGTTGACCCTTTGGGCTATTTTCAGGATTCTTTTAAAATTTATTCACAAAATACTCTTTCAATGCAGGTGGTTTCCTCTCTAAACTGAAATTCAACAATTAAATAAATGTAGGAGCTACCACATTTGACCAGACAGCAAAGTTACTATTCTTTTTTCAGCAGAGGCCTGAATCAGATTTGTTAGAAAAAGGTGATTAAAACATTCTCAGTGGACAATTATGCAACAACATACTTACTGAGAAAGTTTCCTTTTAACCGACTGACCACATGATCAGAATTAGTACCTATGTTAGGCCCCTAGCAGATATTCAATTGAAGGTGTGAAGGGATATGATCTGCAATTCCAACAATCATGCCTGCTACCATACTGCATGTGTTTGGCAGGAGGCACGATTGTGGGAATCAGGGATTAGATGCCAATTGTGCTGTACTGCTGGTGCAGGGGGAGCCCATGATCATGATCCCAAGCTTCCCTTATAAATAGAAAACAAGTCAGCTGGTTTGTGCTTCCAGGTGTGGGGGCACCAAAACCCTTGACTCTGATGCGCCCTCAAGGCTGGAAGCCCTAATCAGCTGAGAGGCCTGGTAACACATTCAATTTAAGGTGCAGTGGGAACCAAACATAAAGTTATTGTGCATATTTTATGTAATAACTTTGTGGCTTATCCCCTATTTTATGACACCATCATTGCATGAACATATGGCCGGGTTACTACATAAGTATAATGTGTGCCACGGGCCTTTGAGGAATCACCAGCAGTGCAATTACTCCATTTCTAATAATGTCATAAATGCCAACATGGACTGGTCAAACATACCCTCTCATTAAAACTGGCTCTGATCATTTATATTATTTCAGTTTTGAGGGATACTTCTTATTCCACAGATCATCTTTAATAGGGCTGTGTGAAGCTTCAGTCACTAATTCGATTCAGTGGAGATTCAACCTGATTCAGTGGCCAAATCTCTGAATCTGAATTGAAATCAGGAGACCCTTTAATGTATCTGAATCAAATCAGAAACCTCCGAATCAATTCAGAGGATTTGATGATTTGGACATAGACACAGCTTTAAATGTTTTTTTCTACATACCTCAAGGTACCAGGTAGCTTGTGAATACTGAGATGGAAGGGCAGATGGAGTGTCACATAGGAGTGTGGGGGGGTCCCCAGTGTGCTCAGCAGTGGACCCAGAAGTGGACCAAAAACACTTCCGGGCCACTTCTGGGTCTGCTGTGGAACATGTGCCTCCTGGGTCTGGTGGGGCACCCGGGGTTCCCCTTCAGCCAATTGCCAAGCCGAAGACCTGGAAGTGGATTAGAAGTACTTCTGGTCCACTTCCAGATCTGCTGACCATGCGGTTTCAACGTTCCTATGGGATGCTCCATCCACCCCACCATCACAGCATTCACAAGCTGTGCCTGGTACCTTGAGTTATATAGAAAAAACATTTAAGGCTGTGTCTATGGCTGCATTGCTGATTCTCTGAATCAGCATTGGATCTTCAGATTCAGATGTGGCCAAATAGAATTGGGACAGTGATCTGAATAAACAAATCGAATCACTGTCCCTGATTCGGGCCAAATCCGAATCTGAATCGAATATGGCTCATTTCACACACCCCTAATCTTTAAATATAAGAACTCTTTTTTTTCCAAACTGTTGAAACTTTTGAAATAGAATAAATATTTTATTGTAGAGATGGCCTTAAGCCATGAAATTGAGTTATTACATGCATTAAACTTTGAGTCGAATTTCAGAATTAAAAACAAAACAAAACAGAGAAAGGTTCCACCTGCAAAATTCAAATCCAGACTTTCTGATACACACACAGTAGTGTGGGGATATTTGGGCTGGGTTTTGTTTTGACTCATTTATAAATGCAGTCTAATTATGCATCTTATTAAATGTACTGTCAAATCACAAACTAAGTAAGAACTACCCAAATGTCACATATACATACCAGCCATTCTATATACATTTATATATACACATGCACATAGTTACATTAATTATTTGTAGTTATTCCATTATTATTCAATACTTGAGAATTATTCCTATGATTCCATGGACTGCAATACTTTTTCATTTTGATTTTCTTTTGGCAAACTTCCTTTTCTAAATTATTCTTTTCATAGGTTAATACCAAGCAACTGCTTTCAAGAAATATTTTTGGGTTGGATAGTTTGATAGCATAAAATATTAAAAGCAAGCCTAGGGAATAATTCTTAACTTAAAATATAAAGCAAAGTTTGGGGCGGATTTTTTTTAGAAAAAATCCTAGTATCATAATTACTAGGAACATAAAGCCACTTCAAAACACTAGTTCATTTTTGGTAAAAAGGTAAAAGTAGGGAGATTTTGTCAGTGCGTTTGCAGTAAGTACTGCATTGC
Source organism: Alligator mississippiensis (assembly GCF_030867095.1). Classification (NCBI taxonomy): domain Eukaryota; kingdom Metazoa; phylum Chordata; order Crocodylia; family Alligatoridae; genus Alligator; species Alligator mississippiensis. The sequence continues at coordinate 107,383,278 of NC_081826.1, forward strand.
ATAGTACAGAAAGACTATTGTGATAAGAAATTGTTTTCTTGAAGTCTTTTGTAAAGCTGCAGCTTTATTTTTAACATAAAATATATAAGAGGGATCTACACTCCAAAACTTAAGCCAGTTGCAGCTATTAAGAATCTTACATTTAACTTTCTGGAGTCCATACATCTTAATAGTGACTTCAATGGAAAATAGATCAATAATGAATACAAGTAGTTTGCTAATAATAGGAACACTTTAATAAACTGCAGTAATGGGAGCCCTGTAAAATGAATCAGGAATGTGTGAAGCACTGTGTTCTTTTAACCACTTATTCTACAGAAACGAATACAGCCTACATTTAAGAAGAGATGGAAAGTAGAATTGTTTTTCGTTTTTCATCCAAATAGACTTGAAGTGAAGCAAAGAACAAATGAGGATATTAATGTTGCTGTATCATCATATACAATATAATGTGCTGTCAACATCCAATGTGCTATGTCAACACAATATTAGTACAGAGAGAGTTGGTATTTCTAGGTAATAGAAAGCCTACATTTTCAAAGTATGAAAGGTTCAGGGAACTTAAAAGGGAAAAAGTACCATTGTAAGTAAGTCAGATTTGGCCCAATGTATTAAGGAACACATAACTATAAGGTGTACTGTCAGCCCTTTTTTTTTTTACCACAAAGTGAAGAGCAGCAGCAGGGGACAGGCAGCAAGGGGGCAGGTGGGGGGGTGCCAGTGTATGCAGTCACTGAAAGGAGGGCACCTATCAGGAGATGCAGGTGTTGGGGGTGGGGGAAGGGAGGGAAGGAAGGCAAGTGGCAAGGTTCTAAGCAGGGGAAGTAGGTGCTAGGGGGAGGAAGGTGGAAGGGTTGCCAGGGGGGTGGGCAGACAGAAGGGGTACAGACACAATGGGAGGGGCAGGTAGGACAGACAACAAGGAGCAAAGGTCAGTCTACTTGACTACCTGTTCCCTATATCCCCCCCCAAGTGCTCCATTGCCATTGCAGTGGTGAGAGGTGGGGAAGGGAAGAATTTAAGATAACCCTCCAAAAATGTTGAGTCTAGACATGGAAAATTATAACAAATTGATAAATTTTCCAAGTCTTAGAACTCAATTATTGAGAGGTCATCTTAAATTCAAAGTTGTCTTGCATTCAGGTAAATACCTGCAAAACTCTTCCTGTTTTCTTGAGTACAATAAATACTCAGCACTTGAGTATTGATCAAACTGATAAGAACATGTTGACCTTCATTCCACTAGTTTCTGTAACAAACTTTAGAAATGGAAGGGAATGTATATATTACTGAATATGATATTACTTTTGCAAAAGCTTTCAAAATACAAAAGGTACATCATGCAATTCATATACCTTAATTTTCTTCGCAGTAATGTCATCCTTCAGTTACTGCCATGATCTTTGAACACAGAATTAATAGTCTGTATACAAGATAGCTTACTAGCTTGATGAGGCATGGTTTTCACCTGCCATTAGGCAGCAGCCCACTGTAAACAGACTTTCCAGTTAATTGGATTAGCCTGTAAAATACCACTCAACAGATTCTATTTTAGCCTTCTCATGATACCAGCAAAAATTCAAAGCTAACTAAATTCCCTTCTGTAAGACATCTCTCACACAGGACTACAGACTGAGGAAATACAGGACTGAAAAGGGTCAAGTATGAAGAATCAGTGACAAATGAAGTAACTGTCACTGCAAGCACAAGAGTAACTGACTCATTCTTCCCCGTATTCACAACTTATAGAGAATGAAGCATCCCTGAGACAAAAAATGCATATTCCTGAGGAAAATGTGAAATGTCAAGGCTTCACCACTTCACCAGAGCAGATAATTAAGCAATTATAATAATTAAAATTTGACACAGCAGCAGCAATACCCAGGTGAATTACATCTCTGAATTATGAAAGCAGTAGGAAGGAAAAAGGAAAGCCTTTAGCACAGACTTTGGACATACCAGACTATTGAGAAAAAAATGTATTATAAGTTCTGTGTTAATGGATCTGTTTTCCAGATGTGTCCAGCAGTTTCTGTTGTTACACCATGTATTTAAGTACCTAATGAGGATTAGAAACCTAATTTAGGCACCCATTTTAAAAACTATTGGATTCCAGACTCTATGAGAAGTTCCTCTGAACTAGAAACAATTCAACCTTCCTCATGTGCTCTTATACTGCATAAAAGGTGAGAACATCATAAAGGTGTCCCTAAAAGACCTATATCCATGCAGGTGAGGGATTCTTCCTGTTACCCCAGTACAGGCATTAAGGAAGGAAACTAAGGCTGACTTCTAGAAACCCCCTTGCAAGTCCTAGTGTAGCTGGTATGCATAGTTTCAATGAGCAGTGCTTTGGAAATTCTGAGCAGTGCAGAAACCAGTAGGTCAGTCCAAGGGAGTAATGGTAAATTAGACATTCCTATCTAATACCAGCAAGAGCAGCTTTGCACAGAAAGAAAACTGAAAAGCTACTGCAGAGCCTACAGTCCTTGGGCTATAGGAATCTGTGCTGTTTCTCTCACTGCAGTGACTATAATTTGTGTGGATGTACCCAAGCTAGCTTTAAAAGTAGCTAGCTCAGGTAATGCAAACAGTGCAGTTATAGTAGCATAGACCTCAGCAGGCTCTGCAAACCTCTGCCAAGAAGCTGGGTAGTCAGTTAAACCATGATGAGTTCTATGTTACTATGACTAGCTAGCTTAAAGTAGAAGGTAGGGTAGAATTGTCTATTATACATGCTTTGGTTAGACTATACCATGCACATATATCCTGCTTTCCACTTAACTTCAGCTTAACATCGTCACCTATGGGCACTGAGAGAAGTGACATTCATCACACAATCAGCCCCCCAAAAGTGCTCTACAGTCATGCTGTGACACACAGCCTTGACTGCAGAGTGCTTTAAAAGTAGCCAATCATGCAACAAATTAACCCTCATCTAATGAGGGGTCCAATGAAGGCATTCTGAAGTGGAACACCTTAAGGGATTTCTCTTCCCTAGAGTCAGTTTGTCAATGCAGTCAGGTGTATCTGTACTGTCTTCAGGAAAGGAGGGGGAGGAAGGGAAGGAGATGGAGTTGCAGGCTGGGGTATGCCTGACCTGAGCTGCAGAGGGGCAGGTGGATTGGACACCCTTACCTCGCAGGTCCACCCCACCCCTCCTCCCCCTCCAACTCAGGTCAAGCAAACTCCAGCCTGTGGCTCCCTGCCCCCTCCTTTCCCCCCACTCACTTCTCCAAACAGCACTGAAGCTTGGGAGTGCAGGGGGAGGGAGGGGAAGGAGCAGAGCTAAGGGAGAGAGGTTGTAGACAGCTCCAAAGTAGAACTTGTCCCCCCCAACAAATGCAGAGTGGGGTAATCCTCCCCAACAGACAAATGGGGAGGGGGGGTAATCTCCCCCCCAACGGACAAATGGGGGAGGGGATTCCACTTTTTTTTTTGGGGGGGGGGAATCAAGCTCCACAAATGTATGTTAGGTTGAGGGGGGGTCTCTCTAACTCATGGCACTTTATGTGAAGCACCATGAGTTAGACTGTGGATCTGCATGTCTGTCTGTATTCTGTGTCTCTGTTCTCATAGCTATCTTAAAGCTAAGCTCAGGTATGTGAACAGAAGCTTCATACACCTACCCTAAAGAGGCATACCACATACTCCTACCCCAGGTTATGCTAGGTTTGTTCTTATGTGGAAACCATTAGGGAAACTGATGAGTTTCAAGACTACCAAACATCTAGCATTGTGTAGTTTACTGGAAAAGAAGCCACAACCAGAGAGCCTGATGAAAATCTTATAAATCAAGCTCAGTTCAAATCATTCACCTGAAAGGCAGTGGTAAAACTTCAGTCAGCTCTGGAAAAATGCAGTAAAGAAATGTCTATGTATATTCTTTCTAAAGAAGAATAAATAATTGCAAGTCAGAAACTGGAATTTACTTTTCCATAGCACATTTCAAATTCTAGATACTTCAAATATGTTGGAACACTTCATTTAATCTGTTCTAGGGGGGTTTGAAAAAAATCTAGGAAGATGCGCACAAGCAACAAGACAAAAAGCTACAAGTCATTCGTGTCTAAAATAGATTATGCTATTTTGATAATAACCAAGTGGTGAGGGCACTGACACTTTAAATATATAGAATATGAAATGTGCTATTAAAATGAAATTCTAGTCTCCAACATGCAATTATGAAAATCAATGTTCTAAAAATGGAGGCTTATTCAAATCTGAATGTATGTAGTTGTATGGATTTCCACTATATCATTTGCATTATTTTAATGCATTTATGGTTTTAAATAAATTGATGCACTTAAAAAATATCTAAATGATTTGACAACACTAAATGCTTAGAGGGCATCAAATAATATAGGGGAAAAGAACAAACATTTCAACATGGTTTGCATATATAAAGCTTGTGGGTGGATAAGTAGCTCTCCTGGTTCAATACAGAGAAGTAAATGTAATGAAGAGGTGGGAGGATAGCTCCAATTTGAGTCTGAGCGTTTCCTCTTTGTCCTGTCAAAAATGACTCATTCTAGGTCACCACCATTTTCTAATGTCAAAAATCAGAACACATCAGAGTGAATGGGCATGAAACACAAGAAGCAGTATCCTATTCCCAAGATATTTCCAAAAGAAATAGAAATAAATTTAGAAACAAAGGAAATAGTGAGAGAAAAAAAAGTACTTGAAAGGAGAAAAGGAAACAAAGTTAAGGTGATGGGTTAAATTAAAATGCCTATAAGATAGAAATCTTTTTAAAGATGCCAACAAAATTATTAAAGGGCTGGAAAAACAATAAAAAATAAGAGCATTTACTTTGTGGTCTTCAGGAAGAGCTATTAACTTGAATGTGATGGTTAAAAGATAGTCAGTGTTTTCTCTGGAACAATACAATTAATTTTGCACCTGCTACATTTTAATTATATTATGCATGAAGACCTTTTTGCAGGCTGAAAATATCTTGTGGGGAAAGGAAATGGAAATATGCCAGTGTCCTTTTGAGTGTGACTGAGGATCCAAAATGTTGTTAATGACTATGTTGGATGCTTGATGATGAGAAACAAATGGAAACCTGTAGATTCAGTCAAGTCACTTAGCGGATAGAAGAAACTGTTCTGTGACCTATAGATTTGGAGAATAAGCAGCAGGTCTTTGAATCTCCCAAACCATTAGTGGAGTAGACAAGATTCTGGCTTCAACTTTTGCAATCTGGATGAACATTTGGACAAAATCAACCAAGAAACAGTATTTTCCTTCGTACAGTGTGTGAGAGAGAAGAAACTAAATAAGACATAAATCAACATTGCTTGACCACAAATATGGTTGCCGGTGCTCAGGGTGACAATAAATGTAGACACATTTCCCAGTCCAAAAGCTACACAGATGCTGTGTGTTTAAGTAGAGGGTTTTTTTCCCATTTCAAATGAACCAATAATGGCTAGAGAAAAAACAAAAACAAAAAAACAAAAACAGGAACCACTGTGATACTTTAGAAAAGAACAAGCCTTGTATCATTTACAGCCAGTGAGTTACTTCATTATAATACATTATAGAACAAAATTTAGTTTTAGCACAATAAATTATTCATAGTATTAAACAGCAGTGCAATAACTGAATAGGCAAACACATTTTTTCTTCTCTTAGCCCCACAGAAAAAGAAGAATTTTAATGACCTGATTTTTTGAACTCAGACCCTTAAAGCTGTTTGCCCCATTATTTCTCTGATGTTGTTAGTCTGGAAAAGATTTATAAACAAAAGCGAAGCCATTTCTCTTTTATATGTATGATGTATGTTCTTTTAACATGGGAAATCTAAGCACTGTCAAACCCCACTACTGGCAAAGGGAATTTTAAGTGCTCAGACATTTTAAGTTAGGCCATTTTTATTTATGTACAGTACTTAAATATTAAATTAAGATCCTAAGTGTAGGTATCCATCTTTGAAAGTTCAGTACATCTACACACATTACACATGCATGCCCCTAATCTCACTGGTATCCAGGACTAATTCAAAAGAGTTTAAGGAGGCCTTTTCACATAGGATAAGGAAGCAAGGTATGGTTAAATAATAGAGCAGTTGTGAGATGCAAATAATGTGACATGTTTGTCCTCTTCCCTGAAGACAGAGGTGACCATGTCAATATGAAGATAGAGAGCATACTAAAAAAAAAAAAAAAGCTGAAGGACGGGAGACACAAGTATCAAAATTGCCTGGCATCAGAGAATATGAAGACTCCTTGACTAGGAGCCATGAATTGTTACTGCAGGCATAGCCTGATGAAAGCAGAAACGATTAAAGAAATAGGGAAGATATTTGGTTACATGTGGTTTCCAGGAAAAGGGAAAGAACCAGAATACATGAAATGCAGGTGGAACCAGATAAACGTCTTGTGAAAGCCAATAGGAATGGGTTCCATCTAACAAAGTCTATGTGCAAGGTATCTCTGACATCTATGTACCAATGCAAAGAAAAGCAAGCAGGATGAACGGAAAATCTTCCAGGCAGAAGTATTCAACACTTACTGTGTTTCAGTCTTCATAAAAACAAAACAAACAAAAAACCCCACCAAACCAAGCATTCATATAAACAAAGCAGGGACAATGATACAGATCATTATATGTAAGCAACATGTTAGAAAACATTTAAACATTTGACTAATCTGAATGTATTTAAATCAGCAGAGCCTGAGAAAATTCACCCCAGGGTGCTGAAGAAACAAGCTGAAAAAAATCTCAAAGTCACTGGCAATAACATTTGTGAGCTCATGGACGACAGGTGAAGACCCAGATGTCTGGAGAAGAAATAACACAGCATTCTTCTTTAACAAAAACTGGGGAGAGGCAGGGGGAAGGAGGACCTGGGTAATAAGAGACTGGTCAGCCAGACTTCAATAGCTGGAAAATTATTACAGAAAATTATAAAACATTCAGTTTCTAAATATCTAGAGGATGAAGGGGTGAATCACTGGCAGCCTACATGTATTTGTTAAGAACCAACTTAATTTCCTTTTCTGACAAGATAATTGGCTTTGGGGCTAAGGAGAATGCAGTGTACATATACTGGGACTTCAGTAAGGCTTTTAACACAACCCCAAATACCATTCTCATAATTAAGCGGACGAAATATGAGCTAGATTAAATTATCAAGTAGATACATTATTAGGTGAGTAACCAAATGCAAAGGTATCTATAAAATGACAGACCCTAGGAATGCCTATAAGGGTCCGTTCTGGTTCCAGTGCTGTTTATCATTTTTATTAATTACTTGCATACAAGAATATTGATAAATACACAGATGACAAAGGAGCTGCACACACTTTAGAGGTTTGGATTAAAGTTCAGTGAGAACTTGGTAAATAGAAGAACTCATTACTACACTAATAAAATTCAAAGACCAAATGTTGCATGTCAGGAATAAACTCCCATAAAAAACCAAGGATCATTACAAACTTCATTACATTTCACTGCAAGTGCAAAGTGGAAAAGTGTATTACTTTGATCTGCCTTCAGAAACACACACAGTATAGTAAAAAATAAAACACACACAAAGTCATAGTGAGCATATTGACCACGTTTGGTGGTGGGGGGAGACAGGACCATGCAGGGATATGCCAACCACTGCAGACTGGGGGAGGCAGGGGAGGAGAGGGGAAGGATTACCATCTTAAGTTACTGCTGCAACTGCTGTAGCAGCCTGAGCTCTGCTCTGATGGCAGCAGACCTGTGGCTGAGCTCCCTGGGAGCCAACCCTGGTGCACTGTTTGCTCCCTGCAGACCATACATCCAAATTAGGCAAAGACTCTTGGGGAGGGGGCGAAGAACGCAATTCTGGTGCTTCCTCATAGTCCATTCCCAGGGCTGGTGCCCTAGTTATACTACTGAACACACTGCATACTGTTTTCTCTCCTATGGAAAGCATGAAATGGAGTGCATGCCACTTGAAAAGTATTAGTTAAACTGGTTAAAGAACTACTGGGAAGTGTTTGCATACACAGCAATGAGGGAAATATAGGACTACACTGAATGGAATAGAAAAAACAAAACAAAACAGAATATATAGCTGAGCAATTTGTGACCAGAAGAAATATTGGGTTTATGTCCCTAGCCTATAAACAGGTATTCAGAAGTCCCTTTCCAAGTCCTTCCTTGGTCTGGAGCTGAGCCGTTTCAAATGTTTATAGAAATGGAAAACTAAATAGCATTAGTCTCTTATCTATGCGAAGACACTGTATTGTCATAAAATGCTAAAACATCAATAAAACCTAATTTAAAAGGATAACACAGCCCCGTCAAATTATTACACCATTGGCAAAGACATCTTATAACCATTCTCCATTTACAGAGGCAATCATTTACAGCATTTGAAACCTTTCTTTTCTAAATCAGACAGGATTATTAGCCGGTAGTAAATAGTCACTGGCACGACTCAGGAAATTTACTCTTGCAAAAAACAAAACAAACAAAACAGACTACTGACAGCCACATACCCCCAAAATACTAGAGTACTGAAAGAAAACAAAAATAAATTAGATCATTTTTCCCCAAAACAAATCATAGCAAACATACAGAAAACTCACATCAAGCTCACACTTGATATACTGTCATTAAATATTAATAGGATGGCAAAAAAGACACTTTCAGAAAAAATCAGGGGTTTTTTTTAAGACCTACTGAATTCTAAACACAATTTGTTCCTCCTGCCTTGGCACTTGTGACCATATAACACTAAATGGATATCAATATGATTCAGGAAGAGGTATGTGTTTGGGTATTTTAATTACAGAGAAGATTCATATCACCATCTTCAACTCATCTAATTAGCCCAGTGCAACTGAGCAACTAAGGGCATGTCTATCTGTCATCCTAAGTTACCATAGCAACACGCTACATCACTGTACAATGCACTACAGCAATGTAGCAATCATGTGAGTCTACACGTGACCAGCAGCTACTTTGCTGTAGTGGCATCCCCCGTACTCCCATTTTAGCACACCACTACGGTGAAGTAGTGACTAAAACTAACTGTGTGCCATGTGCATGGTGCAGTATGGGCAGTTACTGCACCATGCTTTAGTACTTCCAAGAGGAATTACTAAAGCATGGAGCAGAAACAACATCGCTGTAGGGTGATGTGTACACATGCCCTTAAAGAAGTTTATGGCCTGCATTCTTCTGCTGTGCTAAGCTGCTGCTGCACCAGTGAAACAGCTGTGTAGTATACTGGATATGGAAGAGGGCTAACTGGTTGTGGCACAATGTAAAAAAAATGGGTGAAAGAAACAACTGGAAAAATTGATCAAGCTTTTCCAATCAGTGCCTCAGAGTAAAGGTTTCTTGCAGAAATGTGGATCCCCCAACTGTTCCTAAACACTCAAAGAAGCAGAGGTTGCCAAAAAGGTTTTCTGTTTATTTAGTTTTCAATAATTGGCATTAGACAAGAAGTTCCTTCTTTTTCTTTTGGATCCAGATGTTAACAGTTTTCTGACCTGAAGATTTTCCTTTAAAGTTTTCTAGAGAGCTACAACTTATAGCCATTAAAAAGTATACATTGCAGCATTCAGCTACCAAATTTTTAAATAGCAGTTTCTATAGAGTGTTACCAGATTTGCCCATCACTTTGGGGTGTGCTCATTTATTAGGACTACATTTCTGGGGGGTCTCTGTAATTCTATCAATGTGCTGCTTGTGTTTCTATATGGAGCTGTATCTCTCCCTTCTGCAAGTCCTCACCCCTAATGGAGCTATCTTGCAGGACTCAGTTTCAATGGGGCTGGGTTCCTCCAACCACCACATCAGTCAAATACACACACACACACACATTAAAGTGACATGCCTGACCCAGCCAGGTTGGTCAGCATGGACAGGCTGACATCCCCATATGCCAGGAATCAGTTCATTAAGGTAACAACAAAATGCAGTCATACACAAGCACACAGGTAAACAGAATAACTCTGAATCCAGCTGGGTGTCCAATTGACACCCTCATGAGCCAGCATTCAGTTCATTAGGGCATGCCTGAGCCAAACTGGGTCAATCAGCCTGTACAAGCATATCCCCTTACGTGTCTCAGACTCAGCACGTCCCAATCTTTTGCCCTAACTGTCCTAACAGTAACCCCCTTGATGAGCAGACCCCACTGTGGTTTTGGGCATGACGGGGATCTTTAGCCTAGGTAAAAGAAGCATTGCTGCAGAGCAAATGAGGAGGTCGAGGGGAAGAAAGAGTAGGTGAGGTTCATAGAAAAAGTATAGCAACCAGCTTGACCATAACAGTTATTTATTGCCAGGTTTATGAACTTATGAAGATACCAGCAATAATAGCCATACAAGAGAGAGACAATGAAACAGTTACAATATTACATAGTTTCAATTAGGGTTTTGGGGAAGTCTAGCTTGTGTTTGATTAGCAAAAGTCAGGTTTAGAAAGCTGTGCCTGGAGCAAGAGAGTAAAAGTTAGGTTCCTGGAGTCAGAGAGAGAGAGAGCTGGGGTCTCACCACTCAGCAAAGCTTGTACCAGTCGAGGTTCCCAGGTGCTGTTGGAGCTGGAAGACAGGCAGAGTCCTCAGCATAATCAATGGAGGGACTCCAGGCAGAAAAGGAGTGGAACTGGTGCAGCTTTGGATCCAAGCACCAAGACAGACACTTGAGCTTGTGTAGGGGTTTTTGTAGGGAACTAACAATGGCTCCAGGGAAAACACTAGATTTGTTTAGGGGTAAACAATGGTTCATATGCTGGATAATAGTAATTGATCGCTGCTGGCTATAGGTGGCATTACTTTGAGGAAGCTCACAATACAGATAGGAAGATTCAGTGTTTTGGATACCAATAGAGAAGTCATTACTAGAATTAGTCTGATAAATGCTGAGCTGGGTGTGTGTAGATGTGGGCTGATTAGCATTTGGAGCAAGGATTTCCCATCATGCAGTGCTCCCCTGCTTTTCTGATCCCATACTTCAGTGCAGTCCTTGCCTTGGAATCTCTGTTCTCCATCCTGAATGCTAATGAAGGTGCATTCCTGTCCCATCTCCCAATTAAACAAGCTGTCATCTAGTTCCATCTCAGATGCAAATGAGATCAAGGAAGTTGCATCACCCTTGTCTGGAGGGCTTTAGGTGAGTCTTCCACTGCATCTTCTTTGTCTTCTTTAAGTCCTTCCTCTAATCAGTTCTTGTTCAGGCAGAGGTGGGGAGAGGGAGAGTTCTTTGAGAGTCAGACAGGCTGCGTCCTGTGCCAGGGTTCCCCAAGAACAGAGCTGAGAGGTAACAAGAGAATATGTGTTATGTGCTAATTTGCACTGAGTTCCCACAGGCTTCTCAGAGGTGCTTAATAAGTGATTTTTACCTCTCAATCCTGTTACGCCTCAGCTCTGTATTCTTGGGCAACCCTGGCACAGGATGCAGTCTGTCTGACTCACAAAGGACTCACCCCCCCACTCCCTCCCCTCCTCTACCTAAACGAAACTGATTAAGATGCAGTGAGAGACGCACCTAAGACCCTCACCAGATAAGGGTGACAAGAGTGAAACAACTGCCCTAGGTCTCATTTGCATCCGAGATGGAACCAGATGACCATTCATTTACATGAGAGATAGAAAACAGAAAGCCTGAAGCAGAGACTGCAGTGAATTCTGGGACCAGAGAAGCAGGAGAGCGCTGCATGATGGGGAATCTGTGCTTGCAATGTTAATCAACCCATGTTCACACACACCCAGCTCAGCATTTATCAGACCAGTTCTCATCTGGATTTGCTAAGGACTTTTCCCCCCCAGACACACACACACAGCTCTAAGTTTAATAGGCATCTCGGGCCGTACATTCCCCGGTCCCACTATGGGAGGCCTATTTAAACTTGATTGACTAAAACTCGGTTGCCGGGTTAGGGAATGCTGAGGCAAGAGACCGAGTCAGAGGGGGTATGGGCAACACTGGAACAATGGTTAAGGGTTCAGCACAGCATCCAGCCTGCTAGAGCCCTAATTACAGGTGTTGTCATATCTTTCCCGAGACAACTGGTGGGAGTCCTCTCCACAAAAGGTTATGAGCACCCCAATAATTGCTTTAAGTCTGTTAAAAGACTATAGTAAGATATGGAAAAGTCATGCTAAGCTGAGGCTTGTGCACAACAAGTAAAAATCCAAAATCCTGATGCTGTAATCTATCTATTGTTCCTGAAGAAACCATGAGATATCCCGTCAGTATATCTGCCATCCATAGGAATTTCAAGCTGGCTCCCAAGTATTTGGGTTACTCCCTAATCTTAAGTGTTTCCTGATTATCAATCTGTTTCCTGAGATGGTCCAAACCAGATAACCCCTTGTCAATAGAAAAGACAATGATTTACACTACTGAGGGTGCTTCAAAGCAGCTGAACTGAGGGTATAAAAATCTGTAAGTGTGTGTGCTGCAAAAAGAAGCAGCAGGAGGAAAGAGGGAGAAAAGGAAAGAAGAAGAAAACTCCTGTGCTGACACCATACCCTGTCGTTCTTGGGAAGCTGGAAGAACAGATCGTCTCTCTCTTCAAGGACTGTGCTACGGACTGTGCCTGTCAGCTTTGCAGCCTGAGTACCGTGGACTAGGTGAGACCCCAGCGTTCTCTCTCTTCTTTCTAGGCATAAACTTCTGAACCTGAACTGTGTCAGTTAAACTTGAGCTAAGTTTCCCCAAATACTTAGTGAACCCAGGGTAGTATTGTCATTGTTTGTGCTTGTTTTTCTTTTGCATGTCTATTACTACTAGTACTATTATATATTTCATATGCTTAGCAATAAATAACTTTTATAGTCAAACTGGTAGTAATTGGGTATATTTTTCCTTCTCTGCTTCTCTTTCCTCCCGTGCTCTGCACCAACACTTCTTTTACCTATGCTAAAGATCCCTGTGAAGCCTAAGTTATTGTGGGGTCTGCTCATCAAGAAGCCAAAGATTGGGACCTGCTGAGTTTGAAGCACATAAGGGGATCAGCTTGTACAGGCTGATTGACCCAGTTTGACTCAGACGTGCCCTTATGAACTGAATGCTGGCCCATGAGGGTGTCAGCTGGACACTCAGCCAGATTCAGAGGGATTCTGTTTACCTGTGTGCTTGTGTCTGACTGCATTTTATTGTTGCTCTTATGAACTGATTCTTGGCATATGAGGGTGTCAGCCTGTCCATGCTGATCAGCCCGGCCAGGTCAGGTGTGTCACGTTAATTTGTGTGTGTTTGTGTGTATGACTGATTTGGTGACTGGAGGAACCCAGCCCATTGAGATTGAGTCCTGCAAGATAGCTCCACTGGGGGTGAGGGCTTGCAGAAGGGAGAGATACAGCTCCGTATAGTAACACAAGCAGCACATTGACAGAATCACCAAGACCCTAGAAACTATCCTTTAATAAATGAGCACACCCCAAAGTAATGGGCAAATTTGGTAACAATCCACAGGTGGCTAGTTCACAAGTCTTTTAGAAAGTGTGTTTTTTTTCAGTGCAATAATATACAAATGCACTTCTAAAGCTAATAGCCCCATATTCTAGGTGTATGAAGGACCAGTGATGTTTGCAGCTTTAATTATGATCAATTTTTTTTTTTCTTTCCACAGGGCTTTTGCTCCTTTCTGTTAAAAAGGCAGATGAACTCAGGAAGACTATGTAGCGAGAGAGCATACCATCCATCCACTGCCTTATTTATTATGGAAGTTGGGAAGTGTGCAATGAATGGAGTACAGAACTGCAAAGGAGAGAAATGATGGCTTTGCAGTTTGTGCAGTTTAGTTCTCCCCTGCAGACGTGGATTTTTATCGCTGCATCATCTGCCAACTCATTTTTACATGATTCTGGGCAAATCACTTAAACTGTTCTTTTCCCAGGTGATCATTAACTACGTATTCCTCATTTTATGGGAACCCAGTTTAAGACACCTTGGGCCTGCTTTGCAGAAGTGTTTATACGTTCAGGGAATACTGATGAACACTTAAGTGCTATAAAAAATATTGAGTTCTCCAAAAATATTAGGCCGTTTATATCTTAAACCGGGTATTCTGATATAGGGAATTTCTTACCTCTATTTTCCCTGTGTCTCTGTTCTCCATTTATAAAATGAAAATATTACCATGGAAGGACACAGCAAACATAACATGATTAAATGTTTAAGAAATCCTGACATGCTATAGAGATGATGCCATAAGAAAGCCCATGAGGAAATTAATAATTTTCTTTAGTGCATGCTTTTAATAGTATATAGGAAACAAGACATAGGGACAAATATTGAATGATGAGGATAAACTGAAAAACTGAATAGCTGCTCATTCAGTGAGCATCATTCACCCCATGTACTGAATGATGCCCTAGTAATATGGAACAGGAGGATGAAATCATGTAATTAAAGACTACCATATAGCATGTGCACAAAGGAAAGGAACAAAGGTGACACCTTAATTCTGATATTCCTTAACACCTATGTGCTGAAAATTTAATTCTGCTGATGTAGTTTTTATATTTTATATAAACATATATAAACATATACCACTAAGTAAAATTCTACCCCCAAGAGATAGGAAACCAGCAAGCCAGACCTGACTAATATTAATCACACTGGGTGCTTACAAAAGTGATCAGATGGCACTTCAGATCACACTGGTATTTCTGTGCTTAACACAAAATGCCTAAAGTTACAGCATGATTAACCTTAACAGACCTTTGGCTTTTGGTATTGGAGGCTCGGAACCTCAATGTACTGGTCAAAGCCAGGAGAGCAGAAGGCATTGTCGCATGCCTCACAGTGTGCTTCACAGACTCCTCAAGCTGCAGAAAAGTGTTGAGAAGAGGCGAGCTGAAGGGGAACTCCTGGGCTGGTAGCCGTGGGAAAGCTGTATTCTTTTTCATGCCCTAACCCAGGAAGCCAGCCAGAGCACTCCCACCCCTGCAGTGCAATTTTGCCAGTGTGCCTACAAGTTCCAATTGGCAAAGTGGTCCTTCTCCCTGGGTTTCCCCCAGGTAGGGCGGAGGGAGCAATCTGTGGAGAGAGAATGTGTCACCCAGCTGGCAGGGATGGCTGAAAGCTGCCAAAGACAAGCTACAGGGCATGGGGGTGTGGGGCAGGGGATGCCTGAGCCCTGCCAGTTGCAGCTAGCAGGTCGGTCCCTCTCCCCAGACCTCCCCCAAATGGAGGGGCTTCCTGCAGGGAGAAAGCCTACCATCCAGGAGGCAGAGCTGGCTAGGAACCAGCAAAGAGGCAAGGGGGTAGAGAGCGTGTGGCTGAGCCTTGTTGGTTGCAGACAGCAAAATGGTCCGTCTCCTCAGGCTTTCCCTGGGTGGGGGAGCTCTATATGGGTGGGTTGGGAGGGGTTGATGATGCACAGCCAGCAGTCTGCAAACAGCCTTGGTGGCATGAGGAATGCTGCCCCACCACCACTGCCAGATCATATTTTGGCCAACTGATTGCTGGTTGCTCTTCCTCAACCCACCCAGAGAAAGCAGTCTCCCACCTGGGGGCTGTCTCCAGGGTTGCAGGGGGTAACCATGAATAGCCAGTTCCACTTGGCTCCGTCCCCCCGATCATGCTTTGAGTGGCTGGTGGGGAGGGGGGGGGGGGTTGTGATAGGATGGGGTGTGCTGAGAATCAAGTGGGTGGGTGCCCTAGGATATATTTGAAAGGTGGGTAGGGGTGGCCAGCAGCCTCCATCAGGCAGGCAAGGTATGCCCAGCTGTCTCTGAGTGTTAAAGATAGAGGACAATAAAATGTAGTTCCTGGGTGGAAGGGTGTTGTCACAATCCAGGGGTGATTACTAGGAGCCCCTGGAAGGGTGGAGATCATGGGAATGTCCTGAGCATCTGAGTCCCTGGTCAGCCTCACACAGCTTCTGGTAGAGGGCCAAGCATGTGCCAGGACCCACACCTTTATAAATCCTCCATGTCCTCCAGCCATCCTGCTTGCCTGGCACCCTATTAGGCACCTGCACATCCCTGCTGACTCCCAGGTACCCTTCCACTCTCTGTCACTCTAGCAGCCAGACCTTAATCCATTTGTAGTTGTCAAGACCCTATGGGCAATGTCATGGGCCATGGATGGACCAGCACCTTCTATTTCCAGCAGCCAAACCTGTGGACACAACTGAGAATACAGAGAAATGAGGGATTTCATCACCATCTTGGACAAGGAGAAGAGCCAGTGCCAGCTACAGAAAAGGCACAGCAAAAGAGATATCTTTCAGCATATGGCCTGCAGATGCAGGCCCAAGTCCACAACAGGGACTGGATGCAGTGCTGCACCAAGCCCAAGTTGATGTGGAGTAATTTTAACAGCATACATGATACCAACAAGAAGACCACGGCCTGAAGGCAGATGATTCTCTTTTATGAGGAGCTATCCCATATCCTGACCAAGGAAATGGCCACTGAGGCCCTGCACACTGATGGCACCACAAAGGGTTGAGAGAATGTATTGCCAGGGACCCCTATGGATGAGGAAGAGGTGCTGTGAGGACCTGGGATGACAAGACAACCAAATGCCCAGGAAGGGATTCCTAGGGGCCACAGGAAAAAAGCACAGATGATGATGCTGGCCCTTGAGGAGACCAGTGTGTTGCTGCTGGTCCCTGCATCATCTCAGGATATGAGAGTAGAATCCCAACTGCAGCTGGACATCTGCTCCCAAGACATTTTCTTGCCTATGACTGAGACCATGTAGTGCACCACACGGGGGGGGGGGGGGGGGGGAGGGGGGTGAGCTCTGACATCATGGACCTCTAGACACAGGACCTGCATTACCAGAAAACGCCCTGCACCCTGCCAGAGCCTCTGCCACTGCAGGCCTGATAACATGGCAACAACTGATAACAGCTATTTGTGTTGCTTGGCCTGGAAAACCTAGACCTGGCCCCTATTCTCAGTTCAAGTAAGAGCTGTCAGTACTGAATGGCATTTTGTTCAAAGGCTCATGACTTGTTATTCCAGCAGTGCTAAAGAAAGACATGTTAAACAGAACCCACCCAGGCATTGAAAAATGAAAAAGGAGAGCAAGAGTGCTCTATATTGTCCCAACATAAATAAATACATAGAAGATGGCTTGCACAATGTCCTTAAAGTATAGATCAGCTCAAACAAAAGAGCCCATGATGATCATGGAGAAGGCCATAGCTCCGCAGTATCAAGTGGGCATTGATTTATTCATGTATGCAAGAAAAAGTATGTATTGGTGCTGGATTATTATTGTCACTATCCTAAAATTGTATTGCTCAACAGCACAACAGCAAACCAGGTCAAATTTATTTTTGCTAGACATGAGATTCCACAAATTGTGAAAACAGGCAACGGACCTCAAGAAGCTACCAATCAGGTACCAATACTATAGACTGGTAATAGAAGTGTTGGTTATTTTGAATATGGAAAGTAACAGGTTGATGTTAAAAGGATTCTTATCCATGCAATATTGGATGCTGAATGCAGATGGAAGTCTATCAGCAATGAGATGCATAATAGCTGCGATATAGATGAAAAATAGTGTTAGTATAATCATACATCCTTGCTTGATTCCAGTTCTAATAGTGAAGGAGCTGTTGAGCTGTTGCTTAGGATGGTTGCTGTTATGTCATCATGAAGGAGTTAGGTAATGGTTATACATTTTGGCAGGCATCCAAGTCTCATTAGGATAATCTGTAGAGACTCTATGTTGATTGAATCAAAGGCATTTAGTCAGGTCAGTGAAGGTCATGTAAAGATTTTGGTGTTGTCTGCAGCACTTCTCCTGCAGCTGTCAAGCAGAAAAAAATTATCTCTATTGTGCTTATAAGTCATCTGAAGCTATATTAGCACTAAGATAGAATCTACTCAGTGAGAAACCTGAATCTATTGAGGAGAATGCAGGTAAGGATCTTCTCGGCTATGAATGGGAGTTCCAATATAGTAACTGCTGCAATTTGAGCTCTCTTTTCTTGAATATGGTAATAATTTTGGCATCTATCAAATCATTAGGAATCTGTTCACATTTCCAGATTTTTAGAATAACAAAGTTTAGTTGGTGAGAAAGCTTTTTTCCATCTTGCCATAATCATTCCAGATATTGAAGGACAGTTGTTATGAGGTTCCTGGTGCATCTCTTGTAAGCATAAGACATCTCAATGGACTTTCTCACATAGATTTACAATCAGTTCTTTTTTTGCCTTTGAAAACCCTTCAAGGTTTGCACACAGTACTATCAATACTTGCCCTAAGGATGACGTGTGTCTATTTCAGTTACAAGGCATTATGATTGGTTATAGTTGGTCAATTTGTAGGGTCAAAATCACGTTTTGGAAAATTAGCAGAATTCGCAGGTATTACCTGGTATTACACAACAGGTGTCGTGATGTTGTTGTATACAAAGGACCAACTCACAGGATCATAATGAATTCTAATTTATTGTACAGGGTGTGAAGTTACCAATAACATCTTAAATGCAAACTTTGAGTTATGAGAGGTACTGGTCACCTTAGCACACACACATGCACTTACTCGTTCAAGCCCATGTCATAGATTTCATAGACATTAGGGCTGGAAGGGACCTCGGAAGATCATCGAGAGTCCAGCCCCCTGCCCAAAAGGCAGGAAGTCAGCTGGGGTCATAGGATCCCAGCAAGATAAGCATCCAGCTTGCTCTTGAAGGTGTTCAATGAAGGCGCTTGAACCACCTCCGGTGGCAGGCTGTTCCAGACCTTGGGGGCTCAGACAGTAAAGAAATTCTTTCTTATGTCCAGCCTGAAACGGTCTTGTAGTAGTTCATGACCGTTCGACCTAGTCATCATCCCTAGGGGCGCTCTGGTGAACAAACGTTCCCCCAGATACTGGTGGTCACCCTTGATAAACTTATAGGTGGCCATCAGATCACCCCTGAGCCTGCGCTTTTCCAGGCTAAAGAGCCCCAGGGCTCTCAGCCTGTCATCGTAGGGTCTGCTTCCCTGACCTCTGATCATGCACGTGGCTCTTCTCTGGACTCTCTCAAGCTTCTCCACATCCTTTTTGAATTGTGGAGCCCAAAACTGGACGCAGTACTCCAGCTGCGGCCTCACCAAGGCCAAGTACACGGGGAGAATGACGTCCCGGGATTTGCTTGAGAAGCATCTATGGATGCAAACTAGCGTTTTGGTCGCTTTACTAGCCACAGCATCGCATTGCAGGCTCATGTTCATCTTGTGGTCAATGACGACCCCCAAGTCTCTTTCTTCCATAGTGCTAGCCAGCGTAGCACTGCCGAGCCTATAAGGATGCTGCAGGTTTTTCTTCCCAAGGTGGAGAACCTTGTGTTTATCGGCGTTGAACACCATCAGATTCTCATCCGCCCACTTGCTGAGCCTGTCCAGGTCAGCCTGGATCACCTGCCTGTCTTCTGGTGTGGATGTTTTGCCCCAAAGTTTGGTGTCATCGGCGAACTTGGCCAGTCCGCTTCTGACTCCAGTGTCCACATCATTAATGAAGATGTTGAACAGTATGGGTCCAAGGACAGAGCCTTGGAGGACCCCACTGGTCACAGGACACCATGATGAGTGACTTCCATCAATACCCTCTGGGTTCGACCACGGAGCCAATTTTCCAGCCAGTGGATCGTGGTGGACCCAAGGCAACAATTGGCCAGTTTCACCAAGAGGTGATCATGGGATACCAGATCGAAGGCTTTTTTGAAGTCAAGATATATGACATCAATCTCTTCTCCCTTGTCCATGTGATAGGTCACCTGGTCGTAGAAGGAAATGAGATTGGTCAAACAAGACCTACCCGCAACAAACCCGTGCTGGCTATCCCTTAAGATGTTGGTGTTGGCCAGTCCATTAAGGATGGCCTCTTTAATAAACTTTCCTAAGATCTTCCCCGGGATAGAAGTCAAGCTAATGGGCCTATAGTTAGCCGGATCCACTTTCCTCCCTTTCTTGAAGATAGGCACCACATTGGCCTTCTTCCAGTCTTCGGGCACTACACCAGAGTGCCCAGAATTTTCAAAGATCCGTGCTAGAGGCTGGGCTGTGATGCTCGCCAGCTCCTTGAGTACCCTGGGGTGAAGATTGTCAGGGCTGGCTGACTTGAAGGTATCCAGATTCTCAAGATGTTCCTTCACGATGTCATTTAAAACCATGTAGTATAGTGTACAGTAGCTGCTGTAGTGATTGTTAAAGCACTGGTGTCACTATATCCAAGGCCCTGGAGTCTGCTGTCAATGGTCAGCTTCCTTCAAGGTGATGTCTTCTCCAAAAGGGGGTCATCTGCTTGTGTTTCTGTCTTGGTAGGTCAGGTGCTGGATAAGAGTGCACCACTGAGGGTCACGCTTCACTGCCTTTTATCCCTTTCTGGCAGACTTGTGTGATCCTCCAACATCATCTTGGCTGCCCAACTTGGAGGTTGCTGTCCCACATGGGTCTTGAGTAGTAGTGCATGATGTCTGTTAGTTACAGGGGTCTCTGCCTGCTGGTACCTGGAGTTTCGGAAGTCCACCCTTGACTTATTCACTTAATGGCTGTATTGTTATGGGTTACAGGAATAATCAACAGGATGGGTGCTCATTTTCAGGAATCAGTTCCTTGGCTTGATTAGCCTAAAATGGCTTGTAGAGTAGAGTTTTGTAATGCTAAGTTTCTCTGGCTAGGTTATGTCAATTAACAGTCAGAGGCTCTTGCTTTGTCTTCAATTATCTGCTGATTCATCATACATACTCTCATTCACTCAAGGAGGACCAGCCCAATACAGCATTACAATTCCAGTGATTACAATTCCAATGCATTCTTACAATAATAGGTCTAGTAATACATGGTATGACTTTAAAGAAAAATACATTTGTTAAAAGTTAAAAGGTATAAAATATAACATACTGAACGCCAAGGTAAAGATGAGACAGATGAAATGTAAAAATGCACTGTGAGATAGTTAGGATCCAACACTGGGAACAGTAAGTGAATTAGGTTAGATGCAGTAGACTGATTTAGCATAAACTTTAGACAGATATGGGAAGTTTGCTTTGGGAAATAGGTTTTAATCAAAAGGGGAGTGTGCTCACCAGGATATGTTTACAGTTACGTTTTCAATGTACCTTGGCTTGTCTTGTCTATTATAGGCTTCGCTTTAAAGTGGATATTTTAGTTCTTTGGTGTTCTTTAGTGACACTGAGCTTAATTGATATGTAGATGCAGTTTGTAGGTTTCTCCTACAGAAAGCCATTTTAGCTTTCTGGATTGCTCTGATCCTTGCCACATGCATGCAATGAGTGTGCTAGGTCTCTGCTAACACTTAGAAGGAAAAACAAATGCACAAAATGAGGGGTGCAGGCAAAAAGGGGCTTCTTGTTACAATGTGAATGCTTCTGCTTTTGCCCCATTTTGAAAGAGCCTGGCAGACAGCATGCTTGGTTGCACTGTTGGGGGGGGGGGTTCTCTTTCTGGAATTCTGCCCCTCCCAGCATGCATCATGATATCTATGGCAAGTCCCCTCTGTTTTTACCATCTCCTCACTGTGTCCTAGCCATCCCTCACCATGCCATGGTGTCCTGCTTCCTATACACAAGCAGAGAGACCCAGGAGTTGTGGCAGGTCCTGCTGATCACCCAGTGTGATTCTTGCTGGAGGATGCACCTACCTGAACCTGATGTAGCAGCAGGTGGCCTTGATACACACCCTCAAGCCAATCCCTACAGGAAGGGCTTGGCCCCTACAGGACAGGCTTGGCAATCTGGTGATTGCAGCAAAGGAAAAAGCTGATCTCTTCAAGAAGTTCTTTGCCTCCATATTTCTGAGCAGGGACCGGGACAACTCCCCCACTAAGAGTACAGATAGGCTCAGGGGACATGACACCATGCCTAGGGTCAGGGACAATTTAGTTAGGGAACTCTTGGAGGGGCTGGATGTGTTTAAAATCAGTAGGTCCGGATACACTTCATCCAAGGGTACTGAGGGAATTGGTGAAAGTCATAGCACGGCCCCTGGCACGGCTGTATGAGCACTCGTGGTGCTCAGGCCAGGTCCTAGAGGACTGGAAAAGGACCAATATGGTCTCCATTTACAAGAAGGGGAGAAAGGAGGACCCACGCAACTATAGGCCAGTTAGTCTCACCTCAGTCCTTGGAAAGACCTTTGAGAAAATTATCAAGAAGCATATCTGCGGGGGCCCAGCATGGGAGGTAATGCTCAGGGGCAACCAACACGGGTTCATTGCAGGCAGATCCCTCCTGACTAACCCTGTTTCCCTTTATGACCAGGTCATAAAGTCCTTGGATGTGAGCATTGAGGTGGATGTTGTCTACCTGGACTTAGAAGGCCTCTGACACTTTCTCACCCCATTCTCACAAAAATCTAGACGACTACAACACTGATGCCTATGCAGTCAGATGGGTGGCAAATTGGCTCGATGGTCAAACCCAGAGAGTGGTGGTGAATGGGTTGTTTTTGACCTGGAGGGATGTGGGCAGTGGAGTTCCCCAGGGCTTGGTCCTCGGGTCTGTGCTATTCAACATCTTTATCAGTGACTTGGAGGTGGACATGGAAAGCACGCTGTCCATATTCACTGATGACACAAAGATGTGGAGAGAAGTGGGCACACTGGAGGGGAGAGACAGAATCCAACTAGATCTAGACAGGTTACAGAGGTGGGCAGATGAGAATAGAATGGAATTCAATGCAGACAAGTTCAAGGTGCTGCATCTACAGAGAAGGCACTCGCAATATACCTATAGGCTGGGGAACACCCTTCTCATCAACACAGTGGCTGAAAGGGATCTTGGAGTCATTGTTGACTCCAGGATGGACATGAGCCACCAATGTAAGAAAGCAGTCAGTAAGGCTAATCACACCTTGTTGTGCATCTACAGATGCATCACAAGCAGGTCCAGGGAGGTGATCCTTTCCCTCTATATGGCGCTGGTCTGGTCACAATTGGAGTACTGCATCCAGTTCTGGGTGCCGCACTTCAAGAGGGATCTGGCTAACCTTGAGAGGGTCCACAGGAGGACCACTTGCATCATCAGGGGCAGCAGGACAGGCCCTATGAAGATACACTAAAGGTCCTGAATCTATTCAGCCTCCACAAGAGAAGACTGAGAAAGGATCTGGTGGCTGTCTATGAACTCAGCAAGAAAGACCAGCGGAAAATAGGTGAGGCTCTGTTCCCACAGGCACCACCTGAGATAACATGAAATAAGGGCCACAAATTGATTGAGAGTAGGTTCAGGCTTGATATCACAAGGCATTACATTATGGTTAGGGCTGCAAGGCTCTGGATTGGCTTCCCAAGGGAGGTGGTGCTCTCCTCTACCTTGGGGGTCTTCAAGAGGAGGTTGGATAACTATCTGGCTGGGGTATTATGATCCCAGCACTCATTCCTGCCCAGGGCAGGGGGTTGGACTTGA
Source organism: Alligator mississippiensis (assembly GCF_030867095.1). Lineage (NCBI taxonomy): Eukaryota > Metazoa > Chordata > Crocodylia > Alligatoridae > Alligator > Alligator mississippiensis. Next base: position 107,406,608 of record NC_081826.1, read on the forward strand.
TGATCTGTTCAGGTCCCTTCCAGCCCTAGAAACTATGAAACTAATGCACAGTAAAGTGTCACCATCTACATGTGAGCCACAATTAGTGTACAGTAGATTACTTTACTCTGGCATAGGATAGTCCCATCGGACACATACTTTTTTTATGCCACAGTAAATTACTATTCTTAAATGTACATGTAGATTGTGACTTTAGGATTAATTTACTCCAGCTCCAATTGAGTTAGAGTACAGGTGATCCTCACCATTCACAGGGGATACATTCCCGTCATACCTGGGATTGCTGAAATCCACAAATAGGGCATTGCATTCATGAACACAATCTGCGTTCATGAATGCAGTGCCCCTGGTGGCTGGGGGAGGGGCATGGCTCCAGCGGTGATGGTGGGAGTGCAGCAGCAATGGTGGGAGCCCAAAAGGAGCAGTGGAAGCCCAGTGGCAGCAAGCGCGGAGCTCCCAAGGAGCTTCAGTAAGTGTTTAAAGTGCATTTAAAATGCAGGTTCGGCATTTGCGAATATTTGAAACTGTGAATGCTGAACCCACAAATACCAAGAGTTTCCTGTATATTCAGTCATATTAATTTCACATGGAGATGTGCCCACTGAAGACTTTCCTATTTATTGAAAGATAGTTATCTGCAAATCAAAGACCTCCATTTCTTCCTATTTGTTTCCCATAATTTTCATGTTAGAATGTAAATATTTCAAGTATCTATCTTCTCCCTGAAAGCATTGCTAAGGGTTCTGTTATAGCTGCTTTTTACTAAGTTTCTATCCACGTCCCCTGCTTCTTTACTTACCTCTGAGCCTTTGTCTCCATGCCGCAGTCAAACAAATGTAAAGCCCTATTCCCTAGATTAGCAAGCCTGTACTTGGTGGTGTTTTCTATATGGTGATTGGTGATCTCCTTGATGTGTCTACTCCTAACTAGTCCTTTACCCTTGATTGGAAGAATAGGTAAGAACATAAATTAGGCAGCCCATGCCCTTCACCCTTTTGTCCAGAGCCATGAGTTACTTCTGATCTGCTCAGGGTCACCCCCCTAGCAGTATCATTAGTGCCCACATGAAAAGCATGGAATAGTAGTCAGAGGGCCTGATGCATCTCAGCAATTTTTCTGTGATGTCTTAGAAGCAGACTCGTGGCAGACAGCAGACCAACCAAGCCAATTAATCAGGTCAAGATATAGATGCTTCTTTGCCCCAACACCACTTGTTGCTTCCACTTGGTAGCACTGGTCTTGATCCTCATCTATCAGGGATGCATGGCTTGGCATCTCCCGCCACTGGAGTGTGCTGTTTCTCATCCAGTGCTAGGACTTCTTACCTGTTCTCCAGCTGGACAGCCACAGGTTCTGAAGAGGAATGCTGTCTGTTGCCAAAAGGGACAAGCTGCCAACCTCCACCTTCCAAAGTACCTGTGTCTTCTCTGTCTTCCAATGCCTTCTGTGGCTGTCCCTCTTCCATGATGCTGGCAGTCTCTCTCTGCATTGAGTAAATGAAAGCCTCAAGCTCACAAATGCCGATGAGCCTCTCCACCTGTAGCTCCCTTACCTGATTCCTGAGATAATCTACAAGGAGGCACTTCTCACACTGCAAACATTCCCTCTTTGCTTGAAATGCATTGGTGGATGCATGCCAGAGTTTGGTTTACTTTGCTGGCCACAGCATTGCACTGGTTGCTTACATTCATCTTGTGGTCAATCAACACCCCCAAGTCTCTTTTGGTCTTGGTGCTATTGAGCATAGCACTGCCAAGCCTGTAAGTATGTTGAAGGTTCTTCCTACCAAGATGCAGCAGCTTACACTTCTCTACATTGAAGGCCATCAGGGTTTGGTCAGCCCAACTTGATAGCGTGTCCAAGTTGGCCTGTATCCCCAGCCTGTCCTGCAGTGTGACCACCCTCCCCCATAATTTGGTGTAATCTGCAAACTTTGCCAGTTCACATCACACTCCTGAATCCAGATCATTAATGAAGACGTTAAAGAGTACTGGCACAAGTATCGAGTCCTGAGGGACTCCATTGGTCACCCTGTGCCATGTTGATTTGCTCCCGTCAACTAGTACTCTTTGGGTCTGACCCCGTAGCCAATTGCCTAGCCATCAGACGGTAAGATAATCAAGGCCACAGTTCCCTAGCTTAACCATGAGGACCTCATGGGGAACTAAGTCAAAGGCTTTCTTGAAATCCAGATATGACATCCACATCATCTCCCTTGTCCAGGGCATGTGTTACCTGGTCATAGAAGGAAATGAGGTTTGTCAGGCAATACCTGCCATTCACAAAGCCATGTTAGCTGGCATTCAGATGCTTGCCTTCATTTAGTCTGGTGTTGATGGATCCCTTGACAATTTTCTCCAGGATTTTTCCAGGGATGGACTTCAGACTGATTGGTGTTTAATTCCATGGGTCATCCCTCCTCCTTTTCTTGAAGATAGGGACCACGTTGGTTCTTTTCCAGTCTTCTGGGACCTCACCTGAGCACCACAAATTTTCAAATATCTTTGCCAAGAGGGACGCAATGATGCAATATGTCATCTGTCCATCTGAGAAGGACTTAAATAACTAGAACAACATGAGCTTTCCAGTGTGATAATGTAGCTAAGTAGGAGACAACAAACCTTGGACACAGAAGCAAAGGAACAACAAGAACAGGAATCAAGTTTACCTCTATAGATGCCTTTAAAGGGACAATTATTGGCATACTGTGTCTCATTCTTGTGTCCATGTTTGGAAAAAGAAACTCATACTTTGAAAAGGGTTCAGAAAAAGAGTTAAAATAAAGATATGTGGTCTGCAAACATGTCTTACAGTGAAAGACTAAAGAAGTGCAGTCTACTTAGTTTATCCAAGAAAAGATTAAGAGGTAACTACATTACAGACTGCAAGTGCCTACATAGGGAATAGATTTCGGTTGTTAGACACCTCAAAAACCTTTAACAACATCCAACAGTTAGAAACTATTGTTTTATAAATATCAGAGATGACGATCAGACTAGGGCTAGGTACAAACAGTCAAAAAGCCTGAGGCTGAATCAATTCAGTCTTTGCAGGTAAGTTTAAGCTGTGTAGACTGAACTGATAAGTAAGTAAACAGACATTCACTTTTCATTCCAAAAATGCAGCCACATGCCTGCAGTGGCCATGCAAGAAGATGGGGGGGGCACCTCTGATCTCCTGGAGCAGACAGATTGAATCTGGAGTGGCTCTGGGACAGAAGTTCAATAAACCAGTTAAACCTAAATCAGTTAAGTCTGATTCAGCATCCATCTAGGTTTATTTTAAACTGGTTTTGTCCATTTTGAAAGTGGTTTATGTGCATTGATCTTCTGTTATGTTACATATTTGAACCAGTTTCCAATCACTTATACAGGCTTATGTGCAATTTCTGTCCCTAGACTAGATAATTATGTTTCTTTTCTCATGAAAATCTGAGAACACTGAAGAAATACAAATTTTAATGTGGGAGATATGTTTATAAGCTTAACCAGATGTTGTCAAGAAAATTACTCAGATTAAAAATACTGAACAAGCCCAAAGGGTTATTATATCTTGGTATAAATAAAAATAGTGATGTACTTTTGTTTGTCCCTCTGCCAAATAGAAGTGCTTTGCAAATTAACATACTCCTATGAGTCTCTATATTCCTAGTATAATTGGTTTTGTTTACATTGTATAGATCAATCCTTAAATAGAGCTGACAGAAACAACATACAGTCAATACCTTCTTCCAGAAATCTCAGCAAAAGCAGCAGGGCTCAGTTCATTGAAACCAATTCTACCCCAAGGATTGACTCTGCTTAGAGAAAATAAATGGTAAAAAACTTGCCACTTACCACAGCTCACAGAACAGACAAAAACCACACTACAAATAACATAGCATTTCTTTGTACTATATACTGCTTCTGTGCTAAGAAAATAAACTTGTAAGATTAGCTGTAATAGCATCATAGCATTATAACAGAAGAGTGAGGTATTTAGCCATGTTAGATGATAAGAGAAGACTATTCTCAAATATAAAAGTAGAATCATTCCCTAATAGAGGGTATCACATATGAATACCACTGTTTCTATCACCCTTCCTTAATTTTTCAGGCTTCTGAGAATTTATATTAATTTACCTGTGAAATCCACTAATCTATTGTGATTAGTATCTATTATAAATCTTTACCTCCATATATTTTATATATATTGGCTCAAACCGTATTTTCTCTTCCCTAGTGCTAGATGGTAATAAATGAAGCCATGACTATACAGAACATGCAAAAAAGAGGAAACGTTAAGTTTTCCTAGGGAATCCCAAACCAAGGCCTTCCAGACTTAACAATCATAAATGTTATACTTTTTGCAATAAGAGCCCTTATTTCTGAAATGTTACAACCAGGCATATACTCAGCAGGTACACATCAGTCACAGACCCTGTACAGTTCTGTTGCATAGTTCTCTTGCCCCTGCTACAGAACTAGATGCTTGAAGTGCTGGTAATTCTAAGGTCCCTGCTTATCTTTTTTGAATGGAATGTGAACAGCACTAGACCAGATCAGTTTAATTAACTACTGTTGCTGAATTACTTGCCATTTCAACAAAGATGAATTTCTGCAGCTATGTGGTAGGAAAAGAAAATCATTTGTATGAACACAGGAAGTCAGTTGTGAAATTCAAAATCACTTGAAAAGGACTGCTTAAATGCCTTTATTCTCTAAATGTAAATACACTATAACTTACCCTAAGGAGACAGTAAAATCTCAGGTGCCTTAGAGGTGTATTTTGTTTTTACATAGCCCATATGCCTCTGTTCATAAAATATTTGGGGTCTCTTTTACCATTCAGTCATTGGCAAAATAATTCCATTTATCTCATTCTCTTTAGTTCTTCTGTTGCTCTTCTCATTCTCTGAAAGTAAAGTGTATTTTAGTGACTTACACCTAACACAAAAAGTGGAGTTTTTTACAACACATTTTGAGAACAGAGAGGTAATTTAGGGGTGCAGACAGAAATGACAGTTTTCACCTGATCTGGCTACAGAAAGCAGTTTATAGCCATGACCAAACTCAAGTGTACAGCTCCAGACCAGTTCAAAAAATGGCTGAAAATCAGGTGAAAATCTGAACCCTCTGCATGAGGGATCAGATGAAGATGTTTCAAAACAGAGATTTCTCTAACTTGTGTCCACACTGACTCCCAGTCTTGCTGTTTTCAGAATGGAAGGGGGGAAAGGAAGCAAAGGGGGTTCAGTCTGGGATTTTTTCAGCCCCTGCTGGAGGGTGGGATGGGTGTATTGGAGCCCCCCCCCTCCCAAAAGGGAGGGACTCCAATACACCTGCCCCTGCCCCACCTTCCAGCACTGGCTGGGAAACCCCTAGAATAAGTTCCCTCTGCTCCCTGTCCTGCCTCCCATTCTGAAACAGAGACAATCTGGGAAAGCAGAAGGCCTGTTGCTAGAGGAAATTGGGTGCAGTCTCCCAGCCAGCAGCTAGATGAACCAACAGTGAACTTCTGTTTGTTCCAGGGGATTGTTGTAACTCAGAACGTTTCCTGCAAAGTGTTCTCAGTTACAGCGGGGAGCTGCACCCCAAATGTTCTACTCTATCGTTTTTGTCTGAAACATTGTCACTATAGGTATGTTGCACTATTGGGCCACATTTATTAACAGAACTTGCTCAACAGGAATTCCATTCAAAATTTTTAATCAGGAGTGAACTTGTCTCTAGAAAGATGCAGAAAAATAATACTTTTACTGAGTCTCAAAGAAAGATAGGGAAGTAGCAAGTTACGTGCCCTGAGTGGTGATAGGATCCAGAGAGTACTGGTGGCCAGGCCAGGGGCTGTCATTCTTGAGTTCCATTCTTTAAAATAGTGCAAGGGGCTGGTGAACCCATAGCTATGCTACTGACCAAGGGTCAATGGTAGCTATATGGTTTAAGGCATCATCTAATGCAGGGCTGTTCAATTTCTGAGTGGCTGGAGGCCACATGCTGCACCATATCTCATGCATCTTCCTCCCCCATTGCCAGGCCAGCATCTAACACCACATGTCCCCAGCCTCCTCCCCTCTGCACTGCACCACAGCAGCTCTCCTGTGTGAAACAAGGTCTCCAGGCCCCCTCAAGCCATTTGGTTACATGCTTCCTCAGCTCCATAGGCCACATTGAACTGCTCCGGGGGGGGGGGAGCAGAAGCTGGAGGAGGGAGAGGAAAGCCAGAGCCTTTGGTGGTAGCAACAACAGCTGGAGCAGGGAGGGGAGCAGTGTCTAGACCAGGAGCCTGAAGGCCACAAGTTACCCCCTCAGGAACCATATGTGACCCATGGGCTGCTAGTTAGGTAACTCTGATGTAACAGATACAAAGGCATGAGTTTGATCCCTGCTTTTGACTTACACTAAAAGTAACCATGACTTGATTCACCTGTAAATAGATATGCAGGCTGAGGAATCAAATATATGATAGTTACACCATTTCCTTATGTGCTGCTATGTAAAGTGCTATGCCTTAACCATAGGGTGACCATATGTTCCCAGGACTCCGTAGCTGGTTTCAGCCTGTTGGTCAAAACTCCGGAGCTGGACTTCAGCAGGGAGGTAGAGCAGCATGGTGCACCAGGCAGGCACCACTGCTGTTCTGAGGGACCAAGGATATGCCACGTGCAGGTGTGGTGGTAAATGCTCCAGTCTGCCTGCATTGCCCCCACACAGGAGCAGTGCTGCCTGCCTGGCCACCTGCCTGGCTGCCTCCCCACTGGACTCTGGACCAAGACTTCTGACCAACCAGCCAGGACTGGGCTACAGAATCCTGAAGAGTCCCAGCCAAACTGGCTAGTCACTCTATTTAACCACAATAGCTTAACTGGCCACCTAAGCTTGAGAAGATCTTTGCAGTATCTTTTTTATTAAAAGTCAAGTAGTAATTTAATGAATGAAGATCCCTAACCCAAAGAAGAATGAAAAACAACAGACACAAACAATATGCAAGAGAATGAATACCTACCACATTTATTTCAAAATAACTAGGAAATAAGGAGTTGCTTGAACTACATATAAATAAATACATTTGCTTGAGCTATAAAGAAATTTGACCTCATTAGTCAGAGCCTGAGAGACTTTCAATTATCCAAAGTAATAGCTGGCAGGAATAAAGAGCAGTGCCTGCCCAAATGGATCAACTTGGCTTAATTAACAAAAAAATTAACGCCATTAAAAACTCTTATCAGTCCAAGGACTGAAATGATACCTTTTGTAAAGTGTGGCAATTTCACTTTTCACAAGACAACTAAGCAAAACCTACTATAATGCAAAAGACCTGTAAGAATGTTGATCTTGACAACATTTCCCATTCAGAGGGATTGTAATTATGGAGCAAATAACCTGTCAAAAGAGTAAGAAAAAGATATGCTTGGCTGTTCTGAATCCATTTGTTCCATAGGCAAAAACCGTTCAGGCTGGACAAGCTCACTTTGAATTCTTATGAGCCCAATTGAACTGACAAAGTCTGATGCAAAAATGCCCATTTGCTGAGCTTTTACTGAACTACTTGTTATTTTCCACTTCTTATAACTCAGTCTCTTAGAAGCTTGTACAGTAAATATTAAGGCGTGAGAAAAGTTTGTAACAATGACAACTGTATCTACCCCCAAGCTGGCTGTTAACTTACTCTGCTGTGGAAAGAGTATAGATTATTAAAAGAGGAACTTGATGGTCTGAACCAAATGGAATGCATAACAAGCACTTCTATCTGGGAAAAATATAGAGAAGCAGCCAAGAGAATATATATAAAAATAAAGGAGTAAGGATCCTGATTCAGCAAAGTATTTATTAACATGCTTAAATGTAGGCGTAAGTATTGCTATTAAACAGGTGCTTAAGCGTTTGGGTTTTTTTTCTGAATAGGGAGAGAATCACTTATATTCCTGTGGTTGGTAGGGGGACAGTATTCTTAAGAGAAAGTTGTACATAATGAAAAATTGTCATTAAAAACAACAAGCAAAGGGCAGGCCCACACATTCAAGCACTTGTGCTTGCAGTGGCTCAAATAGCAGGGGCACAAATTCGTGCTGGAGATTTGTGCCTCAGTGTATGTGCCTGAACATGCACTTTGGCACAAGGCAAATTGTGCTGCTTTGGGCAAACTGGCCCTGCCCAGCTCCTCCTGGATCTTCAGGCAGAGGGAGCTTGACGCTGAGGCCAGCATTAACCACCTGCAGCCCCTCTCTCTGCCCCATGTAGGGCACCAGTTCTCTCACCACCAGCACCAGGCCACCCGCCCAGGGGCCTCCATCCCCATCCACTGCCAGGACTGCAACAGCACAGGCAGTGTGGCTGTATGGAGAACAAAAGCAATTTTAGTCCCCCTCCTCCTCCCCAAAACTTCCCTGACACCAGCAATATATCATATCCACAATACCTGGTGTGATACCCACCACCACCCCAACCAACACTATTCACCCAAGGTCTCCTGTACACAAACCCATCCCAACCCAGAGAGTAACCAAAACTATGTAGATGTGTCCTAGGGGAACAAGAGAAGGTCTTGAGGGGTGGGGGAAACTCAAGGAGAGGAGGCACAGATAGGAGAGACTCAAGGTTTGGTGGCCCCACAGCCCAAATGTGGGTCTCAGCCTTAGGTTTGGCCACCCTATGTGCAGAGACCATGGTGACATGACCCAGGGCCCAGCTTCTCTGGAGAGGAGGGTGGGTGCTCCACCTCAGAGGCAGCTGCCGCAAATTGACCCAGACCTTGGAAGCAGGCAGCCAGGACCTGTACACCCTAACCCCTGACACCTATCATCCTTTTTTCTTCTTAATAGAAACATCCCAGTGAGATCCTGAATATGGTCTAACACTTGGGACAAGGGGTAACTATGCTATAGTATAAAAAGTTGGTTATGTTTATGGATCTGCACCCCTTGATGACCACAGCAGGCCTGTGGGGACTGCAAGGCCTCTTGGGGTGCCATCTGTGATATCATCCAGCCAACCTGCTCCCAGCTGGGCCCTGCTCCTGCTGCCAGAGGTACAGGATGGCCAGGGGGGCAGGTGGCTGTAGTTGGGCTGGTGCAGCCTGGGGCACAGAGACAGGAGCAGCCGAGGCAGGGACGGTGGCCATAAGCTGCTCGGTGGCCCTGCACTTGTGCACTATGGTTGCATAAACGGAGGCTTGGAGTTGGTGCATCTCCTTCAAGATCTCCTGGACCAGCTGCTGCTACTCCTTGATCTGGGTGACCTAGTGCTCCAGGTCTGCCCTCCATGACCATGGCCTGGTCACAGTGGAAGTGGCAGAGATTCTACAGAACCTGGTTGCAGAAGTCCTGAGCCTCCCAGTGGCATGCCCACTCTGTCCAGAGTGCCTCCTCCTTCCAGCTCTCCTGCTGGGTACAGCACTCCCATCACAAATAGTGCATCCAGATGGCTCCCAGCATCTGGGAGACTGAGCAGGTGGCTTTTTGACATAGGGCAATGACCTCTCCTCAGGCAGATGGGCTGTCTGAAGAGAGAGCAAACAGAAGGCCATCTTCAGCTACAGCAACATGGCATAGGGCAAGAACAGGCCTCAGCAAGGTTTCCCAGGGAGTAGCCTCACTCTTGGGTGCACAGACAAGCAGACATCCCCCAATCCAGGGCCATGTGGGTCTGGTACCTTGACAAGGGCCATGGCTGTCCTGGGGTCTGGCTGCCCCCTCTCACTGTATGTCCGAGTTGCCTGCTATCCAAAGCATGCCCTGCCCATCCCTTGCCCCTGGCCTTCACAGAGCCCTCCCAGGGACAAGTGTCACAGCTGGCCCAGCCTGCAGAGCCCACCTTCTCCCCAACCAGGGAAGCTGCAGCATTCCAACACCCTCATTCAGGCAATGGCCCCAGTAGATACAGAGCTGGGGCCCCAGGGGCTCATGGCCCTGGTGAAGCCAACACCTCTGCCATCCACTTATGGCCAGGGCCAGCTCCATCCTGCAGGAAGTACTGGCAAGGTGGGGAGATTATCCTAGCCCCACTGCAAAGTGGACCCCTTCATGACAAATGAGTGGGGATCAGGAGAGGAGGGAGATGGCTTGGGGAGGGGGCTGAGGAGTAGTGGGCCAGGGGAGAAGGGAGGGGAAAGAGGTGGCAGGGAGAGGTTCCCAGTTCCCCAACCTGGGTGACACCCTGGGCCACTCCTCAGGCTCCAATGCTCCCTCTGCTGTCCTGCAGACAGCAGAGGGCCTCTCTCTCAGGGCTCCCCTTGGATGCATCAGTGCCATTATCTGTGGCCTGCAGTGTCTACCTCTCACTGCTGTCATTCACAGCATGGATAGTTGGTGGTTGGGCAACAGGCATGGAGGAAGGCTCTGCCTCCAGGGACTCTGGCTGGGTCTCCAGGCTGGCTGTCCCTGCCTCCACTCTTCCTCCAGTGGCAAAGGAGTAGCGGGGGGATTCAGTGGCTGTGGGCTCCAGGATGCAGGGCAGCTCCTTGTAGTGGGGCATGGTAGTGCACCCCACTCCTGAGCACCAGTTTGCATCATGGACAGCAATAAATTGGCTCCACAGTGCTTTGGCCCTCACACAGATGAGGTTTTGGGGGGGTAAATCTGATATAGTTTTATAGTTTCATAGATGTTATGGGCTGGAAGGGACCTTACAGATCATCAGGTCCAACCTCACTCTACCTGGGCAGGAAAGACTGCTGGGGTCAGATTTATCTTTTATTAGACTAAAATAGTTGGAAAAACGCTTCTTTGCAAGTTTTTGGGTACAAATACCCTTCATCAGGCTGAGAAACACAGGTGGTCTAAGTTTTTCCTGGATAATATGAAAAGTAAGGAAGCCCTATGTCAGTGGGTGAAAGACGGGGTGGGGAGGGAAGGGGAATGAATGAGGGGAATAAATGTAGCTGGTAAATAGTGGAGAGGTACCTGGGGAGTCCGATGTTAGGCAGGTTATATGTCATAAATCCAATGTCTATATTTAGTCCATGGTTTTTTGTATCCAGTTGGTTGATGAAGTGAAATTCGTAGGCTCATCTGTGAAAGGTGTTTTCTAAATTCCCTTTGAGCATTACAACTGAGAGATTGGAGAGGGAATGGTTTTCTTGTAAGAAATGTTCCCCCACAGGTAATTGGACATTCTTGTCTTTGGTAGATTTCTGGTGCGTGTTCATTCTGGTGCACATTTGTTGTTTGGTCTCTCCTACATATTTTCCATCACAGCATTTGGTGTATTGGAAGAGATATATTACATTTCTGGAAGTGCAGTTGTAATAGCCAGGAATGCTGATGTTTCTGTTGTGAGTTGTAGTGATTATGGGGTAATTGTAGTAATTCATTCCCCTTCCCCCCCTCCACTCCCACCTGTCTTTCACCCATTGACTCCTCAATTTACATCTTCACTGACTGGTTTTCTTGTATGCACACCAACCTCTGACTTCTTTACTATTCATTCCATCCAGAAAAGGCACAGACCAACTGCAGATGCTTCCTCAGCCTGATGACATATATTTGTACCTGAAAGCTTGCAATGAAGAATTTTACCAACTATTTGAGTTGGTCTAATAAAAGATATCAGATTTACCCAAAGAAACTTGTCTGACTAAGTCATAGTTTCATAGTTGGTAGGGTTGGAAGGGACCTGAGGAGATCATCTAGTCCGACCCCCTGCCATGGCAGGAAAGAGTACTGGGGACAAACGACCCCAACCAGATGTTCATCCAGCCTCCTTTTAAAGACCCCCAGGATAGGAGCCAGCACCACTTCTTTTGGAAGTTGGTCCCAGGTCCTAGGTGCCCTGACAGTGAAATAGTACTTCCTAATGTCTAGCCTGAAACTACCCTCCGCTAGCTTGTGTCCATTGTTTCTTGTAACTCCCGGGATTGCTCAGGGGAACAGGGACTTTCCCATTGCCTGCTGGTCCCCCTTGACTAGTTTGTAGACTGCCACTAGATCCCCTCTCAGCCTTCTCTTTTGGAGGCTGAACAGGTTCAGGTCCCTCAGCCTCTCCTCATAGGGCCTGCCCTGCTGAACCCTGATCATGCAGGTGGCCCTCCTTTGGACCCTCTCCATATTGGCCACATCCCTCCTGAAATGCAGTGCCCAGAACTGGACACAGTACTCCAGCTGCGGCCCGACCAGTGTCGCATAGAGGGGGAGGATCACTTCCTTGGACCTGCTTGAGATGCATCTGTGGATGCACGACAAGGTACGGTTGGTCTTCCTGACCGTGTCCCCACACTGTCGGCCCATGTTCATTGTGGCTTCAATGATGACTCCAAGATCCTTTTCTGTCTCAACACTGGCAAGAAGGGAGTTCCCCAGCCTATAGGTGTGCCACTGGTTCTTCCTCCTCAGGTGCATTACCCTGCACTTGTCAGTGGTGAACCCCATCCTGTTCTCTTTGGCCCACCCCTTTAACCTTTCTAGATCTGCTTGCAGCCTGTTCCTTCCTACTGGCGTACCCACTTCCCCCCACATCTTAGTGTCATCTGCAAACTTGAACAGGGTGCTTTCTACCCCCTCACCAAGTCACTAATGAAGATGTTGAATAGTGCAAGCCCGAGGACGAAGCCCTGGGGAACCCCACTGCCCACATCCCTCCAGGTCGACTAAGACCCATCCAACACCACCCTCTGGGTGCGGCCCTCCAGCCAGTTAGTGACCCATCTGACCATGTAGGCATCAACACCACTGTCTCCTAGTTTGTTACTGAGAATGGGGTGAGAGACCATGTCGAAGGCCTTCCTGAAGTCCAGAAAGACTATATCCACTGCAACATCTGCATCCAAGGACTTGGTGACCTGGTCGTAGAAGGCCACCAGGTTGGTTTGACAAGACCTGCCCCTAATGAACCCATGCTGGTTGCCCCTGAGCATAACCTCCCCTGCTGGCCCTTCCTGGACATGTGCCAGGATAATTCTTTCGAAAAACTTCCCCAGGACCGAGCTAAGATTCACAGGCCTATAGTTTCCTGGGTCCTCCTTCCTCCCTTTTTTGAAGATGGGGACCACACTGGCCCTTTTCCAGTCCTCTGGCACATTGCCCAAGCTCCATGAGTGCTCGTAGAGCTGTGCCAGAGGTCCCGCAATGACCCCTGCTAGTTCCTTCAGCACTCTGCGGTGGAGATCATCAGGACCTTAGACCAACATGGCTACCCCTGAAACTTGTCTTTCTGCTACTATGTCTTCTGGTGCCCCCACTCTGTCATCTGGGTAGTTATCATCCAGAAGACATTTTCATTGTGGTGCCCCATATCAAACTGTTTGAGTGTATCCTCCTGGCCCCAAATGGCCTGCAGGTCAGCTGCCATGTCTGCCTTTCAGCTGGGTCCCTTGTGCTGGGCCTGGGCAGGCTCCTCTACCCAGGCCCCCACATTTGCATTACCAGGATCACCCATGGTCCCTACTGCAGCCTCTGGGTTCTCCTGATGCTGCTGCTGGCCTACATATGAGACTAGGGTGCCTCAGCCTCCATGGCACAGCTGCAAGACAGCCTAGTTGGTCCTGCTGCTGTGCCTGGGCCCAGTGCTGACCCTGCATGCCAGGCAGGCTCTGGAGCAACCCAGGACAGATCCTGGGTCCCAGTCAGCTCTGGAGCTACTGCTGCGAGCCATGCTCTGCTTTTATTTTCTCCAGCATACTAAGGTAGCATGCTGGAGCAGCAGGAGGATGCAGCAACCATAGAGAAACTCTTGCCAGCTTTTTGAGCATCTTGTTGGAGGACCCAGCCTCCAGTTGCTGCCATGCATGCTCTGATAGCACATGCTACGCTGCTTTTTTCAAGTGTTTTTTGGGGAGGGTTTTAATTCTGGGATTCCCCAGTATCTAATTTTGGGTCCGCACTGCAAATATGCAATAACCATAACCACCTTTTATAATATAGCAAAAGTACCCCTTGTCCCAAGCTGTTAGCCCATATTCAATATCTCACTGGGATGCTTCTATTAAGAAGAAAAAAAGGATGATAGGTGTAAGGGGTTAGGGTATACTTTTTGGTGCAGTTTTATTTGTTTCAAGAGAATGTACCAGTTGCTTCCCTCAGCACGATAAGGAAAACAAAAATTCCAAGCTCACACTTCCCAAGCTGACCCTTGCAGTTAGGCTCTAACCCAAAGTCATCTCTCTCTTCTTCATCTCAGGGCCACATTCCTGTGACTTCCTAGCTTTTCTACTAGATTTCTGCATCTTTTTACTTCTGATGCTTATAGACACACACCTCTGCAAACCCTCAGCACCCCACCCATGCATCTGCAATCAGTCCCCAGAGAAACTTTTTGGATATCATAGCTTAGGTTTTTTTTTACCTTTCATGATTCTCAGTATAAAATCAGTTTCAAAGTCTAAGATCTAACTTACTCCATAAAATAGCTAAAATGGCATCTTCCATTTATGTTGTACTCCTATCAGTTTCCAAGGATGTGACTGGCTGTCTCTAAATCATAGCCTTCACACCTTCCAGCATAATAATATATTTATTCCTATGTACTATACAAAGGCTATTAAAGATCACCTGCAACCAAATAAAAATAAAAACTAGTAGCACTCTTCAAGATTGCCTATAATTTCTATTTTCAGCTATCTGGAAGGCTCCTCTTATAATGCATCTGGAAGGCTTCTCTTATAATGCATCCAGGGTCACGCGACTCTCATGAGGCACTACACATTGTAAAAAGTGCACTGAGTTACATGAGATATACTCCTCTAGAAATTTCAGCTCATAAAAAGGGACTGGTCTCCACAAAGCCACGTTCCACAAGAGAAATGCAACTTAGTATTCTGTTGAATGATTCAAAGTGAAACATTTTAGGCCACTTCAAAAAGAAAAATCAAATTTGGGTCAACCAATTCAATATGAAATCTTACATTTTGATTTTATAGAAACTACATTTTTTGACAGAAATTAATTTTAACAGAAAAATCCTTATTATCTCTAGCTATATATTTTTTCTATGAAAATGTAATTAGCTTTGACTGAACCTAAACAAATTATACAACATAATTCTGTTCCCTTATTGGATATGTGTAAATACCAACCAGGTATTCAGCATATGTTTATAAATTTAGAGTGTCCTTTCCACAAATACTCTTTAGCAATTCTTTAAAATATATTGATACACAAACACTCCTTCTATTAAACTCTTTCCCTAGAACAATAGAGCAGGGAGTAGAGTAGACATAAAATAACAAACACAATCTATGTGAACTAATTCAAATATTTAAATAATTCATTGGATTTAATGTTGTACAATATTTGCCCAGTTCTACAAACAAACTATACTCCCCAGTGCAATATACAATGAAACAATGATACAAACAAAATAATTGTCCTGTTTATTTAAGTCTTGATCTTTAAACAAACAGCCTTAACTAAGGAAATCTGACTTTTCAAATGCCTGAAATAGAGCTTTCTTATCCTGCCAGCACAGACTCCAATCCCAATAATTTGAAGCAAAAACGATCTGTAAGAGAATCACATCAATGACTATGTCCTTAGGCTAAAGCAATTGTAAAGCATCAGTTCTTTCAGAGACTACAGAAATAATTATAGGAATCCACAGTGCTCACTGCATGCAAAGTAACTGCTCATTCAGTTTGCAAACAGCAGTTTTCACTTTGCCTTCCCCTTCTAATTTCTCTATAGCTAAACCTCCTTATTTGTAAGATATGAAATGAGAGCAAGGATATGGTATTTTAGTTCTCAGACAAATATACTTTTAAGTAATAATTATTTTTACTCCATTTAGTCTAGTATTATTTTATTTTCTCACATGCCACACATTCCCCAAAAACCCCATGCATCTTGGGAAAGCAAGATGAAGAAAAGAAGATTTTCCTGGGATCAGGGCTCAATTCTGGTCGCATGGAGTGTGGAAAGAGTCCACTTATAAGTGTCATGCACATTCTGCTCCTGCTCAGACAAAATCTAAAGGTTTAACCCTATCATAGTCACTGCCGTATTGGCAGTAGCTTTTAGCAACAGCTGTGACAGTTTTAAACCTCTAACTTGAGGCCCAGCAGCAAACTCTGCCCCTCCTCCATGTAGCTAGAAGGGAGCCTGCCCCTGTGAGTCATTGTAGTGTCTTCCTCACTTAAAACCCACACCCCAATTTTGGATGGCAATTTTTGGGGGCAAAGGTAAGTACAATAAAATATTTACAGTATAAAGACATGTAAGTACATACAGTAAATACTTAACATATAGTGGACGCATCTACACGAGACTCTACATCACCGTAGCAATGCATTACAGTGACATATTGGCAGTGGGCACAAATTGTGATGCCACCACTACATTGCCATAGTGATGAGCTCCCTTGCTATAGCATGTTTCTACAGTGACATAACTACTAAAAATAACCATGCACTGTTACTGTGCCATTACTGTTACTGCATCTAAAGGAAGTACTGAATGACAGCACAGTAACAACTGTGCCGTGGGGGCACGTGTAAACACACCCAATTTAACCTTAAACATGCATTCATATCCAATTCTTTTTTCCATGTACTTACAAAGCTAACCCAGATTTGTAAAGACTGAAGCAGATCCAGTCCACACTAGCCCCTGCTCACACCCAGCCTGGTTCTGGCCAGCCTGGTGTTACCAAATTTGCCCATTACTTTGGGGTGTGCTCATTTATTAGGGATAGTTTCTAGGGTCTTGGTGATTCTGTCAATGTGCTGCTTGTGTTACTATACGGAGCTGGATTTCTCCCTTCTGCAAGCCCTCACCCCCAGTGGAGCTATCTTGCAGGACTCAATCTCAATGGGACTGGGTTCCTCCAGTCACCAAATCAGTCATACACACAAACACACACAAATTAACGTGGCACGCCTGATCTGGCCGGGCTGATCAGCATGGACAGGCTGACACCCTCATATGCCAAGAATCAGTTCATAAGAGCAACAATAAAATGCAGTCAGACACAAGCACACAGGTAAACAGAATCCCTCTGAATCCGGCTGGGTGTCCAGCTGACACCCTCATGGGCCAGCATTCAGTTCATAAGGGCACGTCTGAGTCAAACTGGGTCAATCAGCCTGTACAAGCTGATCCCCTTATGTGTTTCAAACTCAGCACGTCCCAATCTTTGGCCTCTTGATGAGCAAACCCCACAATAATTTAGGCTTCACAGGGATCTTTAGCATAGGTAAAAGAAGCGTTGCTGCAGAGCACAGGAGGAAAAAGAAGCAGAGAAGGAAAAATATACCCAATTACTACCAGTTTGCCTATAAAAGTTATTTATTGCTAAGCATATGAAATATATAATAGTACTAGTAGTAATAGACATGCAAAAGAAAAACAAGCACAAACAATGACAATACTACCCTGGTTTCACTAAGTATTTGGGGAAACTTAGCTCAAGCTTAACTGATACAGTTCAGGTTCAGAATTTTATGCCTAGAAAGAAGAGAGAGAACGCTGGGAATCTCACCGAGTCCACGGTACCCAGGCTGCAAAGCTGACAGGCACAGTCCGTAGCACAATCCTTGAAGAGAGAGACGATCTGTTCTTCCAGCGTCCCAAGAACGACAGGGGATGGTGTCAGCACAGGAGTTTTCTTCTTCTTCTTTCTTTCTCCTTTTCTTTCTCCCTGCTTCTTCTTCTTCTTTCTTCTCTTTCTTCTTTTTTTTTTTATGCACACACACTTACAGATTTTTATACCCTCAGTTCAGCTGCTTGGAAGCACCCTCAGTAGTGTAAATCATTGTCTTTTATATTGACAAGGGGTTATCTGGTTTGGACCATCTCAGGAAACTGATTGATAATCAGGAAACACTTAAGATTAGGGAGTAACCCAAATACTTGGGAGCCAGCTTGAGATTCCTATGGATGGCAGATATCCTGATGGGATATCTCATGGTTTCTTCAGGAACAATAGATAGCTTGCAGTATCAGGATTTTGGATTTTTACTTGTTGTGCACAAGCCTCAGCTTAGCATGACTTTTCCAGATTTTACTATAGTCTTTTAACAGACTTAAAGCAATTATTGGGGTGCTCATAACCTTATGTGGAGAGGACTCCCAGCAGTCGTCTCGGGAAAGATACGACAACACCTGGGATTAGGGCTCCAGCAGGCTGGATGCTGTGATGAACCCTTGACCATTGTTCAAATGTTGCCCATACCCCCTCTGACTCGGTCTCTTGCCTCAGCATTCCCTAACCTGGCAACCGAGTTTTAGTCAATCAAGTTTAAATAGGCCTCCCATACTGGGACCGGGGAATGTACGGCCCGAGATGCCTATTAAACTTAGAGCTGTGTGTGTGTGTCTGGGGGGAGAAAAGTCCATAGCAAATCCAGATTAGAACTGGTCTGATAAATGCTGAGCTGGGTGTGTGTGAACATGGGTTAATTAACATTGGAAGCACAGATTCCCCATCATGCAGCGCTCTCCTGCTTCTCTGGTCCCAGAATTCACTGCAGTCTCTGCTTCAGGCTTTCTGTTTTCCATCTCTCATGTAAATGAATGGTCATCTGGTTCCATCTCGGATGTAAATGAGACCTAGGGCAGTTGTTTCACTCTTATCACCCTTATCTGGAGAGTTTTAGGTGCGTCTCTCACTGCATCTTAATCAGTTTCGTTTATGTAGAGGAGGGGAGGGAGGGGGTGGGGGGGAGTCCTTTGTGAGTCAGACAGACTGCATCCTGTGCCAGGGTTGCCCAAGAATACAGAGCTGAGGCGTAACACTGGACCCAGCCCACACAAGTCCTCACCTGAGGTCCATGCCAACCCCTGCCTCCCCAGACCTGTGTCAGCCCCTGCTCAGCTGGATCAGACCTTTTCCAAACCCCAATGGGCCAGATTGGACCCCTGCTCACCCTTAGGTCCCTGCTCACCTGTCCCACTCCCCAACAGCTCTCTGGAAGCCCCCAACTCACCTGCAGCTGCTAGTGCTGTCCTGTCTCCTTTCTTGCTCCAGTGGTGTTTAGGGGCTAGGCTCAGCCCAGATAATGGAAGTAGCAGTAGCAGTGGCAGTGGATGCATGGGTGAATTTTCCCTTCCTGCTGGTTCCCCAGGGACAGCGCTGGCAGTACAGGTTAGTTGGAAGCCAGGGGACAGGGGGAACAGGGGGAATGGGATGGGCCCCAAAGGATATGGAGGTGTTAGGGTAAGCTGTGAGGGCTGGGGGATGAACCCCAAGGGCTGGAGGCAAAGCAAGACATGAGCTGCAAGGGCTGGGGGTAGGGGACAAAAGATGAGCCCCAAGGAATGGGAGAATGAGGCGGGCAGGATAGGGGTAAAAAAGCACCAAGGGAAAGCCTGAAATTAAAGCAAAGTTGGGGCAGGGGAGGTGTGACAGCTGAAAATTATGTCTGTGTGATAAAGGTGCTTGCTGAAGGCTCTATGAAGATTAGACCAAGTGTTTTTTTGTCATTTGTTCAGATATTAAGCTATATGTTGTTAAGAACCTAATTAAAATCTAAGCTGTAGTGAGGTCTTGTATGTAGTATAAGGCCTAGTAAATATAGCAAAGCCTTATAGAAGTGATGGTAGGCCCTGTGGCATAGTTAAAATTAACTTTTTCAGAAGAATGTAAGGCTTGTACTGCTATTGGTCAGTCTAAGGACAGCTGAAGTATAAAGAATCTGAATGGCTGTAAGTTATCAGCATAGCTCAGAAGTTATAAATTGGCTGGCACATCCAGAAATCATTTAGAAGGAACATACAGCTCTGTGAAAGGGACTAATTAGCTGTTGACCTGGATCAATGGGCCCGTGGATCTTGCATAGCCCAACGACTGAATACCAGGGTCCTTCCCGGTACCTCTCAGACAGTGCTGATCGGGGACACCTGACTTTGCTGAGCTTTGTGGAAGAGAAACTTGTCATACATCCAGCATCAGAGGGGATTGCCAATAAGTTGCCAATGTGAATTATTATAGTCTGTCATTATCTGTCTTAGTATACTACGCGTAGTTGTGTTTTTGTTAAGTCAATAAACCTTTCTTACCTTTCTACCCTCGACCATACTCTCAGTCCTGAACCCTCCACAGGCAGCTGGGACAGGGAGGGAGAAGGATGTGCCTCTGAGCATAGAGGGGACAGGAGTGAATTCTTACCTTTAGGGTCCCTTGACTGCCAGCTCTCCCTGCTGTCACTCCAGAGTAGGACAAAATGTCCACATGGTAGGAGATGGAAGTGGTGCTTCCTGGGATGCTGGGTGATTGCTCCCAATTTGTATTGGCTCCAAGGAACAATCTTACCTAACTGCAGCATAAACTGCCCAAACAAGCTAGAGATAATCCTTGCCTTGAAAGGCATAATCTCCAAGATGCTCAGAGGTCACTTAGCTCAGGTTTTCCTGCCTTAACATGCAGGCACTACCATTTTAAGAGCCTTTAACACATCTGAAAGGTAACATGTAAACACCCTGAGATAAGCAATGGGATAAATCGCATGTCAGATGTAAATGTTGGAATAATGGCATTCTCTCTAAATGCATTGAGACCAAGGGTATGCAGGCATCATGATTAGGCTTACAGTCAGGAACATGAATCCAGAGCCAGGAATGAAACAAGGTAACAGGAGGGTCAGGAGGCAGTAGTAAATGCATGTGCATGAGCCTGTCCCCCAATCCCCTGGACAGTCCCAAGCCCTGGCCCTCCAACCCCCGCCAACTTACCTGCATCCAGAGCAAAGGATGTCAAAGATAATCAGGAACAGGCCAGGAACAGAAAGCCATAAATTAAGCCAGAGCCAGGAAGTTATAGATCACACCAGAATGAGGAGCCAGAGTCAGATCCCAGACACAGATACTAGGAACACAGACCAAGATCTGGCACTAGAGTCAAGGCAAGGTTTTGAGATCCATTGTTCCACCAAGGACAATATATCTAACAAATAAAATAAAAAATACAAGAGAGAAAACAGGAGTCTCAATAAATAAGGATGTAAATGATATCAAGTTACTGGCCTGGTTTTAAAAATGATCTTCCAAAAAGATGAAAAATAGGTAAAGACAAATTGGAAATAATGTCAAAATGAAGAAAATGCTTGAAAAAAAAAGATTATCTACAAATCAGTAGGTGCAGACAGACTGGAAAGGAGCCAAGTTTTTCTACTTTTAAAAAGGTAAATATCAATCCTGAGAGTTAGTGTTCACTAAATAAAGCTTCAGTCCCCAAATAAAATAGAGAGAACACTACAATGGAAAAATCTTATGGACCAGGGGAATAGCCACCCCACGAGCAAAACACAGCTTGGGTTTACAAATAATGAATTATACCAGAAATATTTAAGATCACTCTTTTTTTGCTCAGTTGACAAAAGCAGTAGAGTGGATATATATCTGGACAGTCCTGAATTAAAATCACCTCCATAACAAGAAGTTTACTGTTCAAAAGTGAAATTCAAACCAGCTTGAATGTGAGCCCTGAAAACCACCTGAAGGGCCTGTATCAAAGCCAAGCAGTGTATCAATTTAAGGTATAGGGGAGGAACCAGAATGTCCAGAGGAGTTCTGGAAGGATTTCTGATTTCTGCTGGGCATAGTTCTATTCAATTATCTGGAAGGAGTAAATAGCACATTAATTAAGTTCATGTTTGATTCTAATTACAGTGATGCTGTAAACAAGAAAGAGAAGAGAGAAATAATGTAGAAGAACCTGAAGAAATTAGAATATTAGTAATATAGTCAGGAAATTACCAAATGAAATTCAACTGGGAAAACACACGCTAATACATAGGCATATGAGGAGAAGGATAAAAAAATAGAAAGCAGTAATGACAAAAAAATAATCAAGGGATGATAGTATGTTAGACATATTTGCAATATAACATGGTAGAAATATCAAGGGAACAAGATGCAGGTGTAGATTGTACTTACAGAGACATCATCTCATAGTCAAGGAGAAAGACACTTTTAGTCACTAGCAGTAAACAATGCTAGGCCCATATAGAATACCTAATCTTATGGTTTATATTATAATGGATTAGTGAGGCAGACCAAATTATGACAGAGGCCACTGGCAGATGTTCATTTAAAGGTGCAATGGGATTTCATAGACATTAGGGGCTGAAAGGGACCTCAAGAGATCATCAGGTCCAGCCCCCCACCACAGGCAGGAAGTCAGCTGGGATCAAATGACCCCAGCAAGAAATATATTCACCTGTTTTTTGAAGGAATCCAGAGTAGGTGCTTGCACCACCACTGGGGGGAATTTGTTCCAGACCCTGAACACATGCACCGTAAACAACTTTTTTCTTATATCTAGTCTAAATTGGCCTTCCTGGAGTTTATGGCCGTTAGACCTTGTTATCTCATGGGGAGCTCTGGTGAACAGGTCCCGATGTACCGCTCTTATGTAATGGTAGGCTGCCACCAAGTGCCCCCTGTGCCTTCTCTTCTCCAAACTGAAGAGTCCCGAGTTCCTCAGCTTCTCTTTGTATGGCCTTCTCTGCAGGCCTTGGATCATATGAGTGGCTCCCCTCTGGACTCTCTCAAGCTTCTCCACATCTTCCTGAAGTAGGGGGCCCAATACTGTATGCAGTATTCCAGCTGTGGTCACACCAGAGTAAAGTGGGAAGATGACTTCTCTGGTTTTGCTTAAGATGCATTGGTGGATGCACACCAGAGTTTGGTTAGCTTTGCCAGCCACAGCATCACATTGGTGGCTCATATTCATTTTGTGGTCACAATCAAGACCCCCAAGTCCCTTTTGGTCATGGTGCTGGTGAGCATAGCACTGCTGAACCTGTGAGTATGCTGGGATCTGATCCCTGATCCAAAAAAAATCGTACCTCCTGACATGCTACAGGTGCATGGCAGGACATGCAATTTTGGGACCAGGATTCAGCAAGTTGAAAGGTGGGTACCTGAAAATCCAGCTGATTTTCAGTTGGTTTTGGGGACCCACCAGGGCTGGTTTGGGCCTTGGTGTGGTCCTCAGGTCTGGGTGGTCATCAGCTGAATCTGGATCCCACCAAGGCTCCTACTGGTCCTGGAATGGTCTGCCAGCCAGCAATCATCAGATCGTGCTCCTGTGAAGGCAGGACAATCAGTGGGTCATCAGCTGGCAGGGACTCAATGGGGCTGGTTGAGCCCCGGTGGAATCCTGTTCCAGCCACTGACCAGCCAATCATTGGCTGACAGGGACCACATGGGGACCAGTTGGAGCCCCAGGGGGTATCCCAGAGCCAGCCAATGATCAGCTGATTGTCAGCTGGATTTGGGATGGCACTGGGCAGAACTGTCCCCATTGTGGTCCTGCATCCAACCACCAATCACCTGTTTGTCAGCTGATGGGAATCACAATGGAGTCAGTCAAGATCCTGGTACAATCCACTCTGCCACACTTTCAATATAAGGCATGATGGAAACCAGCCACAAATTATTACACATATTTTATGAATCATTTTTAGGCCGGTGCAAAGCAGCAAGAGTTTGCCTTGAATTCAGATTCGGCTGATTCAGAGGGACAGTGATTCAATTCAGTGATTCGAATCGCTGTCCCAATTTGATTGGGCCAATTCAGATTCAGAGCTTTGGCCATAGATTATACAGGCAGCCTTTGACAACGCTGGACACAGCTTCCTCCAGCTGGTAAGTCTGTTGTGGTGGCCAGAAAGGAGAGGGAAGAAGCGGGGTGGGGGGCAGATCAACAGCCACACAGCAAGGGAGGGATTGGGGTTGGAGCTGGAACAAGCTGCCCAGCCAAGGCGGTGGGGCACAGGACTCAGGGATGGGGGCTTCTGCCACTGTGTGCCGTTGCATGCCACCAGTCCAGGCGTTGCTCTTCTGGCGGCTGCTGTGGCAGTTCTTACCACCAGTCTGGGAGGGCATGGGAGTGAGCAGGTGCCCCCAGATCTATGTGGGGTGGGCTCGGCTGGGCTGGGCTGAACTCTGGATGGGTGGTGGAAAGTACTGGGAGTGGGGGCCCATACCCTCCCACCGCTCACCCAGCTGGGGTGGGAAGGTGCAGGATGCTGCTGCTGTGCTGTCTTGGACAAGTGGAGCAGAACAGCAGAAGGTGCTCCAGCCTTCCTATGCGTCCCACACAAGCTGTGGCTTCACCCCATCCCGGCTGAGCAAGCAGTGGCAGGGCATGGGTGTGGGTGCATGCACTCAGATCAGGGCAAGGCTGATGGTAGGGACTATGGGAAATTTTAGAGTGGCTGCAGCCCCTGCCTAAGACCCTGCTCCACTATGCTGTGTGGGATGAGTGGAGTTAGGGCTGCACTCTGGATGGCAAGCCCCTGCTGCTGGGCTGTGCACTGTGGGACAGGCAGAGCCACAGCTGTGCTCTGGGCTGCGGCTGGGGCTAGCCTCCCAGAGTGCAGTCCTGGTTCCACCCATCCTGCAGAGCACAGCCCAGCAGCAGGGGATAGCCTCCCAGAGCACAGCCTTGTCTTCACATGCCCCATGGAGCACAGCTTGGTGGCAGGCAGCTGGGGCTAGCCTCCTGGCGTGCAGCCCAGCCCAGCCCAGCCCATGCAGATCCAGGAGCACAAGCATGCTCCCGTGCCCTCCCGGATAAGCGGCGAGAGCCACAAGAAGAGACACCAGAAGAGCATCTCTGGGATCAATGGTGCACAGTGTCAGAAGCCCCCCTCCCTGAGTCCTGTGCCCCCCTGGCCCAGCTGGGCAGATTGTCTCAGCCCCAGCCCCAATCCTTCCCTTGCTGTGGGGGCACTTATCTGTCCCCCCCCCATCCCTTCCCTCCTCACTCTGCCCACCACAACAGACTGTGTCCAGCATCATTGAGGACTGCCTGTATAGTCTATGGCCAAATCTCTGGAATGATTCAGACCTTTTAATGGGTCTCCCGATTTGATTCAGATTCAGAGGTTTGGCCACCAAATTGAGCCAAATCTCCTCCAAATTGAAACCGCTACCAAAGCTTCACACAGCCCTAATAATTTTGTAACTTACAATATTCCCTATTTTATTGCACCATTAATTGCCTGAACCTGTGGCCAGGTTACTACTTAAGCTGCAATTAACTAGTTCATCACATGTTCAGTGTAAAGTCTGCCAGGAGCCAGAGGCATATGTTCAGTAAACAAAAGATTGTTAGGTTTTTTTACTGGAAAAGTCAGATCTCCTCCTGGTGAGAGTCCAGAACAATTCTGCTTTGCTGTTAGATAGAAAATTCACCCACACACTTCTTTTCAGAGTTATATCCTTAAACACAAGTTTCTTCCTACTTGGAAAAATTACCCACCTTAGGAACTCTCTCTCAGGTCCAGCCTGCATAGTAACTATTACAGAAGCTTGTACGTTTCTTGATATTTCATCCTATATTTGGAGGGGAAGGCAGGAATATCAGGTAGGGGGGAAGGAAGTACATAAGGAATCCAAGTGGGAAGGGAGATCATAAGTTCTCTTTTCAATAAAGTGCTGCTGTGAAGGCAAAGGACAAGGTCGCTCAGGCAGGCCAAGCCCTTGGGCTCAGCCCTCGGAAGCCTTACTCCTGACATCTGAATGGATCTCTCAGAGGCATTCACTCCTGCCACAGTGGCTGAACAGGAAGTCCATCAACTAGTTAATGTGAATTCACACAAAAGAAACAAAAATGTAGGAATCTGAAAGGTCCAAATTACAAAGCAAAGTTAATGTTAGACATTTTTGGATTAAATTAGGATGGACATAAATGTCAAGAATTCCCTGTAAGAAATAGAGTTTGGAATACTTCAAGAGATTTGCAGTGCTTGGAAATAGGATGAAAGTATGCAATACAAAAACTATGCTATGTCACGGATGTGTCTGTTCATCCCTGTGACAACTGCCCAAATGTATATAAATTATAAGTCATCAAATCATGATTTCTATATCCTTAGAAGACTTAGGAACTTCTTAGGAAATTTCTGAAAGATATCATCCAGTGGTGACGCATAGGGGGTACACGGGGGGTACATGTGCACTTCCTGACAGTGCTAGTGCACCCCGTCAGGCCATGCTCCCTGTTTAGGTGATGGTCAGGGGGGCAGGAAGAAGAGCTGGTTCCCCCCCCCCCCGCCCCCCACTGCAAGCACCGGCTGGGGAGTGGGGCCATCAGCAAAAGCAGCCGCACCACTTCTGGAAGTGGCCGTGGGACTTCTAAAAGCAGCGCAGCCACTTTTTGGTGAGTGAGATCGGCCACACCAATGAGACTGGCTGTGGGGGCCCCCTCGTTAGTGAATGGTGTTGTGGGGGGGGCACGTGCCCCCCTTACTCAAGAGACACCAGTCACCCATGATGTCATCTGCATGAGGCATGCTCCAGCTAGAACTGAAACTTTTATAGAAAGACAAGGGGGAAGACTAGAAAAAACATTATCAGCCACTGAGTGTAGACCTCTTCTTTTGTGGGCAGCTATCAAATCCACGCATTTATCATGCTTTTCTCAGAACTAGAGTTGTACTTTTTTTTTTTTAAACACAAAATTACATTGTAATACATTAGCTATTTTGCACAGGACCCTTGTCTCATTCAGAGCACACAGTGAAGTTTAGTGTGTAGAGAATGAGGCAGGGTACTATGAAAGAAAAGAGCAGGTCTAATGGCTAAGGCAGTAGAATATAGCTAGGTGGTTGCCAAAATTGTATTACAAGTATTCTTGATTATGTTAAAAATATTCTTGAGAACCCCACCCAGGTCTGATTTGCAAAAGCATAATATTTTCATACAGCATCTGAAGCATAGTGAATCTGTTCTATAAATATAAAAGTTCTATAAATGATAAGTACTCTGAAAAAAATCAAATGTGTATTTCAAATGGAAGACTCAAATTTGTAAACATTTTTACCACATTCTCTCTGTCCCTCAGTTCCCCATCTAGAAAACAAATGTTATAGAAATGAATCTGGTAACAATTTATGAGGCATTCAGAGATTGTAGAGATGTGCACCTCAGAAAAAACAAAGAGAAAAATTAACAATTCTGTCTTCAGAGTTTGGATAACATTCAACAAATAAGATGCTGAGCCATGCATCCAGTGCTAAAGATAATATAAAATATTGAACACTGTTCATTTTGGGCACTGAATGAGGTAGGAATCCCATAGGAAAAAGCACATTTGGTAAAGTGATTACATTTTATTAAATCACATATGCATGAAGGAAGCAGATTAAAGGTGCACATACAGACTAATTCTGGCATTTCCCTACTCCTGGGCACTTGATTTTGCAACTCAAGTAACTATTTTGGGTAGGGTTTGTTTTGGGTTTTTTTGGTATGTAATTATGTATATTTTACTTGTCTAAAGCCACTGCTGTAGTGTGCTTACGCTTCTAAGAATAGGGTGACTATACGTCCAGGTTTGGCTGGGACACTCCAGGATTCTGTAGCTCAGTCCTGGCCAGTCAGTCAAAAGTCCCAGGCCAGAATCCAGCAGGGAGGCAGAACAGCATGGTGCACCAGGTTGGTGGCCTTGCAGGCACTGCTGCTACTGTGTGGGAGCTGGTCAGGCTCAGCTCCATGCTGACCACTATGGGGAAGCTGTGGGCTGGATCAGTAGGCACTGCCAGTGGACCAGATCCAATCAGTTGATAGGATGGATTTTGCCCATGGGCTGTATTTTGCCCACGCTTGCTTGAGAATCATAGAGAAGTAGAGATGGAAGGGATCTCCAAAGCTTATCTAAGTCCAACTCCCTGTCTGAGGCAGGATTAGCCCTGTCCAAACCATCCTATACAAATCCACTGGCTAACCTCTTAGCAAAACTACATAGTTAATTCCAACACGAAACCCAAGACATAACACCACAGATAAAGCAGAGGGAGCACAGCAGCCAAAACTCTACTGTTGCAAGGGTTGTTAAAATACTCTCAAGAGATCCTAGGAAGACAGCCACACCCTGTGCTACAGAGAAAGGCAGTTCTTTCCTCCTCCCTCCCACACACACAGAGTCCATACTTATCTGACCATGGGGTAAAATTCCTTTCTGACCTCAAATATGGGTTTAAGTCCCAGTAAGAGCAACTTTTCCTAATGTTCTGCAATAAAAACACAGGCAACTTTTACTGCCACTAAAGGGGCCCTGATGTCAAAAGATCTCGAAATTTTTATCTCAAGACAATAAATCTAATTAATTAGTTCTCTTTATTGCACAGATGTTTATAATAGCTCTGATTCTTGAGCTTTTCTTTTAAAACTGTTATTCCGATAAATTGTATTTTGTACTAGCAGGCTGGTGGTATATAATTGACACAAGACACACTAACAGCAAAAAAGAAGAAATATAACCACTAGCACACCTTCCCATCAGCTCCTGCTAGTACTGACAGCTTTTGATAAGATGAAAAATGTAATGGGATAGAAAGATAATACTGAATTGCTTGTTTTGATTTTACATTTTTTACTTGTTCAGTCAAGTGCACTGAAGCCAAGATGAGGCAAAAGGACTGTGACCCCCCAGAGTTCAGATTTATTCAGCATTTTTCAAAGTTCTGATTTCTCTCAGATGCCTAGATGGGAGAAATGGGGCAGGGGCGGGAGGAAGAGTAAGCTGAAATGCAGTGCTTTATCATGCTAGGCGTAGCCTCCAAATGATAGCATCCTCTTTTGGCAACCATAGATTTGCTGTGGTTTCTATAGTATGTAATAAGACAAATCATTTTCAAAGCAGTATCCACTGATTTATTTTCAATGATGTAATTCCCACTGATGAAAAATGGAAGTCATACAAATAAATCTCGATACTATGCACTGGAGGTCAGAGAAAGGAAAGAACAGCAGCAAAAGAAAAACAAAAAAGGAAAAACAAAGTAAGATGACCTATGTGAATCATAGCCTTAACAAAAATATAACATTTACTACTTCTTCCTAGAATCAAGGTCATTTCACATATGCAAACTGTGTCCACATACCATGCCCCTTTCCCATGTAAGTTGTCACAGTTCTACATCTTGGAGCAAGTTTGTGATCATGCTGTAGCAACACAAGCTAGTTCTGCTTCTTCTTCATACATAAACCATGGCCCCATCCCTAAAGTACAAAGGGAAAAATGCACCAGCCACTTTCTCCACACCATACTGGGAGCCTGTCAGAATACAGGCAGCAGAAGAGAATTAACTGCATAGTGAAGCATGGTCTCAGAACAGTTCAGCATGCCAGAGCCTTCCTTTTATGCAATCAGAAGCCAGCCTTGTGTTTTTCTTTCTGCAAGCTCAGCAAACTTTGTTGAACTGAAACTTTTTGGCAACGTTGTTAAACTAATTGTAGAACACACATCTATAGGCTGTAAAAGGGGTGCTTTTTAAGTACTGAGTACAAAGCAATTAAAAGTAAAATTGCCAGAAACTACCAAGCCTGGCAGCTGGGAGAAACCAAGAACAGACTCAAAGCTACTAGCTGCCTCTCATAGGATTAGTTCAGGTAAAATACAATCAATAGATGTAACCAATGATTGTTATTATAAGACTATCCCTGATAGGCTGTCTCATCAGTTTTCTGCATGCATTAAAGGAATACAAAAAGACCTCTTATGTGTATACCATGATCCAGAGGACTGACAGTTGCCTACACTACATAAAGCAGGATTGGGCACAATATGGCCTGCGGGCTGGATCCGGCCTGCTAGGCCATTCTATTCAAACCACAGAGCCCCTAAAAAATTTAGTAAATTAATATGTATTCACCCCTGGTTCCTTATCAAAGCTAACATAAGACAGGGGCAGTAGGACCCAGAGGGAGCCCTCAGGCTTGCAGGCTTGAGCAGCCCAGCCCCACCCCACCCCTGCTTTTCTGCCCCTACCCTGCTCCAGCACCAGGTGGCTGTGGCTCCCAGCTGCATTCCTGGACCGCGGAGCATGGGATCACACTGGTAAGGGGGGGGGGTGTCTGTGCATGCACAAGTGCACACTCGTGTCTGCAGACACAGGGGCAGAGTGTGTGTGTGTGTTCATAGGGTGAATCCCACATGCACACCCCGCGATACACATGCACCTACATCTCCCCTTGCACTGCCATACACAAACCCCCGCCACCCTCCCCCCATACCCACCCACACCCCACATATCCACACACACACACCCATGTGCTTCTTCACCCCACATACCCACACACCCACAGCCCCCACAAACCTATACCCACCCCCCAAAATATACAATAGTAAGACTTCATTTTAAGCTATTGTGCAGTCACCTCTACGTACACTATACAAACACATGTAAATCAGGACAAAAATATTTTTTGAAATCTAATTAATGAATGTTGTAGATGTCCACTTTTTAGACCATAATTTGGTAGTTTTCTGGTTCCAAGATGGCAAAACCCCTTACTGAAAGGAGTACTTCTGGGGGCAAGGGAGTAACTTCTGGTGGCAAAGGTCAGGGGTTAGGGAGTAGGACTTCCAGTCACAAGATGGTGACCAGGGGAGGGGCACCTGTCAAGGGGCAGGGCTACCCATGCAGCCCTTGACAGCTTGCCAAAACTCAGTAAGCGGCCCTCCCCCCAAAATAATTGCCCACCCCTGACATAAAGGAATAAAACATAAAACATGTTTTAGTCTAAAATCCAATATTACTTTTCAAAAAAAAAATATTTAGGAATTAAAAACCCTGCTTAAACCAACTAAATGATAAAGAATAAACAAACTGTTGACAGAGCATACAAGCTAGGTAACTAAGTGATCAAAAAGTAAGATGTGTGTAAAGATAATTCATGTAAAAAAATAAATAAAAGACAGCTGATGTTTTTATTAACAACATTCAACAGCCATAATATAAAAACTAAAAAGATAAGTAAAATGTGTGTAATACTATTTAAAACAGGGGTGGACAAAAATCTTTGTGAAATTATACCATTCAAATTACTTCATATAACACAAAATGTTTCCAGAATTAAGCTACTGGTGAGTGAACAAAACATAAATATGGAAAAATCTGAAGAAAGATACAAAAAGAAACTTTTTAAGTTTTCATTAGAAAATATAAACAACTACAGTTATATTGCCACACAAATAAGAATCAGATTGAACTGAGATTTGCATAAAATGTGTTATAACACACTGAGTGCATCTACACATGCAATTAAGGCCTCTGAATATACTCCAGCTCAATTTAAGATGGAGTAAACTAATCCCAACATCACTGCCTTACAAGTGCATTTAAGCACAGTAATTTACTGCACTGCCAGATATCACTTGTATCTGACAGGACTATTCAGCAGCACAGTAAACTAGACTACTGCACCCTAATTGACACACACATGTAGATGGTGACACTTTACTGTGCAACAAATTTGTCTGCTGCACAGTAAAACATCTTGTATAGATTCACCCAGTGAAGAAATGTTTATAGTTATTGATACACAACATAAAGGGAAATCCAGAAACAAAATTGCTTCATTGCCAGTAACCTACACACACACACACACACACACAGCATTGTTGAATTTGATTTCAAGATTTGAAACTAACAGGTTTTTTTCTCTCAGAATAATTCACGCCTAGGAGCTGGATATCTCCATGCTCGCTCTAGATAATCTGGAGACAGCTTGAAGATAAAATAAGAGATAGTTCAAAGTGACTCAAGAATGCTTAGCTGTGTCTGTGCATCCTATATTGGTCAAATCATTGCTCCACTGAAAAAAGAACACTTCCAGTTGATTTTAACAAAACCAGAAATTCATTCTGTAAAAGCAATATAGCTCACAGCAATTAGCTGAATAGGGGAATGATTACACTACACTATCTGCTTTCCAACTTTGATGTATAAAAGCATATAAGTGCATGCTTACATTCATCCTAATTGAGGAAAACATTTAAGCACGTACTTAAATGCATACTTATACACTGTCTTGACTTGAGAACTTGATGTCCTTTATACCAAATCATTCACATTAATAAAAAGTTCAGTTTTTTTTAAAAACCTAGGCACTTTGCTCCATAACATCATCTGCTGATTTAAAAAATACAAATATATATCATAATATCCACATTCAGTCAGGAAACCAGATTCTTTAATATCCCCAAACAATTAGAGTGGAATCAGATAGTAAAATTGCTGCAACAACTATTCCATCACTGATTCTTCTCTCCTTGTTAAAGTCAGTAATACACATTCTATCAGAATTACTCCCAAGATATGATATCATTATGATGACCAGCCTTAGAGCATGCTAGCTTACTGGTCGGGCATTTTTTCCTCAAGTGAACACAAGGTTAAATAAAAGAATGCTATCAGGGATTGATCAGTCTATTTAAAGAAAAGAAGTTGTTCTAGTGCTGATCCTATTTGAGTACAAATAATTTATCACTAGAAATAAAAAATAAAACATGGAGTAGTTTGGAAACTGGGTATAAAGAATGTGAAGGACATAAGGCAGACTGTTCAAATGACCTAGACTCAGTAACCAGAGATTTTTGAATCACACACACACACACACACACACACACACACACACACACACACCATGTGTGTGTCTTACATGTGTGTGTCTTACACATGTGTGTGTGTCATTCAAAAACCACTGGATACTGAGTCTAGATCGTGTGTGTGTGTGTGTGTGTGTGTGTGTGTGTGTGTGTGTGTGTATCTATAATATTCCTCTGTAGGGGTGATATCTATAAACTCTGGTTGGCAATGGTTGTGTAAGCATCTCAATGAGGAAAGAATCTTCAAAGATTTTAGCAAGTCTCTACTAAGCATGAGTAAAATGATATTTCAAAGTCTTAGCCCTTGGTCAAATTTAGGTGGGCTGCCACAGGAATGGCAAAAGGCTCATTCTTCATACAAATATTACTCCCTCTGGTAAATTTCAATTTTCTATTTTCAAAGTTAAACAAGCCAGATTTTTTTTTACATTGAAAAGCAACCCATTTTCCCTATACCTGTTTTGCAAGTAGCTGAATTGTTTCATCTGAAGCTTTTCAGAAAAAAATTCTGAGACATCCGCCATAGAAAATATCAGCCTGTTAATGTTTAACAAAGCAATAAGTAACTGGAAACAGAGTCTTCTAATGGGCAGTGTTAAGCAACCTGAATGCTACAGTCCCATCAGCTTCACCTATAACTAGGGACCTACCACATTCACGATTGTGTGATTTTCACAGAAAATGTGAAATTGGGTAGGTTCCTGGAAAAAGTGGTGAGCTCCCCAATTTTGGTAGGTTCACTGCAAAAAAGCCAAAACAAAAAAACATACTGGCAAGCAGTGAAAAGAGAAGGAAGCCCTGCAGTCTTGTTGCACAGTGAGGAGAAGGGAGGCCAGAACGGGGGCATAGGAGGGGAAGGAAGAGGGGAGGCAAGAAGGGAGGGCAATTTGCAGCTGGAGGTGGGGTGGCCACACTGGATCCCAGGCCAGCTGTGGCAAGCAGCCAGGAGGCTGCACCAAGGTCTGTGGAACCCCAGTGTACCTCATTACATGTGTGCACCCACTTCCAGCAATGAGCTGGACCAGGGCTCTGTGGACCCCAGTGCAGCCTCCCAGCTGCCTGCCACAGCCAGCCCAGGACCCAGTGCAGCCTTCTCACTTGGGAGTGGCCTGAAAACATTGGTTAATTACCTTGATTAAGATCAGGGAAGCCACCCTTAATAATGTTCAGATTAAGGGCTTTCCTGGGCTTAATTGGGGTAATTAAGCCATGGTTGTGGGCCATCTTGCAATCTTCAGAGAGGGTTATGAATGCTGGGGTCCCTCAGCCAATCAAAGGTGTGGGGGCCCCACTATGCACAACCCATAAAAATAGCGGTGGGCCCCAGGATCTGTCTGCAAAATTGGCTGGCTACATCTTCAAACTCAGTAGACCCCTGCCTAAAATGCACAGCATGGTTGAACAAAAGAAGTTTCCTTTTAAGGGGGCAGTGTACTTCATCCTGCTACACTATACAAATACAGTAGCATCTGGAGTTTTTGTATTAGTTAGTTTACAATCTGCTTAATTCTCAGCAGGTTGTCAAACTGCTCAGCTGAGTGTTGTGGCTTTTACTTCAATAGCAGCACTTTGCCACACAACTGGAGCTTATTAGCTGTCCCCACAGCTAATTACAGAAATGGAACTCTTTGAAGTAAAAGCTTCAGCAAATAGCTGGAGCACTTCAGCAGTCTTGCACACAGCTGTTTGCTGCACCTGGATCAGGTGTTGGCAACCTTTTTGCCACCACAGACCACTGCTTATGATCCAGTCCCTGTTGCAGGTCACTACACTGCAATTCCTAGCAATCAGCAGGTGCTGTGAGGGAAAACCAGGTATTAGGACCCCAGGGATGCCTCCTCTGCTGCAGCAGAGAAAATAAACTGAACACAACACACACTAGGATCCTGGGGACACTTCCTCTGCTGCTGTGTCTGGAACATGCTGCCAATTTCCTGAGCTACCACAGGCTGGATCTAGTCCCTTCATAGGCCAGATCTGGCGCACAGGCAATAGATGGCTGACCCCTGCCTTAGATCATTCACAAACCCTCTGCTTCACAGGGGACAAAAAAAAAAAAATCTAAACCTGTGAGGTATCCCGTTTCTTTTGTATTTTACACTTCCAGAGAAACCTAGTAACAACTGTATCCAAATTACTATAGATTAATCACTAAAATAGAAATAAATAACCCACCACAAACATCATCATGTCCTATGTAAATCAAAACATAACATTAACAATAAGTGCTATCATGGAAGCAATAAAAGAACAAGAGAAACTATATCAGACCCGAGAACAATTACAAATGGTATTTTTATATGAAACATATGGATCAATCAATTATTCACTGCTAATTATTGAATATCTTATGTTAGCCTACCTTAAAGAAAACAATTGAAGGTAACAGTATGCAAGATATACAAGATATTACAACAATATCACATATACTTATGATCATAATTTTATTTTTATGGCATTGTCATGGAATGCTTCTCAAAGACTTAGCATGCTCTAATATAATAGCTTTTAATAACTTAAGATAGCTTTTATTTTGAAATGATTTGTATTATTTTTCTTTTTTTCATCTTGCCTTATGTCTATTTGGTTCGTAAGTGCTCCAGGTTAGATCTGCCTGTGGCTACATGTAGGTGCAGCACTTAACATGAAGGGGTTCTGATCCATGGTGCTAGCACATTATTAACAATAAACCTGTTCTGGAAGTTGGAGCGGGGAAGTTCCCCAAAGTGGGTGAGCATCTAGGGTGAAAAATATTATAATATGAAAGGTAAGTGTAACTGATCCTTTTTCACATGATCATTTTAGTTCTTATATATGGCTTCTGATTTAGCACATTTCTAATGCAAGAAACAGTAAGAGTCACACACACCTGCCACAGTCAAGATAGAATAACGTTTTCCTCACACTCATGGTCATATCCTGCAGCTTCAACTTCTTAGTATTTTCTCTATTGGTATGAAAATATCTGACAGAGTGCAAAGCAGATCAACAAATCTTGCCTTCCTACTCTAATTTTCATTTCCACGTTGATAAATCATTGTTAAACTTAGATGCTAAAGGCAATGCAAATATATGTGGCCATTTGTTTTATGCTCTTGAATTATAGCTCATAAATGTTTGCTTTGTTGATCATCTATATTTCTTAGTTTTGGCTTTATATGGTTCAAGAGCATTCAAACTATCTTACCTAGCTACAAATATGGGAACATCAATCTTCATACTAATAAAGAAGGTTTTTGTTGTAAGCAGAACTGGAAATTTGGCTCAATCCAGCTGTGATACAGGTTACTTTCAGCTCAGAAAAAAGAAAGCAGTAAGTATATACTAAAAGTTTAATATATAGTACAGTAGTTTGTGGAACTGAGGCTGTATTTGTATCTGATCTCTCATCTGCAAGATGGGGATATTCCCATTCCCTTCAGAGGTGTTCTAAGGGGAGATTCAAATACTAAAATGAACCTACTTGATTTCTTTATCTTAATTTTGAAAAATCTTACTCCTACTATTTACCAATTTAATAAAATACCACACATTTCCAGTGTTTCTTCTTTGTAGGAATGAGCAGAAAAAGTCATTTTCTGGTAAATACTGTGCCCTCCAGCTAAACACATCATATTTATATAGTGCCTGCTATCCCAAATAATCTCAAGACAGCCCACACTTAGGGATAAATCCTGCATAGTCCAGGGCAGAAATAAGAATCAGGAGAATGTGCGCTCTTGTCTAAGGATTATGGACATACATCTTCTAGTATTAAGCTGGATTTCTCTCTTAATACATACCTATGCTCTACAGTAAATGCACCATCCCCCCCACCCCAGCACCACACACCCTCACCCCTCCCCCGCAGGCTCCCTTAATGCCTTTTCCTCTCCTGAATGCATCAAAGACAGGATACAAACATCTAGAAGCCATTTCACCCTCCACTGATGTGTAGCCTTCTCTGAGGCATAATGCAATAACATAAAGCAGTTTGTCATGGAAATTTAGTCACTACGGAAGAAGAATGTGATATCAAATGGGAACCAGAGAGAGTATTAGTTAGCCAAAATATAACTAACTATAAATAATACCCTACAAAGATAATGACCTCAGTTTTGTGTCATTTAGAAGACTGTACATACAACATCACAATTCTTCTTACGCCAGCACATAGCAAACTATACTGGTTTATGCTTTGCTAATTAAAAAAAAAAAGTCAGTGTCACTCTTAGGCTTGAATTGTCCTCGTGTCTGTGGATTCTTTGACTTTCTCTACTGTGGTAGCACCAGTCAACTAAGAAAAGACAAACAAATGCATCAAAACTGTTTTACATATAACAACTTGATTTTGATATCATGACTTACATAATAAAACTGTATTTCATGGAAAATGACGTGTCATCTTTAGTGTAAAGAATATTAGAGACATGATGGAATACCTAAATTCAAGTACCCAGACAGCATCAGTTTCCAGTAGTTTCTAGGTAATATTTTTTTTTATCAATTTCTTTGTCCCTTAGCTTCATTTTTTACTTTACATTTGCAAACAGCCTTAGCTTTATTTTCAATTTAATATTTGCAAAAGGCCAATATTCATCTCACAAACCATGCACAATTAGATGTGCTTTAAATGTACAGCAGTGTGTGTGACCACTGTAAAGCAAGCTGAATTTTATCATGATAGTCTGATAAGGCAGAAAGTGATATGTCATAAGTGATAAAAGAAAAACATTAAACATGTAATATACAAAAGGGATTATTCCCCCTTGCAGAAACTTGGTTTATAGATCTCTGATTGGTGATGAAGGATTAAAGTACACTATCTTCCAAAAAAACACCTGCTAGCTAGAAAATGCACCCACAATGATGAAAAGGAAAAAAAAAAATCTTGTTTCTCCGTATATCTGATTAGCTAAATACATCTTCAGGTGTAAACAAAACATAGCCACCCAGTAAAAGTATACTATGAAAATATGCATACAAGTGAGGAAGTTCTGATTTATCTTAACAAGTTGCTAATCTAATCAATTTCTGTAAAATAGGATGGGGTATTATTGATGGCATGCATAAGATTCTGAGTGGCAGGAGGATTTGAAAGGAAAGAAACATTAAAATGTGTTGCTGAAATCCATTTTTAGGTGAGTATTTTTCCTCATCAAATACAGAGGGAAGATTCCTGTAAAGGTTTTTGGTTATAAAAGGCCAAGAGGTGTTGTCTATAAAAAATATTAGAATTTGATCTATACAGGCACTCCTCAGATTTACAACACAATCTGTTCCTTAACACCACATCTTAAGTCAAAAAGTCATAACTCAGAACCAATTTTACTACAGGAACAATGTTATAAATGGGTGATTAGTTCCTTTACGACATTGGAAACAACTGAATCCAGCTGGGAAGTCTGGAACAGAAAGAGGGAGGGCAGGGGCATGGGGGGGAGGGGTACAGTTCAGCACCCCTGGAATGAAGGAGGGATTGGGACTGGGGCTGGGACAAGCACTGCTCAGACAGGGTGGAGGGCACGGGTCGAAGGTGCAACTTGTCTGAGGGGTGCAGCAGGGGGGCAGCTCCCACTGCTGCATGCCACTGGTTTGAGAGCTGCTCGTCTGGTGGCTCTCACCGCTGCTCCTGCCACTCATCCAGGAGGGCATGGGGGTGGGCATGCACCCCTGGATTTGTGCGGGGCAGGCGGGGCTAGGGCTGCACCATGCTGCACTCTGGGTGGGCAGCTGGGGCTATGGGGGGCTATGGAGAATTTGAGTGGCTGCAGCCCCCCCATAAGCCCTCTCCACTGTCCTGCCCACCCCACCTCGATCCGGGGGCACACACCCCCCCGCACATGTCTCCTGCCACTCACCCCGCTGGGCTGGGGTGGATGCAGGATGGTGCGGCGGCTCATCCAGGGGACATGGGGAGGGGGTCAGCTCCCGCTGCTGCACGCTGCTCATCCAGAGGCAGCGCAGCAGCTCCATCCTGTGCCTGCCCCACCCTGGCTAGGCAAGCAGCAGCTGGTCATAGCCCCCACTCCCAGCACCATGGCACCCACCCAGAGCACAGCACGCTGCAGTCCTGGCCCCACCCACCCTGAGCAGATCTGGGGGGCACACGCTACCCCCTTCACCCTCCCGGATGAGCAGTGGGAGCCGCCAGACAAGCAGCTCCTGGTGACTAGCAGCACTATCCTGGTGCTGCTACTTGACTGTTCTGCCAGGGATTTCATTTAAAGGGATTTCATTTATAATGAGTATAACAGAACATTTTAGAGTGAAGAATGGTGAGTAAATGGTGATCAGCTGAATACTTTCTATACTGAGCTTCTCCTGTACAAAGACTTGCATTAATGGTACATTAGAACTGGATTACTTTGCAGAGTTAAGTTGCTAACATTCTTTCCCAGTGTGAAGATGAGGGCTTGCACAACATGCAGGTGTATTCAGATCTGTACCAAACAACTCCAAGGGATCACTGTGGTGCTCCAGGTGTTTGCTGTGGCTTTTATTTCAAAGGGCCATACTTCTCTGATGAGCATCATGGGATGCTGCTGACCTCCACCTGAGTGATGAGATGGCATTCTTTGAAGTAAATGCCACAGCAAACAACTAATTTGTTCATCATATTTTGGCAATCAATTGTAAATGAAGTGTACTGTGAACCATCCCAATGCAAACAATCTGGGTATTATGTATGAGCTTAGTCACAAAAGATGAGTTAAGATCAACAAGCCCATTTTACCATAGAACCACAGAATCCAGTGTTAGAAGGGACTTCAGGCTACTCCAATCCTTTGCAAAAGTGCAGGATTCAATATTCCTAGTCCAAGGAGATGTCAAGACATCTAGTGATCAAGATTGTGCAGTGTCCCTAGAAAGTTATTCTATTGTTTTACTATTCTTACAGTTTAGAAGTTTATTTCTAATATTGAATCTAAATCTGCCTTGCTGTAGTTTAAACTCATTGTCAGATGTCCTGCCCTCTGTAGCAAGGGAAAACATTTTTCCCCATATTCTTTATGGCAGCCTTTCAAATATTTGAAAACTGCCATCATGCCCCTCTTTAATCACCTTTTGTCCAAATTAAACATACATAGCTCTTAACCTTTCTTCATATGATTTATGTTCTAATCCCTTTATCATCATCATTGCTCACCTCTGGATCTTAGTAAAATGTAAATGTTTCCAGAGGTAAAAGGTGAAAGCAATATAGCTCTTCCTGTCCAGCTTTGCAAAAATACTTGATACTAAATCCTCGTTGCTGATGTGCTGGTGCACAGATTAGAGAAAAAAAGAGAATAAAGGAAACTTTCTTTTGGTCTCAAGAGTCAGGCAGTAGAATACGTTATAACACAGAAGAGGGTAGATCTAACTAACACATTAAGGCATACATTATGACCCAGAGTGGGGAAATGGCTGGAATGGAAAACGGACTGCATCAGCTGACCAGAAGGCATGATAGAAGCACCACAGAAAGCATCATCTGGCTGTAAGTCAGGATATACTTTGTTCTTGCATGGAGAAGTAACAAAGCACATCAAACAGCAAAGATTCATAGATTCTGTTAAGGTCAGAAGGGAACGCAGTAGGTCATTGAGTCCAACCCCCTGCCCTGGGAAGGAAAGAGCGCTGGGGTCAGATGACCCCAGCTAGGTGTTTGTAAAGTCTCCTCTTGAAGACCCCCAAGGTAGATGAGAGCACCACCTCCCTTAGAAGCCCATTCTAGATTCTGGCCAACCTTACCATGAAGAAGTTCTTTCTAATGTCCAACCTAAATCTGTTCTCTGTCAGTTTGTGGCCATTGTTCCTAGTTACTCTAGGGGGTGCCCTAGTAAATAGAGCATCTCCTATGCCCTGCTGCCCTCCCCTGATGAATTTATAGGCAGCCACAAGATCACCTCTCAGCCTTCCCTTGCAAAGGCTGAAGAGATCTAGGTCCCTCAGTCTCTCCTCATAGGGCCTTGCCTGCAGGCCTCTGACCATACAAGTGGCCTCCTCTGAACCCTCTCAAGATTCTCCACATCCCTCTTGAAGTGCAGTACCAAAAACTGGACACAGTACTCTACATAGAGGGGAAGCATCACCTCCCTGGACTTGTTCATCATGCATCTGCTAGTGCATGATAAAGTGTGGTTAGCCTTGTTGATCACTTCGTCCAATCAATGACTCGTGTTCATCTTAGAGTCAACTATGACTCCAAGATCCCTTTCCACTGCTGTGCTGCTGAGAAGGTTATCTCCCAGCCTGTAAGTGTGTTGGTGGTTCTTTTTGCCCAGGTTCAGCACTTTGCACTCGTCTTTGTTGAACTACATCCTATTTCATTCTGCCCATTTTCCCAACCTGTCCAGATCCACCTGGATCCATTCTCTACCCTCTGGTGTGTTAACTTCACCCCATAACTTGGTATAATCTGCGAACTTGGACAGGGTGCTCTCTACACCCTTGTCCAAGTCACTGATGAAGACATTGAATAGCACCAGCCCAAGGACCAAGCCTTGCGGGACTCCACTGCCCACATCTCTCCAAGTCAATATCAACCCGTCCACCACCATTCTCTGGATGTGACTCCTAAGTCAATGTGCCACCTACCTGTCCATGTAATCATCTACGTCACAGCCTGTCAGTTTATTTACAAAAACAGAATGAGATACCATAACTGAAGGCCTTTTGAAGTCTAGGTAGATGACATCTACCTCGACTCCTTTCTCTAGTATTTTGTGACCTGATCATGAAAAGAAACAAGGTTAATCAGGCAGGATCTACCTACAATGAGCCCGTGCTGATTTCCTTTCAGCATTATTTCCTCTGCTAGGCTCCCATAAATGTGATCCTTAATGATTTTTTCCAGAGTGTTCCCAAGGATAGAAGTGAGACTAACTGGCCTATAGTTTCTCGGTTCCTCCTTCCTCCTCTTCTTGAAAATAGGGACTGTACTGGCCCTTTTCCAGTCCTCTGGGACCTCACCAGAGCACCATGAGTGCTTGAACAGCTCTGCCAGTGGCTCTGCTATGACACTGGCCATTCCTTCAGCACCCTTGGATGAAGTTCATCCGGGCCCGCTGATTTGAACACATCCAGCCCTTCCAACTCCCTCTTCACTAAGTCTGCACTAACAGTTGGTGGGATGGTGTCCCTCCTATGTCTATCTATTATCCAACTGGGAGATTTGAAGAGCTCAGCTTTGTCCCCCCTCTGTGTCACCAATTGCCCTAGTTTGTCCTGTAGGACCTTCCTTTTACTCCCTATATACCTGAAGAAGGACTTCTTGTTGTCCTTATTTTTTGTCACCATCCTAAATTATAATCCTGCCTTGGCCTTCTTAACTGATTCCCTGCAAGTGCAAGCCAGGGAGG
This sequence comes from Alligator mississippiensis, assembly GCF_030867095.1. NCBI lineage: Eukaryota > Metazoa > Chordata > Crocodylia > Alligatoridae > Alligator > Alligator mississippiensis. The sequence continues at coordinate 107,448,183 of NC_081826.1, forward strand.
TATACTCTTCCTTGGTAGCTACCCCTAAGACTCTTAGGCCTACATAGAAGATGTAATGGGGCAGCAAAAACATCTAACATTCACCCTTCTTACTTCTACAGCAGTTTTCACCACCAAGAGCTGGGTTTGGACACCTATCCTGCAAGCCCTTCAACACACAGAATTTCTATAAACATCAGTGGGAGTACATGGAAGATCTGCAGAACAAAGTCCTAAAATATCCCTCCTTGTACAAGAACCTACACCCAAAAAAGCTTTAACTGGTTTAAAATCAAATTATTCTAGTTTTTACATTTTTACAACATTTCTGTACTACAAAAATGATTTTAGTCAAGCATGTCAATTAAAAAGATTCAATTGCATCAGCCTCAGTATGAGTTTGGGAAGAATGAGGAACCTGTTCTGCTTTGATTGATTAAACCAACTGAAGTTTTAGGTACCATACTGACTCTTCAATTCTAGCTTTCCTGCCCATAAATGAATATTGATTCTTTTCTCAGGAACTGCAAAAAAGAGCTAAGCAGATGCTCTCAGTCAGCCTTGTCAGCTTTTCCCTGATGCACATCCAAATGTATCAAAGTTTGATTAGCACTGTAGAGAAAAAAGACCATCTGCTATTGAATGTGTATTTCCCATTGCAAGCAAAGAGCAAGGACCTATCAGATACCTGGCCTTCTGAAATGTGAGGGTTTTTTGCAAATGTGTACACATTATATAAGGAAAAATTACACAAGTCCACACAGCATAAGTAAAATTGCACAGTCAGAGGACTCTTCTGAGAAACCACTCTTGCCACATATAAAAATAACACAAGTACTATTTACTGCACCCAGTTTTTAAATCAGATTAAGTAAATCCATTATTCACTGGATAAAATGATCATGATTATTTTTTGTAGTTAATCCTAAACAATTTAGATTAAAATCCTAAGCCTGTATATACTTAAATTCTTGTGGGAAGAGTTTTGGAACATACTTTGCAGCCATCTGCTTAAATGGATGATATAAGGTCACATACTGTGGAATTCTTCAGTGAAAGATCAAATGATCCTTTCATGAGTTCTTGGTGCCTTCAAGTAATTGGTTTGTGGTAGACTTCAAGAGGGGAGAAAGATAGAGGCAGCGATTTTATATACATATATTTAACCAAGATTAATTAATCCAAAAAGACTGTAACACAATACCTAGGTTCCTAGAGATATTTCAGTTATGCTTGCAGTATCCATTATTATATGACCATGAGAAATATCCGTTTTTACATTTGAAAACAAGTTTTAATTTAGGCCTGTTGTCACAGCACAGAGCAATATAATAATTAATGATGTGAAACTGGTAGCTAAGATGTCATTGCACATGGAGATGTCACACTGAATCAAGTTAAACTAGCTACTAAAAAAATTCAGCACTAGAATATTGGTTTTTATATACATAGTATATCAGACAAATCTTTGACAAGCTACAAAAAGGGTATGGATTAAATATGATATGGGATGAGCAGATTTGGTATAGAACTGGTACTGAATCTCAAAGCACCAGCAAATCAAGGCCTGTAGCAAAGTCAGGCTATTTATTTGCCAGCCTGACCTACTTCCATTACACTTATCACTCTCTTGGATACCATTCACAGGAGTCTTCCTGTCATCACACTAGACAATGCTAATTTATCAAAGCTGTGATGTCACTTCTGAAAATGCTGTACAACCTTCTGAAGGCAAAGCTTAGGGGCTTTTGCAGGGAGCATTTATTTCTACCAGATGCACCTTGCTGTGGATACATGCTATCTTTTCTCCAGGACAAATTAGAATTCAGTAAAATTGTAACAGCAAAATTTACATAAATAAAAGGACACAGATAGCATCTTTTTAGTTATTAAACTTATGAGGGAGAAACAATTGTTGGCAGCACAAGTTGTTTTCTTACATAAGTATTCATAAAGAAGATGACAAGTATAAAAGATAAGAGGATATAACACAATCGGAGCAATGTAGTTTATAATTATAGTAGGTTCATGCATTGTTTGTCTAAAATTAATTTGTTGTTGTTCTGCAGCAGGTCATCACATTTGGTCTACCTTCCCTCAAATAGTAAGTATTATTCAGTCAATGATCAAAACAGAATAATGTTTTTTTTAAAATATATATATTGTAAAAAAAAAAAAAAAAAAAAAAAAAAAATCACAAAATGTTCAATTTTATATTACTTCAGGATTAATTTATGGCAGGAGGCAATTATCTGGTTGTCATGAGTTCTGATACATGTACCTTTTTTATTTTGACAAAATGAGGACATCATGAACTATTACTGTTCCCGTCTTGAATGCATTTACTTATTCTCATTCTTTTATGCACAAGGAC